>NW_021703777.1:99555734-100012172 GCF_005190385.1 Monodon monoceros
GAGGGAGGGAGGGAGGAAGGAAAGGAGGAAGGGAGGAAGGAAGGAAGGAAGGGAGAGAGGGAGGGAGGGAGGGAGGAAGGAAGGAAGGAAGAAGGGAGGGAGGGAGGGAGGGAGGAAGGAAGGAAGGGAGGAAGAAGGGAGGGAGGGAGGGAGAAGAACTATGCCAGCTGAAGTCATAGGATGCTGTAGGTGTGCTGATTAACAAGCTATTGCTCCCAGCTCCCAAAGTACCCTCCTGTGCTCTGCTCTGTGATGCAGGGGCTGAGACCTGCAAGCCTCACCTGCCCTTTGCCACAGGGGCACTAGAAGAGGGGGCGCTTGCTCCCTTTAGTTTGCCTGAATTTCCTGCCAGCCCCAGCAGTGACCTTAACCAGTTCCCTGTGTTAATTCTCTCTGTGAAACTAACTAGAGTAGTTTTCATTTCCCTGCCTGACATCTGACTCATGGATTATAAGAAGCATTTTGACTTTGTAGTGTTAAATGAAGGTCTTAGAACCGATGAGATAAAATATTGCAACAGGGAGACTCATAGAATATCAGGGCTCTCAGTGGCTTTGGAGGTGACCTAATCAACCGTGGTAATGAACCCAGAGGAAGGAAGTTCCTTGCTCAGGGTCATATGGCCAAAGGTGGCAATGGGGGTGGGGGGGATCTGGATCCTGTTCTGGGGATACACAGGCCAGTGGCAGGCTCATCAAACCCCTCCTTTTCTTCCAGGAAATTCACTTTGCTGGTCAACAATGGATTTGCAATTTCCGCCCTGTTGCTGATGGCTTGTTCTCTCCAAGCAGGAGCCTTTGAAATGCTCATCCTGGGACGCTTCATCATGGGCGTGGATGGAGGTGAGCCTTCACCGTGGCAGGAGAGGGGGCAGTAACACATTCCTGGGGCGTGTTTCAAAATGTGAGGGGTACTTCTGGCTGTCACATGCATCCCTACTGATATTGAATTGGCAGAGACCGAGAAAACAAGAACCCTGCATAAAGTGGGGCAGTCCCATGGGATGGACCACCCACCCACGATGCTCCTCTAATGGAGAAGCACTGACTGGGACGGACCCAAAGCAACTCCAAAGACCTGGATGGTCTCTGGCACATCATGAATTCTATTTGTCATCTTCACCATAAAATTCATATTCCAAGTTGTCTGTGGTTTCCAGGGAGTTTTTATGAGGATTATGTTTCCTGTCTGGGCCTCTGACTCATTCATTCTTTTTTTTTTTTTTTTTTTTAACGATGTTTTTTGATTTGTACCATTTTTAAAGTCTTTATTGAATTTGTTACAATATTGCTTCTGTTTTATGTTTTCGGCCTTGAGGCATGTGGGATTTTAGCTCCCCTACCAGGGATCGAACCCACACCCCTGCATTGAAAGACGAAGTCTTAACCACTGGACCCCCAGGGAAGTCCCTCATTCATTCTCATTTATTCACCAAGCAGCATTTACGGAGTACATGCTGTGCCTTGTGGTCTACACTGGGGACACAGTGGTGAACAGGACCCCCCAGTCCCTACCCCTGGAGCTTACGTTCTAGTGGGTGGACAGATATGTAATTAGATATATGAGGTAGATAATGGTAAGCCCTAGGAGGAAAAGAAGCAGCACAGGAAGGTAGCAAGGGCTATTTTAAATAGGACTCAGGGAAGGCTGAGGAGGAAACAAAGGAGCAGAGACGGGAATGAACCAAGGGCAAGAAACAAATGAATATTGTGGGAATTGTGTACCTGGCGGAGAGAAGAGGACAGTGACCCTGAAGTGGAAGCATGCTTGGCAAGTTCAAAGAAGAGTCAGGAGGCCAGTGTGGTGGCGCCTGGTGAGCCAGGGGGAGAGTGGATGCAGATGAGTTGCAGCGGGGCCAGTCAGATCCCACAGGACCTTGTAGGTCCCAGTGAGGACTGTGGATTTGTGCTGAGTGTGATGGGGAGCCGGGGTAGGGTTGGGAGGAATGTGACAAGAGTTGGTTTATGATTCAATAAGATTCCTCCCACTTCTGTGTAGAGAGAAGGTAGGGGGAGGGCAGGAGTGGGGTGGGAAGGCCATCCGCCCCGGGGTGATAGCTATGAGTAGGACAGGATGGCGGCGGTGGAAGTGGTGAGACATGGCCTGATTCTGGCCATGGCCTGTGAGAGTAGGAGCCTCAAAATATATTATCAAAACCAACAAGCCAACCCTACTTTCTTTCTAAATACGCAAATCCATAGAATGTTACTTTCAGGCCTTTGTGGAAAGATCACAAGCTTTAGGATTAGAAACCCCTGGGACTGGATCCCGCCTCTGCTATTTGCCAATTACTGACTTTTGATAAGTTACTGAATGGTTCTGAGCCTCAGTTTCCTCATCTGTAAAATGGAGATAACAATAGCTACCTTGGAGGGCTGTTAAAAGGCTGACATGAAGACGTGTGTGTGTGTGTGTGTGTGTGTGTGTGTGTGTGTGTGTGTGTGTATACATACACTGCCTAATGCTGCTGGAACCTGTATGAAGTCGTTAAGGGCTAGTTCCCTTCCTTCTCCATCTTTTATAAGCTGAGGGCACCAGGCGTTGTGAGTGACGGGAATGACAAGGGAGAGCATGAGAGTAAGAGGCCGTATAGGAGGTCAGGGAGGAAGAGACTTCATTTATTTTCATTGCTTTGCTGGCAGGAAATAATTCAGGATTTTGTAATACCTCAAACTCTCACTATTCAAGTAGAAGGGAGAAGCCTGTAGAAAGAACATTAACTGGAGAGAATACTGGCTGGTGTTCATGTAGAATTTTCTAATTGACCAATCATGTTCATGAACTTCATCACCTTTGATCTCCCACTAACGCTGAAAGGCTGTTATATATATTTTTTTCAACGGCCATGGTTTATTCACCACGACGGACCAAAAGCTGGGTATAGAACAAGCCTCAATAAGTTTGAAAAGATTGAAATCTTTTATTGAAATCATATAAGTATATTCTCTGACCACAGTATAATTAAATTAGAAATCACAAACAATATCTAAGAACCCCCCTAAATTTGGAAAATAATAAAAACACACCTCTAAGTATTACATGAGTCAAAGAGGAAGTTACAAGGGAAATTACAAATATTTTACGCTCTAGAGCCCAGGAGCCACAGCTACTGAGCCCACGTGCTGCAACTATTGAAGCCCGAGCACCTAGAGCCCATGCTCTGCAACAAGAGAGGCCACCACAGTGAGAAGTCCGTGCGCTGCAACGGGGAGTGGCCCCCGCTCGCCCCAGCTAGAGAGAGCTCTCATGTAGCGGTGAGGACCCAAAGCAGCCAAAAATAAAAATTTAAAAAAAAATTAAAAATTAAAAAATATATTTTAACGGAATGATAATGAAAATACAGCATATCAAAATTTGTTGGATGCAGTTAGAGGAAAAGCTATGAATTTTCATGCTTATATTAGAAAAGAACAGGATTTGGTAAACTGCGTGCCTTGGGACAAATTTGGCCTGTAGACAGTTTTTTATGGCCTGTGAGCCAGAGGGTTGCATGCTGAGGGAATTAAGTCAGACAGAGAAAGACAAATACTGTATTTTTTCACTTATACATGGAATCTAGCAAAAAGCAATCAAATGAACAAACATAGCAAAACAGAAATAGACTCATAGATATAGAGAAAAATGGGTGGCTGCCAAAGGGGAAGGGGGTGGGGCATTGGGCAAAATAGATGACAGAGATTAAGAGGTACAAACTTCCAGTTATAAAATAAATAAATCATGGGATGGAATGTACAGCGTAGAGGGTATAGTCAGTGCTATTGCAATAACTTTGTATAACGACAGATCGTGAATAGACTTAGTGGTGATCATTTTGTAATGTATACAAATACTGAATCACTACATGGTACACCTGAAGCTAATATAATATTATAAGCCAGCTGTACTTCAGTGAAACGCTCTTCTGCTGTCATTTTACATATGAGGGCCCTGAGGCTCAGAAACACGAGACAGTAAAGTGGTTAAGGGTGAGGGCTATGGATTAAGCCGGCCTGGATTCTGACACTTACCAAGGTTAACTTCATCAGTTAGGTTTTGCTGCATGAAAAAACAAAACAAAAACATAATGGCTTAAGGCAGTACTCCTTTTGCTGAGCTTACAGTTCTGAGGGTTGGTGGGGCAATTCTAACCTGGGCCAGCCCTGCTGGGCTCTGCTGGGCTCTCTCTCTTATGGCTGAGGTTGGCTGTAGGCCAGTCAGCAGCTGAATGACCTTGGATGTTCTCAGGCTCATGTTTGGTTGCCAGCAGGTGGGCTGGTCTTGGGATCCCGAGGGCTGGCTCATCTCTGTTCCACGTGGTCTCTCACCCACAGATGGGGTGACCCAGCTTCTTCCATGGGGTTTTCAGGGTTCCAATGAGCAGCAAGAGGAACAAGTCCCAGTGTGCAAGCGCTTATCAAGTCTGCTTGGACACATCTGCCAGAGTCCCACTGGCCAAGGTGAGTCCCATGACCGGATGCAGAGTCAGGGTCAGAGGCATCTAACCACCCAAGGATGTGGACTCAGGGAGCACGGACAAAGTGGAGACCACACAGCAGCAGTCTGCCTCCCTGTCTTAGCCCCTTTCTCTCATCTGGCGAAGGGGAATACTCCTAAGCCTCCCTTGTTAGGGAATGTAAAACTTAATGGTATGCTGTCTGTGCAAAACAAGTACATTCCAGGCCCCCATTACCTTCCCCCAACACCAATAATGGTATCGTTGCCATTATTGTTGTTGTTATCATTTTTATTCTTAGTTAATACGATGCAGATGCCGGATTTGGACCGATGGTCGGGTTTCGAAGACCCTGCCTGCTCAGGAGAAAGTGTGGTGAGATGGGAGCATCTAAAATTCCTTTTCTAATGGAGGCCACTGAAGTCTCTCTTTCTGGCAGCTTTGTATTTTACCCATTTAGCCTCTTTCCTGCTGCTTTGCTTGTCTAGCTATTCTGGGGGAGGTGACACTTACTACTTACACATAACTGGTTGCTCTCTGAATTTCCTTAATTAAAAATAAGCTGAGTATCTTTTCCAACCACAATGCTATGAGACTAGATATCAATTACAGGAAAAAAACTGTAAAAAATGCAAACACATGGAGGCTAAACAATACGCTACTAAATAACCAAGAGATCACTGCAGAAATCAAAGAGGAAATCAAAATATACCTAGAAACAAATAACAATGAAAACACCATGGCCCAAAACCTATGGGATGCAGCAAAAGCAGTTCCAAGAGGGAGGTTTACAGCAACACAATCCTACCTCAAGAAACAAGAAAAATCTCAGATGAACAACCTAACCTTACACCTAAAGCAATTAGAGAAAGAAGAACAAAAAAACCCCAAAGTTAGCAGAAGGAAAGAAATCATAAAGATCAGATCAGAAATAAATGAAAAAGAAATGAAGGAAACAATAGCAAAGATCAATAAAACTAAAAGCTGATTCTTTGAGAAGATAAACAAAATTGATAAACCGTTAGCCAGACTCATCAAGAAAAAAAGGAAGAAGACTCAAATCAACAGAATTAGAAATGAAAAAGGAGAAGTAACAACTAACAATGCAGGAATACAAAGGATCATGAGAGATTACTACAGGCAACTATATGCCAATAAAATGGACAACCTTGAAGAAATGGACAAATTCTGAGAAAAGCACAATGTTCTGAGACTGAACCAGGAAAAAATAGAAAATATGAACAGACCAATCACAAGCACTGAAACTAAAACTGTGATTAAAAATCTTCCAACAAACAAAAGCACAGGAGCAGATGGATTCACAGGTGAATTCTATCAAACATTTAGAGAAGAGCTAACACCCATCCTTCTCAAACTCTTCCAAATTATAGCAGAGGGAGGAACACTCCCAAACTCATTCTATGAGGCCACCATCACCTTGATACCAAAACCAGACAAAGATGTCAAAAAAAAGAAAATTACAGGCCAATATCACTGATGAACATAGATGTAAAAATCCTCAACAAAATACTAGCAAACAGAGGCCAGCAGCACATTAAAAGGATCATACACCATGATCAAGTGGGGTTTATCCCAGGAATGCAAGGATTCTTTAAAATATGCAAATCAGTCAAGATGATATACCATATTAACAAATTGAAGGAGAAAAAGCATATGATCATCTCAATAGACGCAGACAAAGCTTTTGACAAAATTCAACACCGATTTATTATAAAAACTCTCCAGAAAGTAGGCACAGAGGGAACTTACCTCAACATAATAAAGGCCATATATGACAATCCCAGAGCCAACATCATTCTCAATGGTGAAAAACTGAAACCATTTCCTCTAAGATCAGGGACAAGACAAGGTTGCCCACTCTCACCACTCTTATTCAACATAGTTTTGGAAGTTTTAGACACAGCAATCAGAGAAATAAAAGGAATCCAAATTGGAAAAGAAGAAATAAAACTGTCACTGTTTTCAGATGACATGATACTATACATAGAGAATCCTAAAGATGCTACCAGAAAACTACTAGAGCTAATCAATGAATTTGGTAAAGTAGCAGGATACAAAATTAATGCACAGAAATCTCTTGCATTCCTATACACTAACGACAAAAAATCTGAAAAAGAAATTAAAGAAACACTCCCATTTACCATTGCAATGAAAAGAATAAAATACCTAGGAGTAAACCTACCTAAGGAGACAAAAGACGTGTATGCAGAAAACTATAAGCCACCGATGAAAGCAATTAAACATGATACAAACAGATGGAGAAATATACCATGTTCTTGGATTGGAAGAATCAACACTGTGAAAATGACTATCCTACCCAAAGCAATCTACAGATTCAATGCAATCCCTGTCAAACTACCAATGGTATTTATCACAGAACTAGAACAAAAAATTTCACAATTTGTATGGAAACACAAAAGACCCTGAATAGCCAAAATGATCTTGAGAAAGAAAAACGGAGCTGGAGGAATCAGGCTCCCTGAATTCAGACAATACTACAAAGCTACAGTAATCAAGACAGTATGGTACTGGCACAAAAACAGAAATATAGATCATTGGAACAGGACAGAAAACCCAGAGATAAACCCATGCACATATGGTCATCTAATTTATGACAAAGGAGGCAAGAGTATACAGTGGAGAAAAGACAGCGTCTTCAAAAAGTGGTGCTGGGAAAACTGGACAGCTACATGTAAAAGAGTGAAATTAGAACACTCCCCAACACCATACACAAAAATAAACTCAAAATGGATTAAAGACCTAAATGTAAGGCCAGACACTATAAAACTCTTAGAGGAAAACATAGGCAGAACACTCTATGACATAAATCACAGCAAGATCCTTTTTGACCCACTTCCTAGAGAAATGGAAATAAAAACAAAAATAAACAAATGGGACCTAATAAACTTAAAAGCTTTTGCACAGTAAAGGAAACCATAAACAAGACAAAAAGACAACCCTCAGAATGGGAGAAAATATTTGCAAAGGAAGCAACTGACAAAGGATTAATCTCCAAAATTTACAAGCAGCTCATGCAGCTCAATATCAAAAAAAACCAAACAATCCAATCCAAAAATGGGCAGAAGACCTAAATAGACATTTCTCCAAAGAAGATACACAGATTGCCAGCAAACACATGAAAGGATGCTCAACATCACTAATCATTAGAGAAATGCAAATCAAAACTACAATGAGGTATCACCTCACACCAGTCAGAATGGCCATCATCAAAAAATCTACAAACAGTAAATGCTGGAGAGGGTGTGGAGAAAAGGGAACCTCTTGCACTGTTGGTGGGAATGTAAATTGATACAACCACTATGGAGAACAGTATGTAGGTTCCTCAAAAAACTAAAAATAGAACTACCATATGACCCAGCAATCCCACTACTGGGCATACACCCTGAGCAAACCATAATTCAAAAAGAGTCATGAACCACAATGCTCATTGTAGCACTGTTTACAATGGAAGCAACCTAAGTGTCCATTGACAGATGAATGGATAAAGAAGATGTGGCACATATATACAATGGAATATTACTCAGCCATAAAAAGAAACGAAATTGAGTTATTTGTAGTGAGGTGGATCGACCTAGAGACTGTCATACAGAGTGAAGTAAGTCGGAAAGAGAAAAACAAATACCGTATGCTAACACATATATATGGAATCTAAAAAAAAAAGAGTTCTGAAGAACCTAGGGGTAGGACAGGAATAAAGACGCAGACGTAGAGAATGGACTTGAGGACACGGGGATGGCGAAGCGTAGGCTGAGACGAAGTGAGAGAGTGGCATTGACATATATACACTATCATATGTAAAACAGATAGCTAGTGGGAAGCAGCCGCATAGCACAGGGAGATCAGCTCGGTGCTGTGTGACCACCTAGAGGGGTGGGATAGGGAGGGTGGGAGGGAAATGCAAGAGGGAGGGGATATGGGGATGTATGTATACGTAGAGCTGATTCACTTTGTTATACAGCAGAAACTAACACAGCAGTGTATAGCAATTATACCTCAATAAAGATGTTAAAAAAAATAAGCTGATTCAAAGAGAGATGCCATTTTTACAAAACCGCATATTCAAGACAAACGTCTTTTAGACCATTTGTCCTATGAGCTTTTCAAAAAGAAACAGAAAAAAAAGTAAAATCAACAGGTGGGGAAAAAATGCACTCCTGATTTCTGGAATGTGGCCTCTTGGAGTTGAGCCAAGACGTGGAAGCTTTGTGTCATCTATTCTCACCAAACCCTCTCAAAGCAGAGAGACAGATGTGAGGGCATTTAAGGTGAGGCAATTGGTCAGAAAGAAAGAAAATTGCTGGTTATGAGGTGAATTGCTGCCCTGCTTGAAATAAATAATTTAAAGCCAAATGAGAAGCCCGGAGGATTTTCAGGTGGCTGTGCTGCTCAAACCAGGTCCTCGGGGGGAATATTTGGAACCATTGCAGAAAACATCAGACTGAAGTGTCCTATTTCTAAAAGGCTTGGAGCAAAAATAAACACACTATTTTTACATTGAAACAAACATGATGAAGCATGGCGTTGGAGGGCAAATCCTTGCTGATTGTAAAGTCAAGGTAAAAGAGTGCAGAGGTGTTTTGTGTTTGTGGACGATTGTGTTGGACAGGTTCCTGCCACAGCGTTCCCAGTGCTGTCCACACTCCCAGGGGTGCAAGCCCACATCTCCTGCATTAGCACCTCTACAGTGGACAAGCCCAAGTCTGCTGCATTAAGAACTCTCCAGTGACAAGTTCATATCTGCTGCATTAAGTGCTCTCTAGTGGACAAGTTCAAGCAGCAGCGTTTAGAGAATCATATGGCATGGACATGAAATCAGGGGCAAGGACTTGACTTCAAGTTCTGGCTCTATCACTGACTTGCCAGGTGACCTTGGGGCCATCAGTTCGCCTCTCTGGGCCTCAGTGATGTAATCTAGAAAATAAGGAGAATGAACTCTGGTAGCTGAGGTTTCCACCAGCTCTAAAAATCTGCTCTGGCTCCTTTTCGTTCTCCCCTTAGAGCTACTACCATGAATGTCCTCTTTAGGCTTCCAGACCTCACATGCCACATGTAGCTCTATCGTCTACTAATTAAATAACACCACAGTATAGGAGACTGAGAAATAAAGGCATAGGGCAGAAACACTGGCTCTCCTGGCTGGTGGGGTCAGCCCATGTATGTCATGTGTGGACTTACCCAGCTACCTCTGCCACAAGCTCCCAGCAATGGTGTGCACCACTCTGACAAGCAAATGATTTATTATTTATCATTATTCTGCCTACTGCTCCCAAAGGTGTTCACATCCTATTCCCTGGAACCCGTGAATATGTTAGCTTACATGGCAAAAGGGACTTTGCAGATGTGATTAAATTCAGGACCTTGAGATGAATAGGTTATCCTGGATTCTCCAGGCAGGTCCAGTGTAATCACAGGAGTCCTTGTAAGTGAAAGGGGGAGGAGGGGAGCCAGAGTCAGAGAAAGGAGGCGAGATGATGAAAGCAGAGACTGGAGTGACGCAGTTGCTGGCACTGAGGATGGAAGGGGCCATGAGCCAAGGAGTGTAGGTGTCCCTAGAAGGTGGAAAAGGCAAGAAAATGGACTATTCCCTAGAGCCTCCAGAAAGACCACAGCCCTGCCAACATGTTGATTTTAGCCCATTTTGGACCCATGAGTCCCATTTTGCCCCACAGAACTGTCTGAAAATAAATTTAAGTTACTAAGTTCTTGGCAATTTGCTATGGCAGCAATAGGAAACCAACAAAAACACTAATAATATTATTAATTTATTACTATGACTTGAGTCAGATTTTAACATGACAAAGAGAGGGTAAGGTGCTCAAAAGAAATGGATTCTAGTCCTAGCCTTTCTACTTACTAGCCCGGTGGCCTGAGAAAAGCCTCTTTTGCACATAAAGTAGAGATAATGACATCTACCTAACAATATTCAGGTACTAAACAGGTGTGTGTGTCTATGTGTGTCTATGTCTGTGTGTGTGTCTGTGTTTGTTTGTGTCTGTGTGTTTGTGTGTCTGTGTGTGTGTGTCTCTATGTATGACTGTCTCTGTGTGTCTCTGTGTCCGTGTGTGTGTTTCCCTTCAATAGCACAACTCTCTTGGACTCAGAGCTCTACCTGCATTTGCATGTGAGGAGATGGAGCCTCAGGGGCTACCTTGCCAAGGTCTCACAGTTCAGATGTGTCTGGGCCAAGGTGGGAGCCAGGTGTGCCTGACTCCACACTTTTCCTAAATTGCTCGGCTTAGAGGAACCAGAGGGATAATGTGGGTCAGGACTTTTCTCTTTCCGTTTTTCCTGTGCAATGATTACTCATTACTTATATTTAAATGGACTCATTTTTTTTTAAGTTAAATAAATAGATTTGAGAAGCAAATAAAATACATCCTGGCCTGTAAGGCAGGCCCTAAATGGTCTCCACCCCCCTCCCGCCCGTTCCCTCTCTGAACCACCAACATGTGGCCTCAGGGACCACCCTATGTGAAACTGCAACTCTCCCCACCCCGGGCATCCCTGTCCTCCCTCCCCACTTGATGTTTCCCTAGAGCTCTTACCACCATCTAGCAGGCAGCACACTCTTCATGCTTATGCTCAGCCTCCCTCCAGTACCTCCCTCCCCAAGATGCAACTACACGACAGCAAGGCTTTTTTACCTGTTTCATTCATTGCCATTGCCTTGGCTTCTAACAATGACGACCTCTCAGTATACACTCAGTAAATATTTGTTGAATGGAGAACAAACCATTTCTTTGCCATATATATATATATATATATATATATATATATATAGAGAGAGAGAGAGAGAGAGAGAGAGAGAGAGACAGAAGGGAGGAAGAGAGAGTTCTGCTTTTAAAATAAAATGGTTAGAAAAAGCATTTGTTTAAAGGTATCAGACAGCTACCGAGGCAGGGGGGACTTATAGGACCACAATCTGGGAAAGGAGTGAAACCCAGAGAGGTAAGCCCTGCATTTGGGGCAACTTTTCCTCTAGAGGTATCTCCCAATTCCAGAATGATGGCTGAGAATCTGAGATGCTTAGTAGACCTTCCAACAGACTCATGGGGCTGAGGAGGAGGAATTGGAGTTGAACTCCTGACAGGTAGGAAGGTCGCTAGTCACCACAGGGCTACACCATAGGAGCAAGAGTGAATCATAAATAGACCAGATCTTCAAATCACTTCAATCACCAACGGATTTGTGGTAAGCTGGGATTGCTAATGCCTCTAGCCTCTCATCCTGCCAGACGCATACATCCAGAACCTCAAATTATTTTTACAGTTTTCATATACACTCTGATATTCAATCCAAAGTAGCCAGACATACAAGGAGAAAACCAAGAGAAATAACATCAAAAATAAACTGATAGTGATTCTGAAAATAGCAGTATTAGACACAGCCATTAAAATAATTATGCTTAATATGTTCAGATAATCAAGAGATAACGTCAAGAATTTTGGCATAGAAATGGAAGCTATATTTGGACTTACCAAATCGAAATTCTGGGACTAAAAAATACAAAAACTGAAAAATGCAAAAAATGCAAGAACTTAATGAATGGTTTTACCAGCAGATAGCATGCACCCGAAGCAAGAATCAGGGAACTAAAGCATCAAAGATCAGAAGAAAGCATCCAGGTTGAAGCATGAAAACACAGAAAAGAGGGTAAGAAATGTCTGGGAAATTGTAAAGATGTCTAACATACATTAGTTGGAAAATCAGAAAGAGAGTAGACAGAGGATGGAGAAAAAGCAATTTTTGGAAGATAATGGCCAACATTTTTTTTTTTTTCCTGATGAAAAGCCACAAGTCCAAGAAGCACTATGGATCCCTAGTAGGGTAAAAACAAAGAAAACCACAACTCTGCACAGCTTAGTAAAACTTCTGACAACCAAGGGCAAACAGAAAGTTATTCTGAAAAACAATCAGGTTAAAAAGATATGTTACCTTCAAATAAGTAAGAATAAAATGAAAAGCTGGCTTTTCAACAAAAACAATGGAAGACATAAAAACAGCAAAATGATATTTTCAAAGAGCCGAAAGAAAATAACTGCCAACCTAGAATTCTCCAACCAGTGAAAATATCTTTCAAAAATAAAGGTGAAATGAAAACACCTTTTCAGTCAAACAAAAGCTAATAAAATTTATCCCTAGCACACTTGCACGAAAGAAACTAATAACGGAAATATAAGTAGAAAATCCTCATATGTTTGGAAATTAAGATGTAAGTGATGTGTACTTCTAAGTAACCAGGGGACAAAAAAGAAATCACAATGGAAATTTTAAAGTAGTTTGAATTAAATGATTATGAAAATACCACATAAGGCATATCAAATTTTGTCAGCTACAGCTAAAGCCGTGTTTAGAGTAAAATTTATAACCTCAAATGCATATAGTCTAAAACATGAAAGGCTGAAAATCAATGATCTAATATTTCATCTCAAAGAAGTTAGAAAAAGAATTTTCATTAGAGAACATCAGCAAAGACAAGTGAGTTCTAGAAAAGATTAATAAAATTGATAAACCCCTTGCAAGACTGTTTATAAAAAGAGAGAAAAGGAATTGATAACTAATGCTATTGGGTTGGCCAAAAAGTTCGTTTGTGTTTTTCCGTAAGATCAGAATGGATAGATCCTGAAGCATTAAAAACATAAGAATATATCATGAACATGTTTATAAAATATATTTGAAAACTTTAGATAAATGTACAAATGCCAAAAAAGAAAAAACTTACCAATACTGACTTAAGAAAAAATAGAATTTCTGTATAGTCCTATTCTATTAAATAAGTTGAACATGTAATTTAAAACCTTTTAACAAAGGAAATGCAAGGCCCATATGGCTTCTTTAAGAAAGAATAACACTAACACCATACAATCATTTCCAGAGGGGACACTCCCCAACTCATTTTATAAAATGAATGTATCCTTGATTGTATATCCTAATAGGAGCTTTACAAGAAAGGAAAATTACAGGCCAATATCATTATACAAAACAATGATTTGGCAGTCATATATGTATACATTTTCAGTTTTCCATACATGTGCACCAAAAGACTTATACAAGAATATTTGTGGGGCACTATTAGTATTTTTAAAATTTATTTTATTGAAGCATAGTTGATTTCCAATGTTGTATTAGTTTCCAGTGTACAGCAAAGCAACTCAGTTATGCATATATCTAATAGTTTGTATCTGCTAATCCCAAACTACCAATCCATCCCTCCCCAACCCTGCTTTGGCAACCACAAGTCTGTTCTAAAGAAATTGTCTGTGAGTCGATTTCTGTTTGCTAAACAAGTTCATTTGTGTCATATCTTAGATTCCACATATAAGTGATATCACTTGGTATTTGTCTTTCTCTTTCTGACTTCACTTAGTATGATAATCTCTAGTTGCATCCATGTTGCTGCAAATGGCATTATTTTGTTCTTTTTTATGGCTGAGTAATATTCCACTGTATATATGTGCCACATCTTCTTTATCCATTCATCTGTCGATGGACATTTAGGTTGCTTCCATGTCTTGGCTGTTGTAAATAGGGTCACTATTAGTGTTAACCCCAGACTGTCCATCAATAGTAGGGTGGATAAATTGTGGAATACTTACACATTGGAATACTACACAGCAATGAAAACAGACAGATTAGAGCTACATGCTACAACACTGATGCCTTTCACAAACATAATATCAGCAAAAGAGGCAAGAAATAAAAGAAGTACATATTCTCTGATTCCATATGCTAATCTTTGGTGATTGCAGTTAGGCTGGTGGTGATCTTTGGGAAGGAGGGGAAGGATAGTGATTCTGAGGGAGCACAGCATGGGGGCTTTCTGGGGTGTTGGTCTTGTTGATTCTTTTTTTTTTTTTTTTTTGCAGTACGTGGGCCTCTCACTGTTGTGGCCTCTCCCGCTGCGGAGCACAAGCTCCGGACGTGCAGGTTCAGTGGCCATGACTCATGGGCCCAGCTGCTCTGCAGCATGTGGGATCTTCCCAGACCGGGGCACGAACCCGTGTCCCCTGCATCAGCAGGAGGACTGTCAACCACTGTGCCACCAGGGAAGCCCATAAGTTGATTCTTGACCCGGGTGGAGGTTACACAGGTGTATACATTTTGTGATGATTCATCAAACTGCACACATATTATTTGTGCAATTTAAAAATGTGTGTCATACTTAAATCTTCAAATTTAAGTTTATATTCAGTGAAACGCTTAGTTTTGGACTGGACTCAAATTTTTCTGCAACCCCATAGAAAAATGCAATTATCCAGTTGTCCCTAGAGTATTTCCTGCAACATCTTTGAGTGCCCTTAGACAATATTTTCCCTCAATCCCTTCTGCTTTGTATGGGCTAAAATGCTACTTCTGGAACTGGACTCTAGGAGGAATCTGGAAATTAGGCTAGCTCTGTGTGAGGGAGCCTATCCCCAGTTGCTCCTTTCATTGCATCAGGCCACGTACCCTGAGGAAGCGGAAGACTGTAAAGTGGTTCTGGAAGTTGTGAACTCCTCGGTAGATTGGAACTGTTGTTGATGTTTTAGATGAGAGGCACTCTGCCCTCTGTGCACTTGGAGTCTGCAGCCCCTGTAGGACTAGCCTTTGAGGCCTGTTCCCATAGACCACAGTTATAACCGCACCAGCCTGCCCATCTGCAACTCCCAACCACTGGCGACCCCAGCAACCTCACCTTTACCGCAGCCTTGGTTAAATAAATAACGGTAGAGTGAAAGTGCCTTGGGGACCCAATAGACTTTGATCAAGCACATGTGCTGGGTCCGGTGCTGTTCTCCGAAGGAAATTTTCTGTGGCTGGAAGTGGGGAAACAGACAATATACAAGTGCAGGTGACCCTTGAACGTGGTGGTTAGCGGTGCCGACCCTCAGTGCAGTCGAAAATTCACGCGCAACTTTACAGTCGACCCTCCATACATGTGGTTCTGCATCTGCGAATTCAACATCGGATTGTGTGGCACTGTAGTACGTATTTAGTGAAAAAAAATGTGAGTATAAGTGGACCTGCATGGTTCAAAGCCATGCTGTTCAAGGGTCCCCTGTAAATACCGAACAAGATACTTTCAAAAAGCACTGAGTGCCATGAGGAACATAAGACAGGATGGAGAGATAAGGAGTGACGGGGAGGGATTGATTTTGACAGGTGAAGGCCTCCATGAGGAGGTATGGCAGTTTTCTATGGCTGCTGTCACCAAAAACCACAACTGGGGGGGCTGAAAACAACAGAAATTATGCTCTCAGAGTTCTGGAGGCCAGAAGCCCAAAATCAAGGTATCTGCAGGGTTGGTCCCTTCTGGCGGCTCTGAAGGAAAATCTGTTTCATGCCTCTCCTGGCTTCTGGTGCTGCCGGGAAGCCTTGGCATTCCCTGGCTTGTGGCAGCATCACTCCAATCTCTGTCTCCATCTTCACGCGCCCCTCTTCCCTCTGTGTCTCCCTGTGTCTTATCATCTTATAAGGACACCAGTCATTGGGTTTAGGGCCCACCCTAATCCAGTGTGACCTCACCTTAACCTGATTCCATCTGCAAAGGACCCGTTGGGTCATATTAGTTCCCGTTAGCGGGAGGTAGTGAGGCTGAGCTGAGACGGGAAGGACAGTGGGGCATCAGCCTGTGGAGCTGTGAGGACAGAGGACTCGGGATAAACAGAACAACAAAGGCTGATATCCCACGACCAGAATGAGCCTGGAGTGTCCGGTAAATCGTAAGGCTGGGGCACCTGGGGTGGGGGAAGAATGGCAGGATACGGGGTCACAGGTCAAGAGGGGCCACTCAGGTGTGTGGGATGCTTGGTGCAGCAACACGAGCCCAGGGTAATCAACCATCCTCATTTGCCCGGAACTCAGGGGCTTCCCGGGACCCAGAATTTTCAGAGCTAAAGCCAGGATGGTCCCTGGCAAACTGGGATGAGTTGGTCATCCTACAGCCGGCTACCTCCTCATGGCTCACCACTGGTTTAGCCAGCAGCATCTCATTTTTGCCCGAAATTTCACAATGGGCAAGGAAGAAGAGTCTCCATTAATTGACAGTGTCCTGTGTGCCTTTCACCCTGCTAAGCGTTCTCCAGGGATTCAGTCTGCGCAGGCGCCCTGGAAGGAGGCGTTCTTACTGTGCCAACCGTATGCCACGCCCATTACCACGACCATGCCTCCTCTTTCCTACCAGCCGTATCATTTCCTTAATAGCTTTTCATGAGATGATGATGATAATTATCCCCAGAGGGTAGGGGGAGTGTCAGGGTGAGGACCTAACAGTTTTCCAAGTGTCCATCAAGTGACCAAAAGTGAGCCAGGTGCTTTATATGTAGTAATTTTATTCCCACTGAAACAGGAATAGACAGCAATTATGACCCTTCTTTCATAGATGGGTAGGCGGAGGCTAGGAGAAGCTAACTAACTTGATCAAGGTCACCTAGTGAGGAAAGCAGGGCTCTGGGACTTGAATCCTGCACCTTCCTCTCTATTCCACTGCCCCCTAAGCAACAAGGTGCCACATTGATCCGTGGCCACTTGATTTTTCCATGAGGCCAGATGCTCTCAATATGTGTGTTTGGGATAAAAATTCAGATAGCATCTGGTTTATGTTGCAGCTTTGGAGATAATTCCTGTCTCTTTGCACCTTAAGCGTGTTTCCCTTGTGTGCTGAACCAGAAAAAGTTATCCTGGGCTGAGATGCAACGAATGAGATGCTCAGCTTATAAATTGGGCAGCACATTCCCTTCACTATTTCTTTTTAGGAAGGGCTTCCCTGAATGCTAGAAACTGGGGTGAATCCAGCTTAAGATGAAACACATCGATTGGTGCCTAAAGTGTGTCGGGAACTGTGCTCTAACCTCTAGGCATCAGGAGGCCAGGGCAGGAAAGAAATTTTTGATTGCCCAAACAATCTGGTGAAAGAGTAGAAGACAATAATAGTTAGTGCTAGTAATGCTGACTTGTACGCTGAGTGAAGCACTGAGCAAATCTCAATTAACATAGCAATCCTATGAAGTCAGACTCAGTTCTTATCCCCAACTTGTAGATAGAGAAACTGAGGCTGAGAGAGGCTAACTCTCTCATCCCAAGTCCTCAACTTTTGTAAGTTGCAGGGATTTGACCCAGGAAGCAGTGTCACTCAGAGTGTAATAAGCAAGCCACGAATCTGCCTGGGATAAGTGCATTTGTAGACCTTCATGGGTCTATAAAGGGTCTTAAGAACAACCCTGCCCCGAAATGAGTAGAAAACAAAGTTTCCTGAACCTGACAAGGCCTCATGATATTTTTAACTAACAGAACCTCTATGAGTGCAGAGTATTACGTTTTATGAGACATATTTATGACTATTACTTTTTAAATAGAAATATCAGTCATAAGCCTTTGAACGCATAAATTTATCTCAAAGGTTATAAGACCCTATGTGAGTGACGTCGTCTATAAAATGCTGTACAATGGGTTTAACAGTATCTGCCATAACTGAGTTCCATGATTTACCTAAGGAGGTGCCGTTAGCTGGCAGGAAAGTTCAAGTTCTAGAATCAGAGACCTGATCTACTGGGCAAATAATCTCTTGGAGTATTTTTGGATGTCCCTTGGTAATTTGGGAAAGTTACTCAACCTCTCTGTGCCTCGGTTTTCTCATATTTAGAATGGGGATAATGATAGTACATTTACTTCAGAGGGTTGTTATTTAAAATAGATACGTTAATATATGTAAAGAGAGAAGGAAGATCCCTGCTACTTGGTAGGCACTATGTGCGTTGGTTATTATTATCACCACCGTCACCATCACCACCAGCATCACTACCATCAGCTACTACCATTTCCCCTCCTATGAAATCCACCTCCCAGCCATACTCTATGGAGTAAATAATAAAGTGCATGTTAAAATGTTGACAATTTGTGCAGAGTGCTGGGAATGGTGTTGTGGCTACAGCACTATTTTTGTCAAGCACGGAACAGAGGGAGGTGCCATGACCAGAGTCTTCCTTGAAGAAGACAGCTCTCTCACTGCTGCCATGCTTCCTTCATAGGCATCGCCCTCAGTGTGCTCCCCATGTACCTGAGCGAGATCTCACCCAAGGAGATCCGCGGCTCTCTGGGGCAGGTGACCGCCATCTTCATCTGCATTGGCGTGTTCACGGGGCAGCTGCTGGGCCTTCCTGAGCTGCTGGGAAAGGTAAGTGTGGCTCCCCAGCCATCCACGTCCGTTCTCACTTCATGTCACCATCTCTGCTCCCCACGTCCCTTGCCAGACGAAGGGTAGTCAGAGGTGAGCCCTTCCTCCAAAAGCTTGTCCCTATGTCCTAGAATTCTTGAGCATTCAAGCCTTTTGCTTATTATTGGACAAAAGTTGTTGAGTTTCTTTGATTGGGTTTGATTTTTTTTTTTAGAAAATTAAAAATATACAAAAAATTCAAACCTTACAGAATGTTCAAATCCGCCCACCTAATAGCTATTGTTAACAGCTCAATAATTTTCATTTAGGCTTTTTTCTTTGCTTATCTAAACTTATATGTACATAGTTTTGTTTTGTTTTTTAATGGAATCATGCCATATACATTGTTCTGTTACTTGCCGTCTTCATTTAATATATTTTGGGCATCTTTCCAAGATGTTTGGCTTCGCTCTACCTCACTCTTGAGCCTTTCTTTCCCACATTAATATGTAATTGCACAGTCTTCTGTTGTTGGCTTTCTGTTTTGGAAACAGGAAGGCCTGACTTTAAATCCCAGTACAGGCATGTACTTGCTGTGTGGCCTCGGCAAGGAGGAACACCTCACCCACGTAAAGTCAGTTTTAAAAATTGCTGCGTTTTCAATAAAATCACTCATTTCATTGAAACATTCAGATATGCACACAAATATACATACAACTATGTAAGTTTTAACATCCTCATGTCTGTTCTTTATATCTTCTCTCTTAACTTAATTTGATTTTGCTTTCTCTCTCTCTCTCTCTCTCTCTTTTTTTTTTTTTTCTGTTTTTTTGTTTTTTTGACCACACTGCAGGGCTTGTGGGATCTCATTTCCCCGACCGGGGATTGAACCCAGGCCACGGAAGTGAAAGCGCTGAATCCTAACCACTAGATCACCAGGGAACCCCCTGCTCTCTCCCTTTTTAAATAACATGTCCAAAGGGTTGCCTCTAATTTTGCTATTTGAAAGACTAAACTCTGTTATCCATTTTATTGCTTTCCAATTTTAATTTCTGCCTATTCATTATTATTCATACATTTTTTTCCTTGAACATAGATTTGCCAACATTCCCAAAATTTTAGTATGCCACTTTCTCAATGTTATTTTTCTAAATAATTTGTCATTTTGATTCCATATTGGGAACAATTAATTAGAATAATGTTTTCAATTCCCAAACAGATGTGACTTTGTTCTTGTCACTGACTGCCAGTTTATTTTGCTGTGTAAAGAGAAAGTAATCCATAAATTCCTCCCTTGGGGAACACGTTAAGGTTACTCTGGCCAGTTTGCAGTCACCTTTTAGAAGTATCCCATGTTTGCTCAAGGACGGTAGCTTTTTCTTGGCACATTGTAACACAGAGAATTGGTAATACAAAATGACTATGATGTCATCACAATAATTATTGTTAATCTACAAAATGCTAAGGAAAAATTTCACATGAGATTAAAAAGAGGTGAGAAAATGTGATTCTATCATAGACAAATGAACTCCAAAGGGCAGGGCACAGAGCAGCCCAGTTGTAGCTGCAGCATCAAGTCACGGGCATGCGGGTTCTGGTGCCAGACTGCCTGGGTCTGCCTTCCAGCCCCACCACCACGCGCTGTGGGACTTTGAGTAAAGTTTCTGAACCTCTCTGAGCCGTTTCCTTACCTATCAATGAGATTACAATGACATCTCTCTCATGGAGGTTTCTTGTAAGGCTTGAAGAAGGAAACAGATGTCAAGCATTTGGAACAGTACCTGGAGCTGGTGGTAAATAGATGTCAGCCAATATCTCATTTAATTCATGTAGCAGCCCTTGGAAATAAATATTATTACTTTCTATGTTAGAGATTAAAGGTTCAGGCTCAGAGAGGTTTAATAATTACCCCAAACGGCTACAGCAAGAAGGCAGTGGAGCCTGGTTGGAGCCTGAGCTTCCTGGCTTTGAAGCCATGACCTCTGTGCTGTAGGACGTGCAGAGCGGGACTTGCAGATGGGGAGCACAGGGAGGCAGCCCCAAAGTTTAGAGTCCTGGCACAGGAAGTCAGGCAGGCCAGTCCTCTTCGGTCTCATATGTTTCTCATGTGGCCCCAGCCCCTGAGCTCGTGAGAACACTTCTTTTCTGTGAGCTTTTCATCTTGAACTCTGTCCTTCGTTCAAGCCCAGGAAGAAAAATCTGTTTGATTTTTATAAAAATATAAGACACGTATTCATCCACGTTAAAGTGGATCCAAACAGCCCAACACCACTTTCACCTGGTGAGAATCTTCTTTATTTCTCCAGTGACTTAGAAATCACATCTTTTCCCTTTGAAATGAAGAATCTCATTTGGGGCACGCCTCAGATGTTTTCTATAGCCGGAGAAAACATGCTGGTGGGTCGGGAGCAGCCACACAATGAATCTCCTTTGATGGAAAATAGGAAAAAAACAAAAAAATTAGAGGGGCTTCCCTGGTGGCGCAGTGGTTGGGAGTCCGCCTGCCGATGTGGGGGACATGGATTCATGCCCTGGTCTGGGAAGATCGCACATGCCACGGAGCGGCTGGGCCCGTGAGCCATGGCCGCTGAGCCTGCGCGTCCAGAGCCTGTGCTCCGCAACGGGAGAGGCCACAACAGTGAGAGGCCCGCGTACGGCCAAAAAAAAAAAAAAAATTAGAGACTGTCCCCTCCGCATCCTTGCTGCCACTTCAGAGGTCCTCACAGGGTGATGTCCAATCTCCTTCAGACAACCTTCCGAGCTCTGAATTTTCTCTTTTAGATAATTCAGCCTTTCTAATGGGGCAGTGTGAGTCCCGTTAGCTCCCTGTGTTGGCTATAATTGAGTCTTCCTCTCCAACAGTAGGAAAAAGAATTCTGTTCTGTGTGGGAAGGGCTCTGGCATCTATCAAGTGTTAGAGCTCATGTCTGAAAATTGCAATTTTTAAGGTTGATTTAGTGACCACTTCCAGCTGTAGTCAGAGGGCTGCTGTGCAGATATCCTTAAAGTGTGATCTGTGCCCCCCACCGATTCCTGCTGAATCTGAAACTCTGGGGGTGCGACTTAGCAATCTGTGTCTTAAGAGGCTCCCCCACCGGGGAATCTGATGCCTACTCAGTTTTGAGAACTCCAGGGAGAGTGATTCAGAGCAAGGACCCTGGGACCAATGCCTGGGTTAGGATCCTGGCTCTACTACCTACTAGCTATGTGGCTTTAGACACCGATAACCTCTGTGCATCTTTGTTAGTAAAATGGCAATAAGTGTGCACAGCTCACTGAGTTCTTGTGAGAATTAGATGCAACGATACACTTACAGTTCTTAGGACTCACTCCCTAAATATTAGCTCCATTTGGCTTCACTCCATATAAGGCATATGCTGGACCCCTCACCGCCTCACCTCTTTCCTGTGAACCATCAGAGTTAGCTGTTCCCACCTCAGTCTTCCTCAAATGACAATCCTCTCTTAAGAGACTTGCTTTGCTCTGCTACAGAGTCAAGTGCTCATCCACGTGATGATCTTTCCCAAGCACAGAGGTCAGAGGTCTCAGTTCTTTGTATCATCATAGATCTGACAGTGGGGTCCGTGACACTGAGATGCTCCCTAGGTGTGGAGGGAATGCACAAACTTTCCTTGACCTTGGAATGATGAAGAAAACCCCAATTCATGAATTTTCTAATGTCTTTTTGCTCCTGAGAGCACAAGCAAAGCCCCGTGCTCATCAGCCGTGATGTGTGTGGGCAGGCATAAGGCCACCGAGTGCTGTGCTGTGGCTCTGGGCTGTCCCCTCTCCTGACCTCGAGCTCCTCATTCCTAAAAGGAGGGGCCTACATGAAAGTCGCTCCAAGGCTCCTGTCTGCTCTAGCTGCTGTGTGATGGCTAATGCCGTGGGTGGCGCGTGCCCCTGGGCTGGGGGCGCTTCAGCTCGGCCTGTATCTCAGTTTGCAGGCAAGGAAGGTTGAAGGGATACAAAGGTACATTTAATTGATCTTGAAGTCATGCCATCGGGAATTTTAAAGACAGTCTCTGAAGCTTGCCTGAACTTTGCCGTCTTGTCTTTGAGACAGCTTCAGGGAAAAACGGTTAGCCCAGCTGCCCTCTGAGTAGGCGGCCTGGCGTGGGTGTTGGAAAGAGAGAGTTTCCTGAGCCCCAAGAAGGAAGAGGTGGGTGGCTCTGGAGGTTTGCTTGGTCCTAAGTGTGCTGCCCTGTGACTCACATGGCCCCAGCAGCCAGACTTGTATGCCTCAGAGGGAAACCTTGAAGGCAGAACAGTTCAGCAAATGTCAGGCAGAGAGCAGGGTCATTGCATCCTCAGACCTGGGCCCTGAGCTTCAAAAGTTCACATTTGCTGTGGGCCTCTTCCACATGTTAACTCATGGAATCCATGCAACCACCCTATGGGTTAGGTACCGTCGCTATCATCCCCATTTCACAGATGAGGACACTGAGGCAGAGAGAAATTTACAAATGTGCTCAAGGTCACACAGGCAGCGAGCTGCAAAGCTGGGATTTGAATGCAGGGTGCTAGAATCCCTGCTGTTTTGGCCTTGGCCTTTCTCAGGCAGAACCCAGCTCAAAAGAAGTGCTTATAACAAAATGCTCCCTGCCCACAGCCAGGTCTTATTGTCTGTGGTCCAGTATAACACGTTCTCTTCACACAAATGCTTCTGAACAGCAAAGGTACACCCTTATCACCTCCAGAAGTTTGGCCGTTTTATCATCATCCCCGCCTCATGAGGCTCTTGGAAAGACAAGATGGATCTGAAATGCCTTGTGATCTACATATTGCTGGACAGGTGTCCAAAGAGATTACATCACGTGCAGCCTCCAGCGCTCTTTGTGCAATGGCTCATTTTACCTGGGGGCACTGTCATCATTAGACCCATTTCTCAGATGAGGAGAGCAAGTCTCAGGGATATTCAGTGCCTGATTCTGGGCTGCATGGCTGCAGAGGAGGACGGTACCCTCAGCCCCTGGCCACCCGGCCCAGCCCCATCCAGTGCACTCTGTAGCGGCCACTCTCTCTTGGAAATAGGTCCTGAGCCATCTCATGCAGGCCCCTCACCACCCTGGGATGGGGGGAACCTTACAGGTAAGATCTGAAGTGACGCCAGGAGGCTGAGCCTCCAAGATGGCAGCTCAATCCCATCCTGACCTTTGATTTGCCCGACTGTCTAGTGCAAGTCACTCAGTGCCTCTGAGCCCCAGTCCCCCCATTTGGAGACCAGGGGTCAGGGATGATCCTTCATTCACACAGCAAAGGAGGAGATGAAAGGGTGGAGCAGGAGACCTAGAATTTGCAAGCAGTGGGCTTCATCCACATCATCTCACTTAAATTTCATCTCAACCTGGGAAATAGGTTCTGTCATCATCCCATTTTACAGGTTGGAAAATGGAGACTCAGGGGAAACCTTGCCCAGAGCTATCTGGCCGGTGATCTTGGACATGATTTAAACTTGGGGAGGCATTATGAATGTTTTATCATATGTGAGACCCTCAAGCACACTGCTCAGTCCTTCCCTTCATCTCTGTGAGGACAGGCGTGTCCAATTCACCTGTCATCCTTGGGGCATGTACCCTTTACCCAGAAGACTCGCAGAAGATGTTATTGAATAAATGGGTAAAAGCTCCACCCCCATTTCTGAAGGAGCTGTCCTGTTTCAGGAACCGTGCTGAGCTCTTCACTGGCATTGTCTGATGTGATCCCCACAACACACAGCAATCCTCTAGGACCTGACTTCTATTATTATACCCGTTTTGCAGATGAGCAAACCGAGTCCCACAGGAAGTTGGAGAACTTGCCCATGGCCACCCACTAGCCAGGGAGTCTGGCCCAGACCCTTGCTCATATCGCCCTGTACGTCTGTAACCAAAACAGTGCAGCCCAGGACTCTCACTTGACAGGGAGCTACTGCCCAAGACCCGAGCAGAAAGTCTGGGGCACTCCGTGGCGCTTCGCCCAGATCCAGACTGTCGTCGGGTGCCCTCTAGTGTCTGCAGCCTGCAGGAGCCCAGGCCCCCATTTGGTCTATTGGTGATGTATTCATTCATTCAACAAACATTTATTGAGCACCTACTGTGTGCCTGGCACTGTTCTAGGTTCTATCCAGCAGTGAACAAAACAGACAAGGACCTCTGACCTCCTGAACCTTGCAGTTTGGTGGAGGACATAGATCAGAGGCAGATACATATTTGAAGTCAGTCAGCAATGAATGCTGTGAAGCAGAACAAAGCGGAAGGAGGGAGAGGGTGGCGAGGGAGGCTATTTTAGACAGGTTCTAGGCAGGCAGGGTCAGGGGGAGAGGCCTCTGGGGCTGAGATGCATGTGAAGCATGGGAGCAGCAGCAGGGGCAGATTGCTGGGGGAAGAGTCCTAGCGCTTTCCCAGAGATGCCTCTCCGGTAACCCTCACCCAGCCTGGCTTCTTCCCACCCCCTGCTGGTCCTGTCCATCTCCCACCAAGTCTCCAACTGATGCAGCACCTCTCCCTCCCCCACCACTGCCCCTAAATTCAGGCACTCCTCACTTCTCCTCTGGACCACTCCAGGAGACTTGCATCTGTAATTTCTACCTCATATAGCCATATAATTCTGACTAACTCAAATCAACCAGCATTTATTGAGGAGACACAATGCACCAGACCTCACAGAGATGAGACAGGCAAAGTCCCTGCCTGCAAGGAACTCGCTGCTAGAGGGGCAGATGGAAGGGACCACAGACAGTGGCGTTCCATGCAGAAAGCCCAAGGGTGGAAAGACCACCAGAGCAGCCCTAAGGCAGCAGGGGACGCCCAGGGAAGCCTTTCTGGAGAGGGTGGTATCCACCTTAAGGATAAGGGGACAATTAAGTAGCCAGGTGGTAGAAGGGAGACACCATTCCAGGTAGAGCAAATGGCCAGTGGAAAAACAAAAATAAAAATAAGAAGATTGAGAGAGAGCTAGGCACATTTGGAAGCAGAGTGGCTCAATAAGAGTGCCACAGGTTGAATGAATGACAACATGAATGAGTTAAGGCAGTGAGATATTAGCATTGCTTTAAAAATCCAGCCCCATATCCTTGGTGTGCAGAGAATGGAGGGTACTCAGAGGCAGAGGGGATGG
The DNA here is from genome assembly GCF_005190385.1 of Monodon monoceros. NCBI lineage: Eukaryota > Metazoa > Chordata > Mammalia > Artiodactyla > Monodontidae > Monodon > Monodon monoceros. The sequence goes on from NW_021703777.1 coordinate 99,581,438, forward strand.
GAGCATGCACATAGGTGCAGCCTAGCTTCTTACAGATGAGGAAGCAGCACCCGAGGGGGAGGGGTGCCATGCTTGTTCATTGGTGGGTTCAGCAAAGAGCCGCCAGGGGTGTCCGTGTCCAGGGAAGGGGCACCAGATAGCTGACAGAGACTCCAAGGGGGACAGAGCACCCAAGGAGGAGGGACAGTGGCTGATGAAATTAGATGGGAGCCCTGGATTGTGGGTAAGCTGGCCTTTAACTCCTAGACTTCCCGCTCGTGTCTGAAAGGTGAGTTTCATACACTCAACCCAGACACAAAGTCACAGGCTCAGCGTAGCAGATCTAATCGCAGACACACTCTTCAATTAGGATGGGCAACTTGTGTTGGCTCAGGACCACAGCAAAGGGAAAAAAGAAGCAACATCTCTTGGCTCCCAACCACGTACCAGGCCCACGCTAGGATATCGCAGCTGTCAACCTCACAGCAACCCTGCAAAATAAGTGTTAATTACTCTTCTCATGCGATTCCAGAGAGAACAAGTAATTTGCTTAAGGCCCCAGAGCTAGTAAGTAGAAGAACCAGAACTGAACTTGGGTCTAATTCTGAAGCTGAGTGGGGCTGTGAAAGGCCCAAGGTTATGGCCCAAATTTGTGACCCAAAGTCTTGGAGCTCATTGGTAACTAGGCTGGTACCTGACCACTGGCAGTCACACCTTCCATATCCCCAGAATCCAGGTCATCCATAGGAAAGTCCAAATCATAGGCCGTCCTTGTGCTTCTGTGAGCCTCAGAACAAACCACATTTCTTTTTTTTTTTTTGCGGTACACGGGCCTCTCACTGTTGTGGCCTCTCCCTCTGCGGAGCACAGCCTCCAGACACGCAGGCTCAGCAGCCATGACTCACGCGCGCAGCCGCTCTGCGGCATGTGGGATCTTCCCGGACCGGGGCACGAACCTGTGTCCCCTGCATCGGCAGGCGGACTCTCAACCACTGCACCACCAGAGAAGCCCCAAACCACATTTCTTTGTCTTCCTTTCTTGAGCTCCATTTGGAGGACACTGATCTGATCACAGATGAGCCACAATGAGGATTTGTAGCAGGAGGTGACAGACGAAGCCCTGGTATGACTGGATCTGAACAATGAGACCCAGAAACCAGGATGATTCAGCTAGAACACAGGAGCCTGACGAAGGGGTTCATAATGAGCTTCAAGTTCAGGCAGCATTATTTAGAAAAGAATGCTGGTTACCTAATTCCCTCGGGAAAGAGAACAGTGATCTCTATAAACGTATTGTCAGAGAAATTGGACTGCTCAGGTTAAGAGCACAGAGCTGGGTACCACACTGCCTGGGGTGGGTGTATCACTCTGCCATTTATAAGACGCATGACTATGAGTGCATTACTTAACTTCTTCGTGCCTTTGTTTTCTCATCTGTCAACTGGGAATGAAGGCAGGGGTGTTGTGAGGGTGAAATCGAGTTACTCTGTATGAAGCACTCAGCAAATTCACACGTGCTCAGTGTCAGCCTGTCACTGTAGGTTGGCCTGGGGAGGCACTCTGCAGGTCAACAACCTTCAAACATTGCATGGATTTCTCTCTCTATAATGAGGAAGGGACAAAGTTGATTTCATGGAAAATTTTGCTGCAGGACTTTTAACCCCTCTCTCCACCTCTCCAGCCTCGGTTTCCTTATCTGTAAAATGGGAATAATAGCTACTGACCTTACTTTCCCATAAGATTGCTCGAGAACCAAGCAAAGCAGAAGGCACTCAAACCCTTTGAAAAGCAGAAACATGTTGTAGGAAGCGGGTAGGGAGCTGGCGTTTCTTGAAAGGTGACCCTGCGCAGGTCACTTCACTCACGTGTGGCACTTGGGACAACTTTCTGAGAGGTGAGTGTTACGCCCTGGGAAGGTAATTTCAGTATTATTTCTAAGACAGGAAAATGCGAGGGTAATCATACAGCGATGTTCTTGAGGTGTCTTTTGTTGTTGAAGTCAGAGTCAGACCATGAATATGTACAGTAAGTCCCCTACATACGAACAAGTTCCATTCCGAGAGCATGTTCATAAGTCCAACAAAGTTAGCCTAGGGACCCAACTAACACAATTGGCTACACTGTACCAGCTATATCACCGCTGATTTTATGCTTGCTTCCAGACATCCTGGGCTTGAAATAAAGACACTGCACTACTGTACTCTATACAGCACTGTACGGTAAAGTACACAGAAGCACAACCACTTGTAGAGGATGCACACAGGTGACAGTGTACGCCAGACACGTGAACTAACTTACGTGATAGGACATGCAAACACACGTTCGCATCTTTGAAAGTTCGCAACTTGAAGGTTCGTATGTAGGGGACTTACTGTACCTGAATCAGTGATTCTAGAACAACACATTTGCTGCAATGACCTGAGCGTCTTAGCGTCTGGGTTGTACCCTGTGGGGTCAGGTGGTGTTGACTTCTGCAAGATCTGGAGTGGAGATGGTGAGAGACTGACCCATCATAAGGTGGTGTAGTATGGGGCAGACACAGCTGGGGACATGGTCCCCACCCCAGGGCTCCGTTAGCTGCAGCCAGCAGGGTCCCCCCTCTGGAAGATGGCTGTGGGGACATCGAGGTCATGGGTTCCATGGACTTTCATTGACCGGTGCTGTGAGACCCAGCTTGTGACAAGTAACAAGCAAGGTGCATTCAACCCTTTTACAAAGCATCCCTTCGGAAGGTGACTGTTTCTCCCTCGCTGAATGGCTGATGCACGGACCTGCCCCTCACCCTGGTGGAATCCGTTTTGGTAACCGCATGAGCCACTGGAGCTGAGCTCGAGTGATCTCTGATGAGTTCTGTACAGAACTTTCTACAGAGGAGCAGGATTGGTTCAGCCTAATATCACCTGCATATAAATTCACTATTTAGCTAGCAGCTGCCGCGAGGGAAGGCGATGGGTGTTGCCTCGCACTGAGACCCACGTGGTATCAGGAATAATGTCACAAAAAGAGCCCCGTGCACAGTTCAGAAGAGCCACGCTCTTATTCAACTCTGTCCCCCAATTTCTCACGTGAGCTTGCCTCAGCTACTTAACCTTTGTGGGTCTCATTTTTCTCTTCTATAGACTGCAAATTATAATCATACCTCATAGGGGACTATTATTTATGCTACTTTAGCCCTTTAATAGGATACCATGTAGGGAAGTTTTAGCTTTTATATATATGTGGTGTGTGTGTGTGTGTGTGTGTGTATTTAGTACTTTAAAAGCAGGGGTGTGTGTTATTTCAGGAGTCTCTATCTTACCTGCAGCATGGCTTACCTATGCCATTCATCTTACTCAACACATATTCAGTCAAGAAGCATTTACTGAACACCTGCCAAGTGCCAGGCATTGGGAAGAAACATAAAAGAACATGGCAGGGGGCGGCCCTGAGAAGCTCAGTCTAGTCGGAGAGACATACCCATAAAGAAATACGTGCTATACAGGTAACAAGTGCTTTCATGGGATTCTGTAGCAGCAAGAGATGTCATCCAGAGGAGGAAATGCCAAAACTGTGAGGATACGTAGATGTTCTGTGGATAAGGGCAGGCGTTCCTGGGAGAGGAAGCAGCAGGTGCAAAGGCACAGCATCATGAAGTCAGCTTGTTAGGCTCAGGGGCGCCCTCGGGTTGGCAGGACCAGAGCAGAGCAGCAGAGGGCTCCTCTGTCTAGCCAGTGGCAAGGCTGGAATCCTGGAAGGGTGCTTATAAAACAGGGCTTTGTATTCCAGGCGAAGAGATTTGAACTTGATCGTGAGGGCAGTAGGGAACTGCTGAAAGTTTTAGACAGAGAAGTAGCTTAGAACGTCAGATTCACATTTTAGAAGGATCACTCTGAGGCTGTGAGGGGAAAGCAAAGAATGCAGTAGGATTTCGGGACAGTTAAGATGCTGTTGTCAGAATCCAGGCAAAACGTTGTAAGAAACTCCCCTAAGGCAAATGCTAGCAAGGTAGAAAAGGAAGAGGTGCACAAGACAGAGATTTCAGAAACAGAGCCAATAGGATTATATGCGGATAGGCAGCAGATCGGATGGCAGCGGGAGGCCTGTGAGGTAAAGGCAGGAATGGAGGTGATGTCGGGTTTCTTAATTGAATTTCTGGACAGGTGGTGATAGCCCCAACTGTGGTCCAGGGACAGGCATGTGTGGGCTGGGAGGTGGGGGACACCATGCAGAGATTATGGAACCCAAGGGTTATCAGTGGAGCTGTCCCCTAGGCAACTGGAAATGTGAGTTAGGGGCCCCAGTAAGAGGTGTGGCCCGGATGTGGAGGTTTGGAGTCATGGCCCCATACATGTGTCTTAGGTTGGGTTCCCCAGGGAAGAGACACTGAGATGGAGATTTGTGAGCAGGAAGTTGATTGGGGAGTGTTCTCAGATCAACACCTGTCAGGCAGTAAAGGAAGCAGGACTCAGCAGAGGGAGAGGGTGAGCTGCCCTCAGTCGCAACAGAGGTCTCAGCCCGCAGGGAGCTTTGGACCTGGGAGGACCCATCAGAGATGCACCACTTTTAGGCAGGGGAGGAGAGGCCTTTGTGCCTCCACATCAGCCAGCCACTGGGTGCAGCTTGCTGCTAAGGAGGCATGAGTTGCCTTGTGGAGGAAGCATCCTTCAAGGGCATGTGAGTGAGGGAGGGCGGGGACCCACCTGCTCTCCCATAGCCGACAACACTCCTGGCAGCTGGGGGATGAGCCCCTCAGTTCTGCACTACACACCACTGTCTGCCACAGGTGGAGGTGAGGCCCTAGGTTCTCAACTGGTTGCCGCTGGAGCCACCTGGACAGCTTGAACAACCCAGCGCCCAGGCCACACCCCCAGGCCAATTAACCTCAAGTCTCCAAGTGTGGGAGACCGTGGGCATCAGTAGTTCTCAAAATCCCCCAGGTGATTCCAATGTGCAGCCAAGTCTAAGAACCACTGCCCTGGGGGAAGTGATGGAGATGAACAGAAAAGAGGGTTGGGCTCAAATCCCCGGGAAGGTGCTCAAAGAAACTGGAGAAGAACCAGGAGAGAGGTGTCCTGGAAGGTAACAGGCAGTGGATTCCAGAAAGAAGTGCTCCCCTGCAGCAAGAACCCATGTGGCACCATGCCTGCGGGAGAGGGTGACCCAGCTGCTCTAAAATATACCTGGGATTTGGCTTTAATTGGGCATTGTAAGGTGACAGACACAGAGACACTGCCTTTGAAAGAAGAGTTTATTATTCACAGTCCCCTTGTGAAGGTGCACAGCACCCCATGCAGGGCCACACGAGGAAGCACCAGGGTGTTTCAGGAGGCAGAAGGAGAGAGGGCAGGGCGTGGCCCAGAGCCTTTACTGTGGCTTCTGTGGGAAGGAATGGGGGAGGCAAGCTTGGGAAAGCTCAGGATGACATAGTTTGAATAATTTCAGGTGGTCCCAGGGCTACAGGGGCTGTCTCTACTTGTCTGGTACCTGGCCCTGGGGCGATTTAGGGCAGGGGGCATATTGACTTGGTGCGTCAGAGTTAAATAGAGGAAGTGGTTGGTGTGGGCTCTGGATTGGTTGGTTTGTATGTTAAAGGCATGCTCCCAGGCAAGTTGTTTGCTAGGAATTAACTAGCCTGGGAGGGGGAGTCTCTCCAGGATCAGTAAGGCTCCAAGATATCAAATCATCATAAAACATAGGAAGTAAAAAGCAAGGTTAATAACCAGCCCCGAGGGCCCTCAGCTTGGAGGTCAGAGTGGGCTGGATTTCAGCCTCAACTCACCCCCTGGGGGCACTGGGCACAACGTTCACAGTACACAGTAGCCTTGACCTTGGATTCCTTGGGGCTGCAGAGGAGATGACTCTTCAGAAGAGAGAGAAAACAAGATGCAAACTCTCAGGTCAGGGAAACTGCGGTGGGAGGGGGCTTGATCCCAGGGATGGAACTCTCCAGAATTCCTGTGAAAATGCTCACAAGGAAGGAACATCAGCTATAAACGTCCTGCCAGCCCCAGGGACCTGACCTAGTTCTTTACCTCTTCCATCCTTGTGGGGAGGGGGGTGGTCAGACGCTGGGTAGAAGCTGGGGGAGGGCAGGGGGAGGAAGAAAAATGAACCTCAAACATCTACCTCCCACCCCCACCTCTTTCCACTGCAGACTCCAGCTCGATGCAAGCTTGGACTGGCAGGGGGAGGGGGGTGGAAAATTCGTCATTCATTCAGGTTGATTTTGAAACTGTGACTCTGGGACCATCTAAGACCCCTGAGATGGGGTGGGGAAGGGCACCCTCAGTGATTACATTTTGAATGAATGTAGGAGACAAAAACCAAGGTTGTGACTCGAAGACACCATGAACTCTATGTTTTTAAACTTTGTTGCAGTTACATTTGTAAAGTATCCAGCATGGAGCTTGACACTTGGAGAGCTGGATGAATGTTAGCCTTGAGTCTAATGAATGGGATCTTAAATATGAAGACATATAAAAAAAAATAGCCCATTTCATCCCCCAAATAGCCTTGTGAGGGAGATCTCCTTCCTCCCCTTCTCACCTCCAGTAGCATGGAGCTCGGCGGCCTTGGGAGCCTGTCCTGGCAGTGGCAGGAGTGGCCACCAGCATCACCTTCCCGGCTCCACTTGACTGGGGGGCGATGGCACGATGTGATGTCCTTAAATTAGAACCTGACTTGGGATAAGATCAATGATTCCGACTCTACTTAAAAGTTTTTGCTATCTCATCATGGTCCAGGAGGGTTTTATGTATGGAAAGGCCTGAGGTCATCTATAGCTTGGGGGAAATAGGACCTAGAAGTCTATTTTAAAAAAGGGAGCCTTGCAGATGAAAGAGGAAGATAACTGAGTTATCGCAAGACCCACTCACCTTACCTGAGAGAGAGTGAAAATCATCTCGGCAGACAAGACTCCATTTTTCTTCCCTCCCAAATAAAATAAGCAAGTGTAAGGGCTCTGACCTCATGCTTTACTGAACACAACAGGCTCTAACTGGCACCACAGGGACTCATCTGAGAGTCACTCTCCGTAGCACTTAGCGGTCCCATGTTAGGTGGGTCATACTGTTACCAAAAGTGGGGTCTGGCTGCTCGCCCCTCAAAAGCCAATAAAGAGGCAAGTTGGTGGAAAGGAAAGTTTGCTTTATTTCAGCTGCCGGCAACCGGGGGTTGGCGGGGGGAGGGCGGACTCCTGTCCAAAAGCTGACTCACCGCCCCCCTCCACAATCAGGGGGCAAGAGCTCTTATAGGTGGAGGGAGGGGGCTACATGCAGAAGCAGCAGAGTCAGCTCCGACGGTCATCTTGAAATTGGTCACATGGTGGCCTGATCAGCGTCATCTTGACTGTTTTAGCTACAGTTAATCTTCAGTTCCGGGGCTGGTTTGTTCCCATTTCTTTGAGTCCAGTTCTTGGAATTGTGGCAATTTATGTCATGGCTACAGTCTGGTCATCATGTAGTTAACTTCTTCCACCTGGTGAGGGTTTTAGTATCTATAAGACAGCTCACAGGATATGGCTCAGAGTATTATTTATAGCCCTTGAATAGAAACTAAAGGGCCCTGACTATGCTTAATGACTAAACTATTATTATTTAGTCCTGTTGGACTGTTTTCTTTTGTTTCTGCATTTTCTCACTTCTCTGATTAAACTTATTCTTTGGCTAAAGTTTTTCCACAGACAAAAGGCAGGTGGAGAACGTAGTGCTGGGGTCAAGGGCCATAGGGTCCTTCTCCATTTCAATACATGATTTTTTAAAACATGGCTTTTTGTTTGAATAGCTCCTGAGAAAGAAATGCAGGACTTCCCTGGTGGCGCAGTGGTTGGGAGTCCGCCTGCCGATGCAGGGGACACGGGTTCGTGCCCTGGTCCGGGAAGATCCCACATGCCGTGGAGCGGCTGGGCCCGTGAGCCATGACCGCTGAGCCTGCGTGTCCAGAGCCTGTGCTCTGCAATGGGAGAGGCCGCAACAGTGAGAGGCCCGCGTACCGCAAAAAAAAAAAAAAAAAAAAAGAAATGCAAATGGCAGGGCTCTTTGCAACAGCAATGGTATGTAAGAAGCCCCTTCCCACGCTCCTGTGTTTCTCCAGTAGGTATTTATTGAACAACTACTATGTGCCAGGCATGCTCTCTGCCCTCAGGCAGCAAGAAGTCTAAACTGTAGTGGGAAATGCTGAGACCTCGGCTCGGTGCTAGGACCAGGTACCCAGGATCATCTTTGAGGACCACTGGAGGCTGATGGACGAGGTCAGATCCCCTGGGTCTGGTGGCCTCATGGTCCCTCCCTGGTCACTGAGGCACCTGTGACCAGGCTTCAAGGATCAAAACTCAGGTTCTGGGGTCTGAGACCTGGCGTTCAGTCAGGGCTCTGTGACCAGTTGGAGCCCTGATGAGTCATTTAGCCTCTCTATGCTGTGGTGACTATTTCTGTAAACTGGGCTTCATCATGGGCTCCATCTCGGTGGACAGCTGTGAAGATGCAAAGAGATAGTCTATGTGATGAACTTTTCACGGTGTTTGGTAGTAAAAACTGCTCTTTCCTGTGGAATGCTAGTGTGTGGATTCCTAGGCTGAACACTTTATACATCTATTAAATCATTTAACACCCCCCACAATGACCAATGTATAGGCATAAGTATTATCCTCATTTTACAGATGAGAAAACTGAGGCATGAGCAGTTAGGTCACTTGCCCAAGGCCACAGAGAGTGGGAGAGAGGCAGCGTTCAAATCCAGACAGCCTGCTCAGGATCTGTGCCCAGGCTGCAGGTCACTGCTCATAAGTGTTCACGATAGTTATTACGTCGTTGGCAGATCAGACGTATTCATTCATTGTTATAAATGCTTAAAGCGCTTGGTGCAGCCATCCATAGAAGAAAGGCATTGTGGCCATTTGTATTATTATTTGGGTGGGTCACATGGCATAATATGGCTGAAACAGTCTACTTAAAATGATCAACGACCCACATACCCACTCGTACTTTTCTTGGTAGAAGATGGGCAATAATTACTCCTAAATACAACATCTCTCCCTATGACTACCTAACATCTCTGGGAAACCTCTAAACACTCACTGGAAAGAGCCAAGTTCACGTACTCTGCTGTTGGCTAAGCTCAGTGCCTTGGGAGTAAACTGTTGCCCGAGCTCCACTCTGAACATTCCCGCTGTTCTTCCTCCCCGGTCCAGACACCGTCAGCACCCCAAGCTGGGGCTCACCCACCCTGGGGTCAGTAGCATCAGTTTTTCTCCAGAGATGGAGCCCAGATCACAGCTACCAAAGTGATCACCGTTAGGAAAGATTGCATTTAAGATGCTGTGGATCACAGGCCGTACTGGGCTTCTCAGTAATACTGGGAATCCATTCAATGTACTCACAGACTGCATGATTCCAGAAATACTGAATTGTAGATTCGGGGAAAAAGGGGGTGTCCATCTCAGTTCAAAGGCCCCTGGTTGTTCTCAGAGCTAGGTCCAAGTGCCATGGAATAGCAGCAAAGCCACCCATGACCCAGCCTCCACCCAAGCTCCCATGTCTCCAGCATCCCCTGGTCCTACATTTCCTCTACAGTTGTTGTTCTCAATGATCCTGGGTGGATCATGCCTCGGCACATCCGTACTTGCTGTTCCTATTCCAAGAGTACCCTTCCAGCTCCTCTCTTCCTTCCACCCAGTGGCAGCTCCAAGGTTGCCACCCCTGGGAGGGGCCTCTCTAATTTGATGCTGTGGGAAAAGCTCGGGCTTGATTCCCACGTGTGCAGTTGCTGGCTGGAGGCCTCAGCACAGATATTACATTGTCTCCACATCTCTCAAGTGCAAATAGCACCAGCTGCTGGAAGGTCAAAAGACACAATCATGTGATGAGCTCACACCATGCCTGGCACATAGTAGGAGCTTAATTGGGTTGATTCCCTTGTCTTTTTCCCCTAGCTTTCTGGTTTTGCTCTTACTGAGACAGTAGCCAAACCCTAAGAGAAAACAAAATAAACACACACACACCAAAAAAGATGTAGTGAAAATTCTACTTATTTGTATGTCATTTTTTTATTCCATGATCTTTTTTTAAAAATTAAGATATAACTCACATACCATAAAATTCATCATTTAAAAGTGGTTTTTAGTATATTTGCAAAGTTGTGCAACCATCGCTCCTTTCTAATTCCAGAATGTTTTCATTACCCCTGTTGATGAAAAATTAATCAGTCGATCTAAGAAAGAAATGGAAAATTTTATTCGAGCCAAATTTGAGGATTATAACCCAGGAAGATCACCTCAGAAAGCTCCAAGAACTGTTGCACCTGTTAGAAATGAAGGCAGAGTTATATAAGTTTTTTGACACAGAGGGGTGTACATTAAATGACGTATTATTGACCATTTACACAATCCAGATCCAAGTGTCATCATGGCCCCTTCCAAGGTCAGGAAGGAATGTTATCTTTAAGGAGCTGTCTTGTTGATGCAAGGAGACTGTTCCTCTTTATGGCTGAGCAGGTATTGCTGCTGATGGGGGAGGTTTGGTGGATGCATAATGCAGATACACAGTGCACAGTAGAGGGCAGAGGAGCCAAAGGGCAGGGACAATTTTTTATTTAAATTTTTTCTTGTCTTGCCATAAAATATGAATTTTTTTCACACCCCAAAAGGTAACCCTCAGCATTCCCTCTCCGCTACCAGCCCCTCAGGGCCACTTGGCTGATATGCAGCAAAGCCAGTGTACTGCACCGGGTTGTGGTGAAGGAGAGTACAGCATTTATTGCAGGGCACCAAGCAAGGACAACCGGCACTTCCTGCTCAAAAGACCCGAACTCCCAGATGGCTTTCAGGGAAGGGTTTTTAAAGACATTGTGAGGGAGGGGGTCGCAGGGTGCCCGATCAGCTTGTATTCAATTCTCTGATTGGCTGATGGTGAGGCAACAGGATGATGGTTCAGGAATCTAGATGTCGGTCTTCTGGCTCCAACCAGCCTGGGGGTCTATAAGTTGATGGTCACTCTGGGGTCTGCCTGCTGATGGTCAGCAGTTTCCATCTAGTGGTGAAACCGTGTACCTCAGATTGGGACTTGAACCCACAGTCTTTTAATTGAGATCACGCACCTGGTCTCAGGACTTAATGAAGCTCAGGTTCTTGATGTTTCATTGCAGACAGAATTCAGTGAGAGACAAAGTGATCTGTAAGAAGTGGATTTATTTAGAGAGAAGCACACTCCACAGACAGAATGTGGACCATCTCAAAAGGCGAGAAGCCTCAAAATATGGCTTGGTTAGTTTTTATGGACTGGGTAATTTCATAGGCTAATGAGTGGGAGGATTATTCCAATTATTTTAGGGGGGAGGGGCGGGGCTTTCCAGGAACTGGGCCACCGCCCACTTTTTGGCCTTTTATGGTTGGCCTCAGAACTGTCATGGCGTCATGGGTGTGTCATTTAGCAAGCTAATGTATTACAATGAGTGTATAATGAGGCTTAAGGAACACCGGAAGTTGAATCTTCCGCCATCTTGGACCTAGTTGGTTCTAACCAGTTTTTGTCATATCCTATGGTGGCAGGAAACCACGCATCTTGTAGACAGTGGGGGTCCATGGGCAGACAAAGAAAAGCAGGAAGCTCCAGACTGACAGGAAACCATACCTTTGGGGTGATAAGTGTCCTGGAAGCAGACAAAGAAAGATGAGGCAATTCGGGAATCTCTTGTGTCCAAATGTAACCTGCTGTTCATTATGCTCTCATTACAATAAAATTAGCCTTGCAGGTAAGTACCCATCATGCACCGACACCGTGACACTTCTGATCTAAGCTAAATAAGGACAAACACCCCTCCTCCCCTTGGGAAGATGGAGCTGGGATGAAAATCAATGAATACAACCCCCAAACTCCTCCTTCCCCAGGGAATATTCTACGCCTTCATTTGTATACCCTGGCTTGCCAAAGAAGGCCAGGACAGCAGCTCACCTGTCTGCCCCTCTCTGAGAGCGTATTGTTGCTTAAATAAATTCTCACGTTACTTTCTTAACTTCCCTGCCTTGTCTCCGAATTCTTCTGCAGCGAGACAAGAACCTTAAATTCACCGGGAACAAGGGCATCTGAACCTTCTTCCTGTGTGAAGCCTTTCTAGGTCTGGATGTGTCTTCTTTTCTCCTTGTACTTTCTTAGGAAATGAAACATTCAAGAATTCCACAGTGAGAACTTTGGGTTTTTTTCCTCTTTCTCCCCATCAGAACTGCTGTCTATTGATGTTCTCTCCTTTCAGAGACACAATGAGAGTTTATTTGTAAACCTGGGTTTTAAAAAAAAATCAGGAAGAATGCTGCCTTAATTAATCAGCATAATAATATGGGCCCCCCCGTGCAGCATTTAAGCTACCTAATAGGCGAATGGTGCTGCTTGAAGGGACTCAAAATGCCTCTTGAATGGTGGGTGTTGGCCTGCTTGCCTTTCACAGCCGGTGGGAAGTGACAAGTTCCCCCACCTCAGGGGCGAGCTGTGCCCAAAGGCCCACCCTCACTTCCCTGGGGACGTGGAAAAGCTCCAGCCGCCCTTCACTGACAGGAGCAAGATGGGTCGGATATCCTGGGCCTCGGAGGCGTCTGGGTGGTGCCACCCGCATAGTAGTAGTTTCCTCTGTGTACCTACTGGGTGCCAGGCCTCACAGTGAGCGCATCATCTGATCCCACTCTCACGCCTGCCTGAGGGGTGCCTGTGGCTGTCCCCATTCCCCAGGTGAGGAGAAGGGGATTGCAAGGGGCCGTGAGAATGTTTCCAAGGCCACACAACCAGGAAATAGCTGAGCCGCTTCAGGCCAGACTTGATGCCCCAGGGGCCTCTGAGTTGGCCAGCTCTTGGCTTCCCCAAACTGCACCTTCTTGGAGTCACCCTTCAGGTAACCGCCTGTCAGGTGGCTCTGAGGATTCACCAACCCCCTGCATGGAGATACCAAACACGTGGGCCTGGTGCTAAACTGTTCCCAGAAGGGGGACCCCTTCCAGGTCCCGAAAGTGGGCTCTTGTCTGATACTCGGAAATGAATTGTCCAAGGAGACACACGTGCTGACAAAGCAAAAGACTTTATTGGGAAGGGGTGCCCAGGCAGAGAGCAGCAGGGTAAGGGAACCCAGGAGAACTGCTCTGCCACCTGTGTTGCAGTCTCAGGGTTTAGGGCAATGGGGTTGGTTTCCGGGTTGTCTCTGGCCAATCATCATCTTGCTTGTGCCCATACTTGGTCTGACTCAGGGTCCTTCCTGGCGGAGTGCGCATCTCTCAGCCAAGATGGATTCCAGTGTGAGGGTTTCTGGAAGGTTGGCAGGACTTATTATGGGCTGGCATCTCCTCCCTCCTTTTGGCCCCTCCCGAATTCGCCCATTTAGTTTTAGGACCTCCTGTGTGAGACAACTCATGCAAGCGGTCATTATCATGCTTGGCCAAGGCGGGCGGTTTCAGTCAATGGTTCCCTAACAAAACCAGTGTCCAATCGCTCCCCAGCCTTTGTTCCTGGGGCTCACACTGTGCAGAGGGACCCTGCCTGGCCCAGGGGCCTAGCCCCCAAATAATGACTGAAGTCCTCATCATTCACCGGCCCCCTCTTCTCCCTTCAGGAGAGCACCTGGCCGTACCTGTTTGGGGTGATTGCCGTCCCCGTCTTGGTCCAGCTGGTGAGCCTGCCCTTTCTCCCTGAGAGCCCACGCTACCTGATCTTTGAGAAGCACGACCAGGCTGGAGCTGAGAAAGGTAGGGGCCGCTTTGTCTGGTCCATGTGGCTCTGGCCTCTTCACAGGGGTCAGCGCTGCAGGGCATGCTGGGTGCCCTAGGACACCCTATCCCATTTCATCTTCCCAACAGCCTGCTATGGGTGGCCCAGAGTGGGGACACAGATCAAAGTGTCAACTGAAAAAAATGCACAGCATGAGAGTTGTGAGTTAAGTTTTATTTGGGGCAAAATGAGGACTATAGCCTGGGAGACAGCATCTCAGATAGCTCTGAGAGACCGCCCAAAGAGGTGTGGGAGTGTCAGTATATATGATTTCAGTGAAAGGGGTACGTACAGCCAAGCACACATTTTGGCAGAAGGCTGCTGCTGGTCACGAGCAGATGTCACCATTAATGATTTTAGTGCTTTTCTAGATATGAGGATATGCAAGAAATTTCAGCTCATAAAATCTTCTCCTGAAAATATCTCTCTGAAGCCCTGTTCTACCAGTTTTTCCCAGAGCACAGAGCGCCTCATTCCTGATCCTTGCCCGGAACTCCTTTCAGGGGCTGTTGAAGGTCAGCGACTGCAGTGGCTAGTGACTTAATCCTTGTAGAACCAGATAGCAAGTGACAATTTTACGGTTAGCAACAGGGAGCCTGGAAAAGCCAGGACAGAGTAGGATAAGGCCCAGGTCTGCTCACCTCTGCTCAGTGTCTCTCTGTGGTCACCTCTCGGGTTGTCCCAACCCCAGAGATGCTGCATATTTCTTAGTGGTTTAAGTCTATCCCGGCCCTCCCTCTGCTCCTCTCGTCCTCACTGATCAGATTTCCCATCTTAACATTCACATGCAAGGAAAGGGAACATACAAGCACAGAATGAGCCCTCACATCACACCAGCGTGGGGCCTCTGCAACAAGACCCACTGGACCATTCCCATTAGCCCTGCAAAGGAACAGAAATATACCCATTTTACAGGAGGGAAGCATGAGGCCCACATGGGGCTTGGCAGTCATCTTGTGTAGCTTTCTAGGCCAGATTCAAAGTAGAGCTTTCAGAATCAGAGGCATTTCTACAGCCCGGAAAAGGCAAAATCATTTTGCCTGGAGACAGACAATGTAGAATGAACAATAGCATACCCATTCTTTTAGTTTTATAAAACAAGACTTGGTCGGCAGCACCGAGGTTCAGCATGAGGGCTGGGAATAACTAGTGCTGCCTTCACATCCCAGCTCTGCAGTCTGACCTTGACCAATTCTTTTCACCGTCCTGATTCTCAGAATCCTCATCTGTAAAAAGGAAATGATATAAGCCTCCCCCATGGGTTTGTTGTAAGGATTAAATTAGATGATATCTATATCTATATGGTCCACAGTATTACCTGCTGTCATTATTACTGAGGACTCTGTCCAGGTTCTTATTATCCATATCCTGTCCTCTAATCTAAATTTCCCAAATGTCCACATCCAAGAAAAAACTGAGAATTATATGTAGTCCTTAGCTCACTATAATTTGTGCCACATCTTTTAAAATCCAAACAACCTAAGTATTTTCTGAATTGACGTGTCATAATGAAATATTAATAATTGCCTATGTCTGTCCAGCAGTTTGTAGTTCAGATCTATTTCCTCATTTACGACATTTCTATAACATGAAATCAGAGAACATTATCATTACTTTCATTTTTTGGATGAAGGAACAGAGGCTTACAGGGGTGAAATGATTTGTCCAGGGCTGTGGTTATATGGTTTCTGGTTTCTAGAGGCCTTTAAAATTTGATGGAAAGGACAGATCTTTCTTCGGTAGATGCCCAAATACACAAAATTTGTGGAGCATGGTTGTGGGGATGGGACTTGAGCCCCCTCCCTCAGAAGCCCACAGGGGACCCTGGTTAAAGCTCCTCCCCCATCTCATAGCCAGTAAGTGACAAAAGAAGGACTGGAACCCAGGGGTGATTTCCCTCCCACCACCCTCACGCACAGAGGGACACAAGTGGGTAGTGGTCTACGGGGCTTCCCATGGGGCCCTTGGGAAGGCAACCTATCCAAAAGTCAGGCTTCAGGGAAGAAGGCTGATGGTCAGATGGTTGGAGGCTCTGGAGTAAAACAAAGGCAGCTGAGAAGGAGCCAATGGGATCTGATTTCCAAAAGCAACTAGGTTATAGGTTGTTAGAAGACAGCAATTCCTCCAGCTTGATCTCCTGGCACGTGAGGATGCCCATCTGGCTCCACTGGGGAGGAAATCCTGGGAAACGCTCCAACTAAGTACAGTCAGAATGGGCAGTGCATCCAAATGCCAGACAGCACAGAAGGTTTAAAAGATTTATTTCATAGCACAACAGGGAGTGAGAGAGAAGGCCAGTTGTAAAAAATGATAAATATTACATGTACGCTTTATAAAAAGAACAAAGATGTTGACCTTAGGTTGAAATAGAACATTGAAACCTGCATCTATACTAATAAAAGTGCTAAGTTCACTCCAGGCATTCAGCAAACAATGGATATTTACTGTGCTGGGTGCTCTGCCAGGTGGTGGGGAGAGGAGAGTATAAGGTGGTCTTCCAGCCTTCCAGGAGGTGAAGGGGGCATCTAGTTACGGGAGGCAGACACACTCCTCAATGCTCACCTGCATTGAGAACATTTCATTCTAAGCACTTCACATTTGTTAGACTGTTAAACCCTCACAACAACCATGGAAAGTAGATCGCATTATTATTTCCATTTTAAGACAAAAACAAAACAAAACTGAGGACAAGATAACTTAACCAAAGACACAAAGCTAGCAAATGGCAGTGCTGGGATTTGAACTCTGAAAGTCTTGCTCTGGAACCTATGAGCATAAATAAAACACACTCTATTACCTGCCACCTTGTTTGGCACCATGGGAGATACACCTTGCCCAGTCTGTTGGTAATTTGGTAGAAAGGACCCTGTAGCAGTTAGCTATTACCATAATAATGCTGCGTAACAAACCACCTCGGAACTCACTGGCTGAAGACAATGGCAGTTACTCTGTTAATCTTGATAGGGCTTGACCTTGCAACTCTTCTTGTCTCAGCAGAAGCTCTCTCACATATCTGGTGGTCAGCCAGCTGATCCAGGATGGCTCAGCTCTGTTCCATGTACCTCATCCTCCAGCAGGCTAGCTCAGGCATATTCTCACAGCAAGCACAGAGGTCCCAGAGAGGAAGCGAAAAACACAAGCAGTTTTTCAGGCTTTGAATCAGCTAATCAGCCCCAGGAGTTAGAATTCCCTGATGGGAATTCCCAGAATTGACCAGTCTGGGTTACTATCCAGTCTGGTGATTGGGGGATGGAGGGCTGCAAGGTTTGATTGACATCTCTAGTAGAATTATAGAGCGTACAGGAGGATGGCTTCAAGAAAACGATACAGGCAAGAGAAAAAAGTAATATATGCTCATCACCATGAAGGAATGATACCTCTGGATGCTCCTTCCCGGTAATGCTTTGTCATCCCAGCCCCCATGGTCTGTATTTTTGTCACCAGACCCTGATCAGGCATATAGACTTGGCAGAGAGCTCAGACCTCAATCCCCAGATAAATAAAAAAACAATGCTTTTTATTGCTGTTGTTTTGTGGATGGGAGGGAGTGTGTTTCTATGGCATTTAGAAGCCAGTTACTGGCTAGACCTGAATAGAAAAAGAAGACTGTCCTTTATTGGCTGCTATTGTTTTTTGTTTGTTTGTTTTGTTTTTGGTACATGGGCCTCTCACTGTTGTGGCCTCTCCCGTTGCGGAGCACAGGCTCCGGACGCGCAGGCTCAGTGGCCATGGCTCACAGGCCCAGCCACTCCGCGGCATGTGGGATCCTCCCGGACCAGGGCACGAACCCGTGTCCCCTGCATCGGCAGGCAGACTCCCAACCACTGCACCAGGGAAGCCCTTGGTTTGGTTTTTTTGAGAGAAAGGTGTACATATCAGGATTAAGGCCAGCCACCTTATGATAGAAAACCCAAACGATAGTGTCTTAAACAAAATAGAAGTTTATTTCTCTCTCTCACATAAGAAAAGGTTGAAGGTAGGCAGACTAAGGCTGTTACAATTCTTCATGGTGTCAGGGGCCTTGTTCCTTTCATCTCTCCATCTGCCTCGAGCCCTTCATCTCTAGATTCCCAGAAGGTTGCCTCGTGGTCCAAAGTGGCTGCCATCATATCTGCTTTCCAGCCAAGAGGAGCAGGGTGAGAAGGAGGGATTACTTGCCCTTCTACTGCTAGGTCTCTTTGGTCAGAATGTGATCATGTTTCCGCTCTTAACTGACAAGGAGGCTGGAAAATGTAGTCCTTTAGTGCACTGTTGTCACAGAAAGTCGGGCCCTGCTCCTAAGGAGGAGGGGAGAATGAGTAATAGCCTCTGGCCACCAGCAGGCTCTGCCACTGTCTGGAAAGAAAGCAACTCAAGTACCCATTGGCTGGGACCTGCCAGACTGAGGCATTTCGTGCGCTCCGGAGGCTAACTCACGATTCCTTCAAGATGGCGCTGCTTAAACAGACGTTTGATGCATATTTAGAGATGAGGCCTCGTGAGCTCTGGTCATGAGCTGCCTGCACCCAGTGAGCCAAGTAAAAGCCCCGAATTTAGTGGGAGCTGCCTTCATTTGTCATTCCTGAACACCCCTACGGTCGTCTCACTCCCACCCCACAAGGACTGTCAACCACATTCTGGTCTGCATATCATTACATTTCCAATGCTGCCTTTGCGCCTTAGGGGATGCCATCGTGCCCCTTGTCCATGGATGCTCTGGGCAACTGCCTCGGTGGCCTGAGCTGGATTAAGGGACTGCTCTGCAGTCCAGAGATGGCCAGAAACATTCAGGAGGCAAGGTCACATGCCAGATGGACAGAAGTGAGCCCCAACAATGGCCCTTATGAGAGACAGCTGACTTCATTCCCTTTTGTGCTAGGGGCCAAAGTACATTACCTTGGTCACAAGGAGTCTGGTTTTTATTAAGGCAAGAATAAAGTATATTCAAGTGGATTCATGCTAGAGGTGCATTGAAAATACAAGCTTTTTCCAAACCATTGCAACACCTGTCTTCAAAAAGAACAGAGATTCCTCAGGCTGGCCAGGTTGGAGGTCCAGGCCCTTGGACCTGCATGGACCCTCCATGGGGTAGCAGATCAAGAGCAGGTACAAACTAGAGGTCTCAGATCTCTGCCCTAAAGGACTCACCATGATGTGAGTCTCCTCCACCCCCCCAATCTCCTTCCCACTCATGGTTCAAGAGGGCTGCCGTCATAGCTGCCTCCACCTTCTCCTAGTTCCATCTAAGGAAGAAAAGACCCAGGGGCATGACCAAACCATTGACAAGCTGTCAAGGGGAAGAGAAACCAGCCTTATTTCAGATGATAGATTGAGAACCAAATGGGAGAAGCCACAGCAAGGAAGGACTTGATTTGCCATGAGACAGGAGATGCAAGAATGGAATAGGCCACTTATGGAGGCGGGGAGTTCTCATTTCTGGAGGTGTCTGAGCACTAGGCAGGAATGGGAAGCACCAATGGAAGTAGGCAGAAGGTCCAGCTTAATCAAGACCCTCTAGGCCCACCAATGTCCTCTAGGCCTTGGTTTCCTGATTCCTAAGAAGGGAAACATCACAACTGTCCTGCCTCTGGGTAAGGTAGACAAGTTCAAGTACAGTGGTGTTTGTGGGAGGAGGGCTTTGCAAACTGTAAAGGATTGTGCACATCAAAAGGAGATTGTTTGCTTTTGCCATGTGAATTTCTGCATGACCTTGCATTTGAAGAAAGGGATTCTATGGATAAAGTGATTTGAAATCTTTTGCTCTGGGAATGGAGAATGTGTTTAATGTTGGGGAAAAACCACCCACAACTCTCTAAAAAGTCAATCGTCATTTATACCTGAGCTTTTCCTGTCTTTTTCCATGACATTTCCATCATGTTTACAGGGGGGGACCATCATGTGGATTTATCTGTGAGGCTGCTTTTACCCCCCCCCCATGTTTGTGCCTTAAACATGTTTCCTTATTATTGTTTTTATATTATCATGGATGGGCAGAAGAATAATGGCCTCCAAGTATGCCCACATCCTAATTTTCAGAACCTGTGAATGTCACCTTGCATGGCATGAGGGACTTTGCAGATGTGATTAATTTAAGGGTCTTGAGGTAGGGAAAATTATCCTGGGTTATCTGGATGAACCCAATGTAATCACAAGTCTTCTTATAAGTGAAAGAAGGAGGAGGGAGAGTCAGGGTCAGAGAAGGAGCTGTGAGAACAGAAGCAGGTGTTAAGAGTCAGAGACAGGTTGAAGATACTGTGCTGCTGGCTTTGAAGGTGGAGGAAGGGGCCAGGAGCCGAGGAAATGCAGGAAGCATCTAGCAGCTGGAAAAGGCCAGGGAACAGACCATCCTCTAGAGCCCCCAGGAGGAGCAGAGCCCTGATGACACCTTGATTTTGGCCCAGTGAGACCCATTTTGGACCTCTGACCTCAAGAACTGTCAAATAAGTTTGTACCGATTTAAGCCTAGTGGTGATTTATTTGTGGTGATTTATTAGAGTAGCACAGGAAATTCAGACATCACGTTAAGGAAGGAAAATCAGTTCCGGTTGAACTATGACTTTACCTTCATTTTAAATGTAGTTTAAACATTTTTTTACTTGAATTCTCAAAATTGTTGGGCATTCTGATTTCCATTTATAACAAATAACTGAGTGAAAGGGCTGTGTGCATGAAGCTTTTTTTTTTTTGCGGTACACAGGCCTCTCACTGCTGTGGCCTCTCCCGTTGCGGAGCACAGGCTCCGGACGCGCAGGCTCAGTGACCATGGCTGACGGGCCCAGCCGCTCCGCAGTATGTGGGATCTTCCTGGACCGGGGCACGAACCCGTGTCCCCTGCATCGGCAGGCGGACTCTCAACTACTGCGCCACCAGGGAAGCCCTGCATGAAGCTTTTAAAGTTTTTTCTTTCCCATGCACCCCTTTCTTGCTATAATTTATCGAGCTCTTGCTCCAAGTCCAGTGCCTTGCTTTCATTGTCTCCAATATCACAAGTCTCCAGAAACTCAGAGACTGCAGATAGGAAACCCACACTCAGAAGTTGAGCCCCTTGCCTGCAGTCCCACGGCCAGTAGAGACAGAAATGAGGTTCAAACTCAGTTTGCCTCACTCCAGTCATGAATTCACTAGAGGGCAGTATGATGCCTTTAGTGTATGTTTAAGTGTATTTCTAATTGTAAGACACAGCATGTACATAGAGACAAATAAAATAAGCAAAAAATAATTGATCCATTGGTCGCTACGTTTAAGGGCCAGAAAAATGTCCACTGCCATATTGTGATTTTCTACACTTGAGCCAGGGTTGAACTCCAGATGTGTGCTGATTGCATCAGAGATCAGTTAAGTCAGTCATTGCACATCTGTATTCGAAACTAAAAACCCTATCCCCAGGCCAACTTGATTCACTTATGTAACAAACAGTTATAAGATGATTGTAGCATGGTGAAAGCATGCCTAGTACATAATGCTCAGTGGGGAAAAAATAGAACATAAAATAAATCCATGTGATCACAAAAGTGTGGAAAGAATAGAGATAAGTAGGACAGGAAGGGAAGAAGGCTGGCCTGGATAGAGATTTCTGCTGTGCTCTGTGCTGGGTGGGCTCTTGATAAGGGAGGATGTGCAAGGTGAGGTGGTCCTCTTGAAGCTTCCTGCCCCCCAAATGCATCCACCAAAACCCAAGCCAAGTACCCAGGTGGTCACCCAAGGTACCAAGGTACCAACTGAAGGAAGCCCTGGGGTGGTCAGCCCCTCCCAAGCCCTGCTCTTGCCTAGAGGCTTACGGCCACACTGTGTCCACCTGGAGACACCAAAGAGAGAAGGGGGCCGTTTAGTGCCCTGGGCTCACACTTGCCAACTAGAAAGATGGCACCATCTCCTGGACCCAGCAGAGGGACGTGGCAGAAGAAGGAGATGCAGCCCCTCTGAGGTCTTATCTCTGCCCCCCAACAGCACAGTCACCTGCTCCTGGAAGACCAGGGCCCCGCCCCTGTTGTCACTCTGCCTTCACTTTTACGGTGTAGCGATGAATGACCTCTGAGCGTCTCCCCACTTTGCCCCTGGACGAGCTGTCTCCCAGGGCTCTGCATTCCCTGGCTGGAGAGCCCGCTGATGGGACAGGCTGCAGAGCAAAGGACCAGCAGTCCAGGGAGACAGGCACCTTCCTACAAAACACCCAGGGGTCCACAGCAGCAGCAAAACACAGCTCAGAAACCACCGTGTAAAAGCCCCAAGCTCCCAGAGCACAAAGGCACATCTTCATTCCAAAGAGCGAGAGACTGAGAGTTAGCCACTTGCACTCACTTTATTTTTTTGTTTTTTAATTTCTTGCATAGATTACTTTTTAAATTTTTCATGCAATTTTTTGAAGGTTACACTCCATTAAAAATTATTACAAAATATTGGCTCTATTCCCTGTGTTGTACAGTACGTCCCTGTAGCCTATCTTACACCTGATAGTTTGTACTCACCCTCTCCCACCCCTTTAAGGCCCCTCCCCCACTGGTAACCACTAGCTTGTTGTCTATATCTGTGAATCTGCTTCTTTTCTGTTTTATTCACTAGTCTGTTGTACTTTTTAGATTCCACATATAAGTGAGATCATACAGTATTTGTCTTTGTCTGACTTATTTCACTTAGCATAATACCCGCCAAGTCCATCCGTGTTTCTGCAAATGGCAAAATTTCAGTCTTTTCTATGGCTGAGTAGTATTCCATTGTATGTATGTATATAGCACATCTTCCTTATCTATTCATCTGTCGATGGACACGTAGGTTGCTTCCATACCTTGACTATCGTAAATAATGCTGCTAGGAACATTGGGGTGCATGTATCTTTTCGAATTAGGGTTTTTGTTTTTCTTCGGATATATACCCAGGAGTGGGATTGCTGGGTCATATGGTAGTTTTAGTTTTTTGAGAAACCTCCATATGATTTTCCACAATGGCTACGCCAATTTACATTCCCACCAACAGTGTACGAGGGTACCCTTTTTTCCACACCTTTGCCAACATTTGTTATTTTACACTCACTTTAAATTTAGAGAATCACAGAGGGTTCCAGGAAAGCAAAGGATGTTTTCTACATTGTGCGTGTGGTCGGTGCCATCCTTGTGCAGCCCCAGGGTCTGCTTGGGGGTCCCCGTGCCCCTCAGTGCTGGGAGGAATTGCCTATCCCCTCAATTCCACAGCATGAGGATGTTCAAAGGCTTCTTCAAATGTCTCTGAAGTCCTGAGTATTTCTGGGCTTCGAGCTGTCTTGGGCACCAGCATTCTTGCATGCTGCCCTATCTTACAGCCTAGTAACCCCAACTTGAACTTCAGCACCTACTTTGGTTTCCTCAAACGGCACAGCAGCAGTCACGCCCACAGGATCACTGGAGGGTTTCCGGAGGGGCGCGTTACCCAAGGTGCCCGACTTCCTGCCTCTCACCAGCCTCTGTTTTCCCCTCTTATCTCTGCTCGTCCACTCTGCCTGCTCAGAGGGCCCCTGAGCTCCAATTTCTTCTTCTAGTGTGTGGAACAGCTTCCCTCCCTTCTGAACCTGCAGCCAGCCACCATGCAAACGTTCAGCAAACCCTCCTACTCTAGGCACTTATCAAAATATTTTTCTCCGTGAAGACAGTTCTTTCCTTGAAAGACATTCTGGTATCAGCCGTTAAGTTTACACACTTTTCTTTCCTTCTTTATACCGGTAACATCACTGCTTCTATTCGATGCTCCCAGGCTCTTTGGAAGCCATGGTATGTGGGCTCCAAAGAAGGAGCCCAGCCTCTGGGGTTCCAGTCTCTGCTTCTCCACATGATAGCCCTGTGAGCCCAGGAAAGTTGCCCATCGTCTCAGATGAGGCTCAGTTTTCTCATCTGTGAAATGGGAATAGCACAAATGCCTATCTCCAGGGACCGGAAGGATGATGAAATAAGATCATGGATGTGAGAATAATTTGCAGTGTGTAAAAACACTGTAGCAACAACGGCTGTGGTCATTATAAGCATGTGGCCAAAATAGTCAGTCAACAAACACTTGTTTTTTATCAGGTAGGTCCTTGTCCAGGAAGGGAAGGAAACAACTGCCCATACAGGCCATGAGCATCCTGGACACAGCCGAGAACTTGGGGTCATGCAGAGAGGTCCTGGGCCTTGGGAAGACCTTCCATGTCATCTTGTCATACCAGACCTGTCTCAAAGGGCTGTGGAGAGGCCAGGAGATGGCCGCCTTGTTGAAGATGCTTGTCCTTCCTTCTTGCCCAGCTTATTCCTACTTATGCCAGGAGGCTCAGTGCAGCCCACTGAGGGGTTCCGAATTCAGTGTCTGGGCTGCCAACTGTCAGTCGGGGTCCTCTAAGAAGCAGACACCAGGTGGACCAGTGGGCAGGAACTTATTGGCATAAGTGCATGTGAAGGGAATGTGGAGGGACCAGGGGAGGTGGAGAGATCACAGGCGTGGGACCAGCCCAACCCCCGGTGGAGAAGAGAGGGACAGGGCTTGGGCAGAAGGGTCTAGGTGCTGCACAGGACAGGGAAGGTTCAGCAAGGCCCTGACACGTCCTCCAGCCAAGGTCAGCCCCAGAGGAGCCCTGTGTGTGTCCCAGGAGCAAGGCTGCCTTAGTTGCCTGGCTGTGTTCCGCCAGTGGCTGTGAGCTGCCCCCCAAAGCCTGGCCTGGACACCCGGGGTGAGGGATTACAGAGCCCAGGGGCTGTGGCCCTTGGTCAGGTCCAGCCCTGTAGTTGAGGGTCTGTGAGCACGTCCTCCTGCCGCCACTGTGTGGTAGGCCACACGCCTCTAGAACAGTGCACTCAGAGGAGGAGTGAGACAGAGTGACGTCTTCCCTGGGGTCCCAAGGTGGTCAGGGTGGCCCCTGTACTAGTCAGCGCTGTCCAGAGAAACAGAGCCAATATGGTGTATGTGTGTGTGTGTGTGTGTGTGTGTGTGTGTGTGTGTGTGTGTAGAGGGGGGGAGAGAGAGATTTAGTTTGAGAAATTGGCACATGTGATTGTGGGCGCTGGAGACCCAGGGAAGACCTGAGGCTGCATCTCGAGTCTGGAGGCCATCTGGTGGCAG
This sequence comes from Monodon monoceros, assembly GCF_005190385.1. Taxonomy (NCBI): domain Eukaryota; kingdom Metazoa; phylum Chordata; class Mammalia; order Artiodactyla; family Monodontidae; genus Monodon; species Monodon monoceros. The sequence continues at coordinate 99,606,169 of NW_021703777.1, forward strand.
TGTTCCCTCTTCCTCAGGGACCTTAGTCATTACTTCTTAAGGCCTTCACCTGATTGGGTGAGGCCCACCCACATTCCAGAGGACCATCTGTTTTACTAAAGTCTACTGATGTAAATGTCACCCTCAGCTAAACTGGTGTTTGACCAGATATCTGCTTTCTGTGGCCCAGCCAAGTTGACACACAACACTGACCGTCTCAGCCCTACCCCATCCCTCACTCCCCTAGTCATCTCACCCTGGTACTGGTGACACAGTAGAGTCACCTGCTGTTTATGTCACTCTCCCTGGCAGGGACCGCATCTCCTTGAGTGCTGAGCATCACACCCCCTACCTTCCCCCTTCCCCGGCATCCAACATAGACTTCCACTTAGCTGCGTGACGAATAGATGAGAAAAAAAATCAAGGACTTGAATGCGTGGTCCAAACTGTTGAAGAGCATTCACCTGTGAAAGTCATTAAAAATAGTGAGTCTCACCAAATTCCTGGGCAGGGAGAAGGCAGCTTGGCCTCTCCTTCCCACAGCCGAGCAACTCAATCCAGAGGAGTTTGGCATTCACCGTCCCTGCCACCTGACCATCCATGGAGCAGGGGCTCAAATGCCAGGGCCCCTGACTCCCAGAGGGAGATTCTTGCCAGTTACCTGTCACCTCACGTCTCACGGGGCCCTAATGCTGAGGGTTCTACAAGAATCACCCCATTTTCTAAGAGGGGGCAGCAGAAGACATTTACCCACTCTCGGGACTCAGAGATGAAGAATTCATGAACGTGCTTGGTGGGCACAGAACACATCCCCAAACAGATCCCCACATATCCCAAAACTCGTTCTTCGTACACTGGGTGTTTAATGAAATAGCAACAATGTCCTTTTAAATATTTTGTGAGCCACAGAGCTCCCTGCCGGAAGCAGTGGAATAGAGACTTTCAAGTCCCAGACCTGGGCTCCGGGACCCATCAGCTTTGCCTGGGCGGTCTGCCAGGGAGATGCAGCTAGGAATGATCGGCCGTGTGACTCCTGGAACAGCAGGTGCATCCTGTGAACATCCTTGCTAATTATTTCTTGGGTATCAGTCTTGTCAAGCCCTTATAGACAGCAGGCACCAAGAGAGACCCCAGAATCCGGTGTTACACCCTTGCTGGCATCAGGAGCCCTGGTCCTGCTGTGCTGCTTCTCTGGGCTGTGGTTTCCCCACCTGTGTAATCAGGACGGACGAGTTAATTTCTGTAGGCTGGTCCAGCTGCAGGCTCCGTGGTCAGGATCTGGCACATTGGGGCAGGATCTCGGGTTGCGCCCAGGGCTCCTGGAAAACAGGCACCCAGGGTCTGCTACCACTCATGGGCTCACACTACAGGGTGGTCACAAATGCCATTGCTGGAGTGTCCTGTTCCCACCCAAGTGAGATGGCACTAAATAAAATGGGCTCAAAATGGTTTCTATCATATGAGTTTCTATCGTGTGCTAGTGTGGGAGGGAGAATAATGATGCCCCCACCTCCAGAAGGTGTCCACATCCTCTACTTCCTAGAACCTATGGACAGGTTAAGTTACATGGCAAAGGAATTAAGAATGCAGGTGGAATGAAGGTTGCTAGTCGACTGACTTTGAGATGCAGAGATTATCCTGGGTTATCCATGTGGGCCCAGTGTAATCACAAGGATGCTTATAAGTGGAAAAGTAAGGCAGAAGAGAGGGAGCCTGCAGACAGCTGTATGGGAAGGTTTTGGCACAACGTTGCTGGCTTTGAAGATGGAGGAAGGGGCCGTGAGTCAAGGAAAGCAGGCAGCCTCAGCCAGAAAAGGCAAGGCTCCCCTAGAGCCTCCAGAAAGAACTCAGCCCTGACAACACCTTGCTTGCGGTCTAGTGAGACCCTTTTCAGATTCTGACCCCCAGAACTGTAAGATGATACTTTGTATTGTGTTAAGCCCCCAAGTTTTAAATTTGTGGTAATTTGTTACAGCAGCCATGGGAAACTAACAGAGGTATGTATACTGCAGCCATTGCCTTAAGCCTCACCCAAAAAAAAGGCCTACAAAGTTTCTACTCCTTATTATACAGATGAGGAGACTAAGACTCAGAGAGATTCAGGGAGATGACGTCATGGTCCCTGAGCAGGTCGATACACTGGTCAACGTCACCCTCAGGACACAGGAACAATAGGAATAACATTTCAGACAGAGAGGCGTGGAATGCAGGACATGGTTGCCAAGGTGCTGGAGCGGAGGAGCAGGCTGGGTCCCCCAGGGTCACCACTCAGGCTCGAGCCCCGAGTCCCCCCTCCTCCCTGAATCCACAGGCAGCCCATCTCCGCTGCAGAGCAAATGCTAGAGCTGCTGGCACGAATGTGGCGGGTGTCATCGCCAGGGGGGACACAAGAGCCTCTGTCTCTGAGACTGAGCAGGAGCTGCCACCACTCACGGTGCCAGAGGTTCAACCAGATGCAGAAGAAAGTCTTTTTCCTCCTGTCTTCGGTGCACATCAGTGCCTCTTATGGGTGGACTCTAACAGGAGTGGGCTAGCACGGAGTCCTGGGAATGTGGTCTGCGGGCTTCTAGCCCCAGGGACCCAGGAGAGATTCTAAAAGTGTGATTTGGGACTGAGTCCCAGTGGGCAGGATCTGACTCAACTAGTAAACGGTGGGATGCTCCCGGCACATGTCACCCTCGGGCCTTTGCACCTGCTGCTCTGCCTGGAAGGCTCTTCCCCCAGGTATCTGCCTGGCCCCGCGCCCTCACTTCACTGAGTTCTCTGCTGCAGTGGCATCTCTTCAGAAACATCTTCCCAATTACAGTAGCTCAAACAGCATCCTCCTCTCTTCACTATCACTCACCCTGATTTAGTTTTCTTCTTTTACTGGAACTTTATCAGCTACCGGAACTTACATAGTTCTATGTTAATTTGTTTAGCATCTGTCTCCTCTACTCCAGTGAAAGCTCCCTGAGGGCAGAGACTTTTCCTATTTTATTCTTTGCAGAGAACACCAGCACTTAGACCAGAGCCTGGCACGTAGTAAGTGCTCATTAAACAGTTGTTGAAAGAATGAACGAAACCAGAGTACAGAGTATACCTCACAGCACAGTGTGTCCTCTGGTCTCCAGAGCACACTGCTTCTCGAAGCTCTGTGCTTCACACCTGGAGTTGTTCATGGCAATTGGACAGGAGGCTTAGTTGCCCCGGGAACATGGAAGAGAAGAAGGCTAAGAGGGGGAGACAGGAGTGAGGGACCTGTAGGATGCAGACCAGCCATTTTTAGCAGGGAGATGTTTCAGAGAATTTGGACTTTCTGATGTTTTTGCCTTGATAGTTTCTACCTCTGCCCTGGAGAGGTCTTCCTCAGGGTAGACGTTTTGCAGGTTAAAGCAAAGCATGTGTATATATACGAAGTCACCCCATTTCGAGACTCCTTGCTGTCACTCGCGGTGGCAGGGAAGGCTGTGCAGGCAGGGATGTCTGAACGTGTGCCGAGAGGGAAGGAACCGGACGTGGAACATCGTGGAAGTGTTCAGGATAGGCTCCAGTTCAAAGTGAAGCTGTTGTCAGACATGGAGACTGATGCACGACCTGAAGGCTGCCCTTCCCTAAGGTCAAATCTCAAGCACTTGAGATTAGGGCTCACAGAGAGCTAGCTTTTGGTATATTGTAGGTGCTCAATAAACGTGTGTTGAATAAATGGACAAATACACGAGCCCTGCTTAAAACACAGGTGCACAGGTGGAAGGCGTCCTAACTCTGTGCAGTGGCCCGAGAGAAGGGAGGAGAGGGCCTGTCACGTGCTAAGGACCTGCGGCACCCGGGCCCATCCCAGTGGCTCGCCCGTTACACCGTTCCTCAACTAAGAGATCTGCGTTCTCACCCCCACTTTACAGGTGAGAAAATAGAGGCTCAGGGAGGTTGGTGCAACCTGCTAAGGGTCACTCAGTTGGTAAGTGGTGGGGCTGGTTCTTGAACCCAAGCTTGCCTGACTTTTTGTTTATAAAACCACAGAATCTGGGTCATACATTGTTGACCAAAAAGCATGAGGACAAAGTTTGGCTCGAATGGAACGCGTCTGGAGGAGAGTAGCTCAGCTCAGCTTAGACCTTCCTCCAGCCTCAGGAAATAGAAAGAAGCCAAAGCTGACGCACCGCCTTCATTTTGCAGACTGAGACCCAGAGGGGTGAGCGCCTTGCCTGAGGCCCCAGGCAAGTCAGTGGCTGAGCAGCGTCCAGGCCCTTTCTCCTGGCCCACGTCCACTGTACTCTCATCGCCCCCTCCCATCCCCAAAGGCGCAGGAGATGAGCTTCGGGCCAAGTTCAGGGGAGGACCAGCCTGCATTTGACAGTGACCCCAGTGATTCTAACCTGCTAGACAACCATGATCACCCTGCCACTAGCTTTTTGCTCCCATATCAGTGGTTTATTGGAGAAAGAGTGGCCATAACTTTTACAATCCCTTGTATTTGGCATATGGGAGAGTAAGTACCACAAAGCTGTGAGGGAACCTGGACACATGGTCCTTATCGTAGGGATGAAGAAGCTGGAGGTTAAAGGTCAAGTGGCCTTGCCACACCACACCCTAGAGGCTTCTTTTTTTCTCTTTTTATTACGTGTTAGCCACTCCATCTTCTACTTTATAGGAGTCAGGGAAAAAATTGAGGCAGCTTATAAGCAAGTGAGCGCATGTGCGTGCACGTGTGTGTGTGTGTGTGTGTGTGTGTTTGTGTGTGTGTGTGTTACAGATGAAACTCAGGGCCCTGGAAGGAGAAGGAAGAACCCCTACCAGGTTGCACAGAGCTATGTGGAGGTAGCACACCATGGAGGTTAAGAGCTCAGATTTTCTGAGCCAAGCTGCTGGGGTTCATACTCCTTCATTGCCATTTCCTGGTTATGTGCAGCCTTTATCTTGGAGCCTTTCTCTGTGGCACTAACCTCACTGGATTGTTTTGAACCTTTAAATGATTTGGTTCACACAAAAGGCTTAGAACAGTGCCTGGAAATCGCCTACATCGTGGGAAGAATTTCTGTTGTTTTTCTAGGAGGAGGAACCAAATTAGTCTCTGAGCGTCCTGGCAGCCAGGGCAAGAAAGGCACTGGGGCGTCCACAGGCTCTCCCTTTAGGAGACGCAGATCAATTTCTCAGGAGAGAGAGACTTTACTTACACACGACTTGAAAAACCGTTTATTACAAGGGACCCTCCAGAGGGGGGTCTTGGGACTCATAATAGAGCCTTGAACTAAAGTTAAAACAATTGAAAATGATATTTTTCTATGCTTTCTTTTTTTATACAGACCCTCTGTAGGAGCTGAAGGTGCAAGTCTGAAGTGCAGCTTAGAGAAGGCCATTGTAATAGAGTCTGCATTGTGAGTAAACTAGGTCACCACTCATTCGATGCCCATTTATTTTTGGAGTTTTTACTGTGTACCAGGTACAGTGCTAAGCCTGAAGGATAAAATATGGAGCAAAACCAGACAGGACCCCTGGTCCTGAAGCAAGCAGTCAGTGAGAGAGCCCGACAGGAGCCAGGCAAACCTCAGGACTAGTGTGAGATTGCCCCAGGCCAGGAGCTACAAAGAGAGGAGTGTGGAGCTCCTTTGGGATGATTAGAGGGAGATCAGGGAGAGATTCCTGGAAGAGGTGGCAATTGAGCTGGGGTGAAAAGATGTGTTGACATGAACTAGGTGAAGGGAGACAGGGCAGGAATCCATCCACAGTCGGAGGGGTTGATCATAAACCAGTGAATACCTGTGGCTGGGTGAGACAGACACTGACCTGGGAGGAAGCCCATTTTTGTTGTCATTTGCTTTCTTGTTTGTTTGTTTTTAACAAGTATTTCCACTATTTCTACCTCCAAAAGCTACTTCTAATAGCTATCATTCACCAGGGATAATTCACCTATTATACACCGTGTCAGTTGATTCTTACAAGTACCTTCTGACACACAGAGCAGCCTTCCACGAATGTTGGTTAGTCTTGTTGGTGTTGATATTAACTCCAGTTCCTTACAGAAGGCAACTGAGGTTTCAGCTGCCAAGTGACTTTCCAGGTTATATAGGGAGGGAATCTGCTGTAGCCCAGCTCTCTCTCACTCCAATGTGAGCCTTTGGTCCCATTGCCATTTTTCCCATTTCAAAGCCACAGATTGTTTCGACCAGTTGATCCTATATGCATGGGTTTATTTCTAGGCTCTTTGTTCTATTCCATTGGTCTGTATGTCTGTCTTTATGCCAGTACCATACTATTTAGATTACTATAGCTTTTTAGTTTGATATAATCCCACTTGTCTAATTTTGCTTTTGGTGTCATATCCAGAAAATCCTTGCCAAAACCAATGTTATGTAGTTTTTACCCTCCATTTTCTTTTAGGAGTATTTACAGTTCCAGATCTTATGTTTATATCTTTATTCCATTTTGAGTGAAGATCGGTTGGCCATATATGCAGCGGTTTATTTCTGGGCTCTTTATTCTGTTTCATTAGCCTATTGTCTGTCTTTGTGTCAGTACAATACTGTTTTAATTACTTTAGCTTTGTAATATATTTTGAAATCAGGAAGTGTGATGCCTCCAGTTTTGTTTTTTTCCTCAGGATTATTTTGGCTATTCATGGTCTTTTGTGGTTACATATGAATTATAGGATTATTTTTTTCTATCTCTGTAAAATATGCCAATGGGATTTTGATAGGGATTTCATTGAATCTGTAGATCCCTTTGGGTAGTATGGACATTTTAACAACATCAAGTCTTCTAATCCATGATCATGGAATATCTTTCCATTCATTTGTGTCTTTCATCAATGTTTTTTCAGTGTAAAAGCCTTTCACCTCCTTTGTTAAGTTTATTCCTAAGTATTTTACTCTTTTTGATACTTGCAAATGGGATTGTTTTCCTAATTTCCTTTTTAAGTAATTCATTGTCAGTGTGTCGAAGCACAGCTGATTTTTGTATGTTGATTTTGTATCCTGCAACTTTACTGAATCGACTTTTTAGTTTTAACAGTTTTTGGTGAAGTCTTTAGGATTTTCTATATATAAGGTCATGTTGTCTGCAAACAAGGACAGTTTTACTTCTTCCTTTCTGATTTCAATGACTTGTATTTCTTTTTCTCACTTAACTGCTCTGGTGAGGGCTTCTGAATAGAAGTGGTTGAGAGTCACATCCTTTCCTTCTTCCAATTCTTAGAGGAAAAGCTTTCAGTTTTTCACCATTGAGTATGATGTTAGTTATGGGCTAAAGTATCTACAACAAATAGTGTTGGGAAAACTGGATCACTATATGTGAAAGAATGTTAGACCCTTATTGTACACCATACACAAAAATCAACTCCAGACGAAGCAAACACTTAAACGTAAGGCCTGAAAATATAAAACTCCTAGAAGAAAACAGGGGGAAATTTTCACAACATTGGTCTTGATAATGATTTTCTTGAATTTGACACCAAAAACACAGGAAACAAAAGCAAAAATAGACAAGGGGAACTATATTAAACTAAAAAGCTTCCTCAATGCAAAGGTAATAATCAAGAGATTATTATTATAATAATAATAATACATGAATGAGAGAATGAGAGAAAAGATTAGCAAACCATATATCTGATAAGGGGTTAATCTCCAAAATAAATAAGGAACTTCTACATCTCAAAAGCAAAAACAAACAAACAAACCAAGAAAATGAGTAATCTGATCTTTCAAAGGGGAAAAGGACATGAATAGACATTTCTCCAAAGAAGACATGCAAATGGCGTATGTATACATATGTAGTTCAATGTCACTAATCATCAGGAAGATGCAGATCAGAACCACAATGAGACATCACCTTACACCTGTCAGGATGGCTATTAACAAAAGACAACAAGTATTGGTGAGGAAGTGGAGAAGTTGGAAACCTTCACCCTCGCACACGGTTGGTTGGCATGCAAAATGGGGTAGTTGCTGCAGGAGACAGTTTGGAGGTTGCTCAAAAAATGAAAACTAGAACTACCGTATGATCCAGCAATTCCACTTCTGGAATTTCATCCAAAAGAATCAAAATCAAGATGTCAAAGGGGTATTAGCACTCCTATTCCTATTAGCACCGCAGCACTGTTTACAATAACCGAGACGTGGAAACAACCTAAATGTTCATTGTTGGATGGATGGGTCAGGAAAATGTGGTGTATACATACAATGGAATATTATTCAGCATTACAAAAGAAGGAAATCCTGTAATATGTGACAACATGGATGAACCTGGAGGACATTAGGCTAAGAGAAATCGGCCAGTCACAGAAGGACAGATACTGCATGATCTCACTTACATGAGAGATCTAAAGGAGTCAAATTCATAGAATCCAACTGTGGAATAGTGATTGCCAGGGACCGGGGTGCTGGGAAGGGGGGTGGGAAGTTACTATCAATGAGCACAAAGTTTCAGTTATGCAAGATGAACAAGCTTGGGTGATACCAGGAGGCCTGCTGTCTGTAACTGCCTCCCATCACCATCCTCTGAGCTAGGCTTGCATCACCCCTGTGGGCAGAGGCAGTGTAGCAGTGGAAACGCCAGCCCTGCTGTGTGACACAGGCACATCACATCATCCCAGTGAGCCTTGGTTTCTCCATCTGTTAAATGGCAGGGGTTTTCTGAGGCTCCTGCAGACCCCGCATCCATCACTGTTCGCCTGGAGTGGCAGTGAGTTGCATTCTGACTCCCACTTGAGAGAACTCCTTCGAGCAGAAACCGCGCCTTTTTCTTTCCTTAGCGCAGTAGACCTCTGCACCCGCTGTACATCACAAGCTCTCAGAAGCCGCAGGTTAATTGAAATGAACTGAATTTGCTTCCGGTAGCTTCTCAGCTCCGCAGTTTCTTTTCGTCATCCTTTGAGGTGTGCGGAAAGAAAGGTCAGACAGATGCAGGTTGGAACGTTGACTGTCTCCCTTTCGACCTGGGATCTCCGGCGTATTTCCTAATTTCCTGAGGCTCAGGGGACCAAACCACACTAGGAATCGAAGTGAAGTCTGTAAGACACCCAGCCCAGAGTCTGGCACACATTAGGCACACAATAAATGTTAGACTCCTCAGGCCTGCCAGGTGTCCTGAGTCCCCTTGAATAAAGGCGAGTCTTTAACTGGTACAAGATCTGGTTACATAACGGGTCCCTTTCCCAGCCCGGGAGTTGACCGTGCCTCCCAGAGGGGTTTCTTTCCACTTGGGAAATGCAAATTCTCATTCTTTTTTCAAGTTCTCTGGAACACGGCCAGGAATATGAATGAGGTGTGAGTCCGGAAGCCAGGGCAAGGTGGGAGGCTGAGCCGGAGGGGAGGCCCTGGGGTAGATGGGATGAACTATTGCAATGGCTTGGAGATTCAAGCCAACGGACTCCTCTGGGAGGGTTGTGTTCCATAGAAAATGACTTTTTGAAATGGCTCATAGACGACCAGTTTCTAAAGCCCTTTCTTCTCTCTCGACAGACAGCTAGTTATGACTGCATGTGTCTGTCGGTCCCCCTGCTTCCCCCTCCACCCCACAGATGCCACGCCCCAGTCTCCCATAGAAGCTGCATGATTCTGGGGTTCTACACTTGCTTTAGAGAGCTTGTCCGTCTTCCTGTTTAATGCCTGAGTTCCTCCCACAACATTTCTGACAGGTGGTCGTCAGGCCTCTCCTTGCTTACCTCCAGGGATGGGGAACTCACAGCTCAAGAAACCGCCCAGCCCACCCCTGAACACATCAATCAGACAGTTCTTTCTTGTGACGACCTGACATCTGATGCATCACAGCTGCTGCCCTGGGTCCTTGTCTGGCTCAGGGCCAAGGAGAACAAGACAAACCCCACCCACATCCAGGCCTCTCCCCCCAGAGCACCCTCTCCTCTGGACTAAACATTAGCAAATATGAGTAGGGTCCAGTTACGTTTATCCAACGTAGTTTGAGCACCTGCTGTGTACCAGGCCCTGAATAAGACCCAGCCTCTGGTATGACAGGTCATAAGCCTCACACCAGCATAAGCACCTGCCCAGAGCTGGTAGGATTCGGGTGATGACAGGGCAGTGGTGGCGGCCATTCACTGGCTGCAGGACAACGCCAACACCACGCCACATGCTCTGTTCCCCCAGCATGGTTTCCTGCCCCTCTGAGGTGGGAGAGCCAACGTCAGGACACTGGTCCACAAGAGACCTCCCGGCTCCACGTAATATCAAATGGCGAAAATATCCCAGAGATCTCCATCTCAACACCAGCACCTAGCTTCACTCAATGACCAGCAAGCTACAGTGCTGGACACCCTATGCCAAACAACTAGCAAGACAGGAACACAGCCCCACCCATTAGCAGAGAGGCTGCCTAAAATCATAATAAGTCCACAGACACCCCAAATCACACCACCAGACGTGGACCTGCCCACCAGAAAGACAAGATCCAGGCTCATCCACCAGAACACAGACACTAGTCCCCTCCACCAGGAAGCCTACACAACCCACTGAACCAACCTTAGCCACTGGGGACAGACACCAAAAACAGCGGGAACAGTGAACCTGCAGCCTGCGAAAAGGAGACCCCAAACACAGTAAGATAAGCAAAATGAGAAGACAGAAAAACACACAGCAGATGAAGGAGCAAGATAAAAACCCACCAGACCTAACAAATGAAGAGGAAATAGGCAGTCTACCTGAAAAAGATTTCAGAATAATGATAGTAAAGATGATCCAAAATCTTGGAAATAGAATAGAGAAAATGCAAGAAACATTTAACAAGGTCCTAGAAGAACTAAAGATGAAACAAGCAACAATGAACAACACAATAAATGAAATTAAAAATACTCTAGAAGGGATCAGTAGCAGAATAACTGAGGAAGAAGAACGGGTAAGTGACCTGGAAGATAAAATAGTGGAAATAACTACTGCAGAGCAGAATAAAGAAAAAAGAATGAAAAGAACAGAGGACAGTCTCAGAGACCTCCAGGAAAACATTAAACGCACCAACATTCGAATTATAGGGGTTCCAGAAGAAGAAGAGAAAAAGAAAGGGACTGAGAAAATATTTGAAGAGATTATAGTTGAAAACTTCCCTAATATGGGAAAGGAAATAGTTAATAAAGTCCAGGAAGCACAGAGAGTCCCATACAGGATAAATCCAAGGAGAAACACGCCAAGACACATATTAATCAAACTGTCAAAAATTAAATACAAAGAAAACATATTAAAAGCAGCAAGGGAAAAACAACAAATAACACACAAGGGAATCCCCATAAGGTTAACAGCTGATCTTTCAGCAGAAACTCTGCAAGCCAGAAGGGACTGGCAGGACATATTTAAAGTGATGAAGGAGAAAAACCTACAACCAAGATTACTCTACCCAGCAAGGATATCATTCAGATTTGATGGAGAAATTAAAACCTTTACAGACAAGCAAAAGCTGAGAGAGTTCAGCACCACCAAACCAGCTTTACAACAAATGCTAAAGGATCTTCTCTAGGCAAGAAACACAAGAGAAGGAAAAGACCTATAATAAGAAACCCAAAACAATTAAGAAAATGGTTATAGGAACATACATATAGATAATTACCTTAAATGTAAATGGACTAACTTCTCCCACCAAAAGACACAGACTGGCTGAATGGATACAAAAAGAATACCCATATAAATGCTGTCTACAAGAGACCCACTTCAGACCTAGAGACACATACAGACTGAAAGTGAGGGGATGGAAAAAGATATTCCATGCAAATGGAAACCAAAAGAAAGCTGGAGTAGCAATTCTCATATCAGACAAAATTGACTTTAAAATAAAGAATATTACAAGAGACAAAGAAGAACACTACATAATTATCAAGGGATCGATCCAAGAAGAAGATATAACAATTTTAAATATTTATGCACTCAACATAGGAGCACCTCAATACATAAGGCAAATACTAACAGCCATAAAAGGGGAAATCGACAGTAACATATTCATAGTAGGGGACTTTAACACCCCACTTTCACCAATGGATAGATCATCCAAAATGAAAATAAATAAGGAAACACAAGCTTTAACTGATACATTAAACACGATGGACTTAATTGATATTTATAGGACATTCCACCCAAAAACAACAGAATACACACTTTTCTCAAGTGCTCATGGAACATTCTCCAGGATAGATCATATCTTGGGTCACAAATCAAGCCTTGGTAAATTTAAGAAAATTGAAATTGTATCAAGTATCTTTTCTGACCACAATGCTATGAAACTAGATACAGGAAAAGATCTTTTCAATTACAAGAAAATATCTATAAAAAATACAAACACATGGAGGCTAAACAATACACTACTTAATAACGAAGTGAGCACTGAAGAAATCAAAGAGGAAATTAAAAAAATGCCTAGAAACAAATGACAATGGAGACACGACGACCCAAGACCTAAGGGATGCAGCAAAAGCAGTTCCAAGAGGGAAGTTATAGCAATACAATCCTACCTTAAGAAGCAGGAAACATCTCGAATAAACAACCTAACCTTGCACCTAAAGCAATTAGAGAAAGAAGAACAAAAAAACCCCAAAGTTAGCAGAAGGAAAGAAATCATAAAGATCAGATCAGAAATAAATGAAAAAGAAATGAAGGAAACAATAGCAAAGATCAATAAAGCTAAAAGCTGATTCTTTGAGAAGATAAACAAAATTGATAAACCATTAGCCAGACTCATCAAGAAAAAAAGGGAGAAAACTTGAATCAGTAGAATTAGAAATGAAAAAGGAGACGTAACAACTGACACTGCAGAAATACAAAAGATCACGAGAGATTACTACAAGCAACTCTATGCCAATAAAATGGACAACCTGGAAGAAATGGCCAAATTCCTAGAAATGCACAACCTGCCAAGACTGAATCAGGAAGAAATAGAAAATATGAACAGACCAATCACAAGCACTGAAATTGAAACTGTGATTAAAAATCTTCCAACAAACAAAAGCCCAGGACCAGAAGGCTTCACAGGCGAATTCTATCAAACATTTAGAGAAGAGCTAACACGTATCCTTCTCAATCTCTTCCAAAATATAGCAGAGGGAGGCACACTCCCAAACTCATTCTACAAGGCCACCATCACCTTGATAGCAAAACTAGACAAAGATGTCACAAAGAAAGAAAACTACAGGCCAATATCACTGATGAACATAGATGCAAAAATCCTCAACAAAATACTAGCAAACAGAATCCAACAGCACATTAAAAGGGTCATACACCATGATGAAGTGGGGTTTATTCCAGGAATGCAAGTATTCTTCAATATACACAAAACAATCAATGTGATACACCATATTAACAAATTGAAGGAGATAAACCATATGGCCATCTCAATAGATGCAGAGAAACCTTTCGACAAAATTCAACACCTATTTATGATAAAAACCCTCCAGAAAGTAGGCATAGAGGGAACTTACCTCAACATAATAAAGGCCATATATGACAAACCCACAGCCAACATCGTCTTCAATGGTGAAATACTGAAAGCATTTCCAGTAAGATCAGGAACAAGACAAGGTTGCCCACTCTCACCACTCTTATTCAACATAGTTTTGGAAGTTTTAGACACAGCAATCAGAGAAGAAAAGGAAATAAAAGGAATCCAAATCGGAAAAGAAGAAGTAAAGCTGTCACTGTTTGCAGATGACATGATACTATACATAGAGAATCCTAAAGATGCTACCAGAAAACTACTAGAGCTAATCAATGAATTTGGTAAAGTAGCAGGATACAAAATTAATGCACAGAAATCTCTGGCATTCCGATACACTAATGATGAAAAATCTGAAAGTGAAATCAAGAAAACACTCCCATTTACCACTGCAACAAAAAGAATAAAATATCTCGGAATAAACCTACCTAAGGAGACAAAAGACCTGTGTGCAGAAAATTATAAGACACTGATGAAAGAAATTAAAGATGATACAAATAGATGGAGAGATATACCATGTTCTTGGATTGGAAGAATCAACATTGTGAAAATGACTCTACTACCCAAAGCAATCTACAGATTCAATGCAATCCCTATCAAACTACCAATGGCATTTTTCACAGAACTAGAACAAAAAATTTCACAATTTGTATGGAAACACAAAAGACCCTGAATAGCCAAAGCAATCTTGAGAATGAAAAACGGAGCTGGAGGAATTAGACTCCCTGACTTCAGACTATACTACAAAGCTACAGTAATCAAGACAGTATGGTACTGGCACAAAAACAGAAATATAGATCAATGGAACAGGACAGAAAGCCCAGACATAAACCCACGCACATATGGTCACCTTATCTTTGATAAAGGAGGCAGGAATGTACAGTGGAGAAAGGACAGCCTCTTCAATGAGTGTTGCTGGGAAAACTGGACAGGTACATGTAAAAGTATGAGATTAGGTTACTCCCTAACACCATACACAAAAGTAAGCTCAAAATGGATCAAAGACCTAAATTTAAGGCCAGAAACTATCAAACTCTTAGAGGAAAACATAGGCAGAACACTCTATGACATAAATCACAGCAAGATCCTTTTTGACCCACCTCCTAGAGAAATGGAAATAAAAACAAAAGTGAACAAGTGTGACCTAATGAAATTTCAAAGCTTTTGCACAGCAAAGGAAACCATAAACAAGACCAAAAGATAACCCTCCCAATGGGAGAAAATATTTGCAAATGAAGCAACTGACAAAGGATTAATCTCCCAAATTTACAAGCAGCTCATGCAGCTCAATAACAAAAAAACAAACAACCCAATCCAAAAATGGGCAGAAGACCTAAATAGACATTTCTCCAAAGAAGATATACAGACTGCCAACAAACACATGAAAGAATGCTCAACATCATTAATCATTAGAGAAATGCAAATCAAAACTACAGTGCGGTATCATCTCACACCAGTCAGAATAGCCATCATCAAAAAATCCAGAAACAATAAATGCTGGAGAGGGTGTGGAGAAAAGGGAACACTCTTGCACTGCTGGTGCGAATGTGAATTGGTACAGCCACTGCGGAGGACAGTTTGGAGGTTCTTTAAAAAACTACAAATAGAACTACCATATGACCCAGCAATCCCACTACTGGGCATATACCCTGAGAAAACCATAATTCAAAAAGAGTCATGTACCAACATGTTCATTGCAGCTCTATTTACAATAGCCAGGAGATGGAAACAACCTAAGTGTCCACCATCGGATGAATGGATATAGAAGATGTGGCACATACATACAATGGAATATTACTCAGCCATAAAAAGAAATGATATTGAGCTATTTGTAATGAGGTGGATGGACCTAGAGTCTGTCATACAGAGTGAAGTAAGTAAGAAAGAGAAAGACAAATACCGTATGCTAACACAAATATATGGAATTTAAGAGAAAAAAAAAATGGGCTTCCCTGGTGGCACAGTGGTTGAGAGTCCACCTGCCGATGCAGGGAACACGGGTTCATGCCCCGGTCCGGGAAGATCCCACATGCCGCGGAGCAGCTGGGCCCGTGAGCCATGGCCGCTGAGCCTGCGCGTCCGGAGCCTGTGCTCCGCAACGGGAGAGGCCGCAACAGTGAGAGGCCCGCGTACCACAAAAAAAAAAAAAATGTCATGAAGAACCTAGGGGTAAGACAGGAATAAAGACACAGACCTACTAGAGAATGGAAGGGTAAGCTGTGACAAAGTGAGAGAGTGGCATGGACATATATACACTACCAAATGTAAAATAGATAGCTAGTGGGAAGCAGCCACATAGCACAGGGAGATGAGCTCGGTGCTTTGTGACCACCTAGAGGGGTGGGATAGGGAGGGTGGGAGGGAGGGAAGAGATATGGGAACATATGTATATGTATAACTGATTCACTTTGTTATAAAGCAGAAACTAACACACCATTGTAAAGCAATTGTACTCCAATAAAGATGTAAAAAAAAAAACCTGAAAACTATCATTCTCAAATCCGCTAACCAGTAAATTGCATACGTAACTTCAATATATCACCCTACGCTGAAAGCAAAGAAAGAAAAAGGGCTGGCAGCTCCTGTGCACGGCGGAGCCCCCATACCCGCCTCATGTGGGCCACGTGAAGACTCCAGGCTTGGTCCATAATGAAATGTTGTAAAAGTGTAAACATGAGTTCCAGTATCTTTTACTCCCCGCTCCTGACATCCCTCCCTGTGGATCCTACTGCTGTCAGTAATAAAAAGAAACCAAACCTGAGTTAAAAACCCAATGATTTCCTCCTCTTTAATAACAATAGCAGTTGAAAATCAGTGCTTCGATGAAACCTCCTATTTTTAGAAACACCGAGGCCTGCCCCATGCTGAGTTCAGTGCTGTCCCCAACACGTGACTGCAAAGGGCCATCACCCTAGGCTCCTACCAAAATCCCTCGGCCTGCCTTGTCCCAGGGCCCCTCCGGGTCACGAGAACAAGTCTCCAGGTTTCTCTGTGCTCTGCTCTAGCACGAGGTGATAAATGGTAGTGGAGGTGATCACATGTGGTAGCTGCTGTAACAAAGTACCACAAATCGGGTGGCTTTAGGAAAGCAGAAGTTTATTCTCTCACAGATCTGGAGGCCAGAAATCAAGGTGGCAGGACCTGCTTTCTCTCCCAGCTTCTGGTGTTGCTGGCAATCCTTGGCTTAAAAGCGGCATCACTCCAGTCCCTGCCTCTGTCATCACGCGGCTGTCTTCCCTGTGCGTGTCTGTCTCTCTGTCTCTTCTCCTCTTCTTATAAGGAAAAGAATCATACTGGATAAAGGTCCCGCCCTCTTCCAGGATGACTTCATCTTAACTGATATCGAAATGACACCTGCAAAGACCCCATTTCCAAATAAATTCACATTCCCAGGTACAGGTTAGGATTTAAACACATGTTTATGGGGTCACGATAGATTATAGTGTTTTGTACCCATTGTCAGGTTAAGGTAAAAGGAAGATAAAAGAAGGAAGGGCCAGGAGGTACTGTACCAAGTACCTTCTGTAATAGTTGACGGACTTCTAGTACTTACAGCTCATTAAGAGTCAGCCCTGGGCTTCCCTGGTGGCGCAGTGGTTGGGAGTCCGCCTGCCGATGCAGGGGATGGGGGTTTGTGCCCCGCTGCGGGAGGGTCCCACGTGCCACGGGTCGGCTGGGCCCGTGAGCCATGGCCACTGAGCCTGCGCGTCCGGAGCCTGTGCTCCGCAACAGGAGAGGCCACAGCAGTGAAAGGCCCACGTACCGCAAAAAAAAAAAAAGTCAGCCCTGTTCTAAGGACTTCGTGACTGCTGGTGTTTAATACTACTGGCAGCCCCAATGCTGTTATGCTCATTTTACAGATCAGAAAACTAAGGCACGGAAGCATTAAGTAACTGGCTTGGCATCAGACTAGGTGAAAAGTGGTGATGTCGGGATGGAGACCCAGGCAGCGTGGCCCCAGAGTTGGGGCTCTTAAGCACCTCCCAACCGTTACACAACCCATCACAGGTGTGGTGAACTGGCAGGTGTCACTGCACCAGATCATCACAGTGACCCCTCTGGAACCCCAGGAAGCGGGAGCGTGAGGCTCCGGAGGCCTGCAGGCTCCACAGCTGATGGGCGGCAGATCCGGGGTGGAACCCAGTTCAGCCCATCTGCACGGCCTGTCCCTTTCCTCTTCGTCTCACACCTCTTCCCATTTTCACTCAGGGTGCGGCGTTTTGTGGGTATTTCAGGGCCTGAATCACGCTGCCCTTAACCTTCAGCTCTTTCTCCAAGTTTGCCAGGCTCGGGCACCACTTCCAGACAGCGCAACATTGATCTGGGAAACTTCAGGGCTGTGAGTTGGACCTGGTCAAGAACACCTGTTTCTCTTTATTTCGTGTTGCGGTGTGAAGCGTGGGTGGGCAGAATGTGGGCTCAGCCCTCTGCGACAGTGCGGACAGGAGCTCGCAGGGTCCCATAGCCCCCAGCTCATCACCCCCATCCCCCATCGCCATGCTGCCCACTTCCAAATCCCTGAGCCCATCCAGGCTCCAGCCACAAAATGTCTCCCAGACCCGTCCCTTGGAGGCTCCTGGCCTGTGTTGTCTACGTGGGTCCAGCTAACACGTGACACGTGAGACAAACACCCCTCCAGATGTGTGCCCCCTACCCAGTCCTCACAGCCTGAGAGGCTGGCACGAGTGTCATCACTGTGTTAGAGGTGAGGACGGGACCCAGAGAGGCTGAGCGATCCTTCCATGGGTACCCAAGCCAGGGCCTGACATCTAGGGCTGTGTGCTTAAATACCAGGCTGGCAGCTGCACAGCCTGAGTTTGCAGCCCCCCCTCCCTTCCAAACCCTCCCTCCTAGACCCCAGGCAGCACTGGACAGATATACCCCACATTTGCCCTTATTAGGTTTTGCATGATGCTGGTTTCACTCATGCCCGCTAGCCTCCCAGTGGGTTACTTGTCCCCGAAAAGGGGCACCGAAGGGCATCTGCAGTGAACCAGGCTCCAGGCTGGTGCCCTGCCTACGCTCCCCCAGGTGGATGTCATAGTGACCTGGAGACATAGGTGGCCTCAGCCCTACCTTACAGATGAGACCTAAGGCTTGAGAGGTCAGATGCTTTTCCCATGTCATACAGAAAGTGAGTGGTTGTGGTGAGGTAGAACCTACAGCTATCTAATTTCAATGGCTCTGCACTTGTTTCCCTTTGCTGCTGTAAAAAATGACCACAAACTTAGTGACTTAAAACATAAATTTATTATCCTACATTTCTGGAAGTCAAAACTCCAAAATAGGACTCAATGGGCTAAAATCAAGGTGCCAGCAGGGCTGTGTTCCTTTCTGGAGGCTCTAGGGGAGAATCATTCCTGTCCTTTTCCAGCTTGTAGAGGCCACCTGCATTCCTTGGCTCACGGCCCCTTCCTCCTTCGTCAAAGTGCATCCCTCTTCCAACCTCTGTTTCCATGGTCACTTCTCTTTCTCTCTCACTCTGACCCTCCTGCCTCCCTCTTATAAGGACCCTTGTGATGACATTGGACCCACCCAGATAATCCAGGGTAACCTCCCCATCTCAAGGTCCTTAACCTAATCACATCTGCAAAGTCCCTTTGGCCATGAAAGCTAACATATTCACAGGTCCTGGGGATTAGAACATGGACTGATTTGGGGGGTCATTATTCTGCCTACCTCAGACTTTTTCTGCTCTTCAAAGTGCCTCCTAAAAGACAAAATAGCCTTTTGTCTGATGATGTCTGCCTCCTCTCTCTGTTCAATGCCGTCCGTGAGATTCCCCCTCCAGGCTCCCAGGATGTCCTGGATTCACTGCCTCTGTGATACGTGCCATATAAAGTTAGAATCACACTTCTTGATGTACTTCTGCAGGTTGTTAGTAGGTGCCCCAGCAAATACATTTGGGAAAAGTGAAGCCAAACAAAACTAAATGGGTGTCTTTCCTGCTGGACTTATCAGAACCTTTACTATTCTAATGTGAAGTTTGAACCACCAAGAGACAGAGTGCTCATGCAATGACACTAAACTTCTCTGATCAAGGAATCTGGTTTCCATGGAGCCTCTCTTGGGATTAGAATTCTACAAAAGCTTGTTAGGAAATGTGATGTGATGGGGACACCACCTCGCCGGTGCAGGGTCTGCGGCTTTTGTTTAGCACAGTGCCTGAAGCCTAGTAGATGCTCACTCAGTAAGCTCGTGCTGAGCATTGGCTCTGAATGGCCTGTGACTTCCATCAACCAGGCCTGAGACCTTCCCTTTAAAAGGCCAGTGCTGTCCCCCGCAAGGGCTCTGTGTTCTGTAGAACTGATCAGAGTTGATGATATGCCTGGGATACCTGAAACTCAATTGTCTGCCAATCAGCAGAGCCAGGCAAAGCCAAACCCCCCCCTGCTGCCGCAAGACATCCTGGACTGCGGTCACTGGCCTGGCCATAGACCTGCTGGCCTTGAGGATTCAAAGCCATGTCCCCCCTTGACCACAGGCTCATGGCCTCCAGGGAAAAGAGGACATTAAAATTTACCTAAGGAAGCCACTCACCCCCTTCCTGCCCCAAAGGACTCTGTGTCCAGCCAGGTGCCAGGGGCAGGTTTTGAGCAAAGCAAGCTTTCCTTAGTATTGGTGGACATCTATGGGGGTCTCCCACCTGGGAGGGGCTTCTGAGCCCCTGTGCCAGGCCACAAGGCTCTCTGAGGCCCCCGCTTGACACACTCTTTTAGCAACTTTCAAATATCCAATGCAGTATTATTTTTTTTTCAATACAGTATTATTAATTATAGTCACCGTACTGTCCATGGCATCCCCAGGACTTACGTATTTTCTAACTGGAAGTTTGTACCTTTTGACCACCTTCCCCCTTTTCACTCACCTACCGCCTCCTTCCTCTGACGACCACCAATCTGTTGTCTGTGTCTATGAGCTTGGTTTGGGGTGGAGAGAGTTAGATTCCACATATAACTGAGATCATAAGTCAGATCTCCGTCTGACTTATTTCACTCAGCATAATGCCCTCAAGGTCCATCCATGTTGTTGCAAGTGGCAGGATTTCCTTCTTTTTTAAGGCTGAATAATATTCCATTGTGTGTGTGGGGTGTGTGTGTGTGTATATATATATATATATATATATATATATTTTTTTCTTTTTGTATTTATCCATTTGTGTATGTGTGTGTGTGTTTGTATGTATATATATATATATATATATATATATATATATATACCATATCTTCTGTATCCATTCATCCATCAATGGACACTTGGGTTGTTTCATGTCTTGGCTGTTTTCAATAATGCTTGGAGACATTTTTGATTGACACAACTGAGGGGGTGCTTCTGGCATCTAGTGGGTAAGAGGGCAGGGGATGCTGCTAAACCCCTTACAATGCACAGGACTGCTCCCATCACAAAGAGTTCTCTGGCCCCAGATGTCAGAAGTGCCAAGGTGGAGAAATGCTGCTTTCAGGGAAGGCAGTGGGTTTGCCAGCTGGGTTGGTTCAGCTCAGATCAACAAGCACGAACTTGGCATCTGCCCTCCACCGGGCACCAGGAACTGGGCTTCAGAGTGCTCACAGCAGGTGGAAAGGAGGTGCCGATGACAGTGTGGGGAGAAAGCACCGAGGTGGGAAAGCACAGAGGGCTGAGAGAGCCTAGGCTCTGGCATCGGGAGGGAGGAGAAGTTAGCCAGGCAAGGAATGGCAGGAAGGACATTTCCGGCAGAGGGAAGGGCACGGCCAAGTGCAGAGAAGCAAGAAAGCACAACGTGTGTAGGAAAGCTGAGATGCATGTTTGCACATCCAAGAGAGATGCATGCAAAAATGGGGGCAGCAGGAGAGAAGCTGAAGGAGAGCCATGGACTGGGCCATGGAGCCTGACCTTCACTCTGCAGAGTGCAGAGGCCAAGGGGCCTTTTAGAATCAAGAGCACTGGTGAGATGGGTGCTGATGCTGCAGTGTGCAGAGGGGGTTATGGTCGGAGCTCCACAGGGCACGAGAAGACTGGACCCAGGAGAGCAGTTATGGACTACTGGGATAGTTCAGGATAAGGTGTGAGAACCAAAGCAGCTTGGCACTTCCAAAGTTGGAAATAGAGTGACGCTGACTGATGATTTCGCCCTGTCAAGTAATTAGTTGTTGCAGGTTGGCTTCTCCAGGAAACAGAGGCTGAGAAGGAGTTAGGAGTACAGACGTTTCCCTGGGGAGTAACAGCCGGGCAGGGAAAGGGTGCAGCAGGATTGAGCAGAGGAAGCCTCAGACCACAAGGCCACCTGGCAAGGTCTCTGCCAGCCCTGGAGGGAGCCCCGGAACAACACTTGTGCATTACATGAGTCCCTACTGGGTAAGGATGGCTGGGCCCTTGTACCACAGCCATGCTCAGTCGTGGGCTGGGACCACTATGAGAATAGCATTTCCTGGGCTTCAAAGATGAGATGCATGCCCCTGAAGCTAAGAGCTGGAGGCTGTCGACTAACCAACCTCCTCACAGCCCAGAAGCCAAGTCCTTTCCTGAAGGGAGCCTGAGTGGCACATCTTCATGTCTGCTAGGCCAGTCACATGAGATACTCTTCGTCACCCATTCAGGGGAACCACAGAAGGAGGGGTGTGGGACAAGTAGAAGCAAACTTTTTATGAACATAAATACAACAGGAAAGTTAAGTGGATGATTTAAAAGAAGAAGGAGAACAGAACTTTTAAGAGGAAGAAGAGAGATTTTTGCACCAGGAAACTCTAAAAGTTGAACACTGAATTTAGCTGAGAGCTTCCTGGCAGCCAAGGTGAAAAGGAAAAAAAAAAAGAAGTTCTAAAGTTCTCCTTATTTTATATGGAAAGCATGTACGTCAGGGAGGAGAGATAAATATTTTCTTGCCTTAATACTCTAGGATTACTTTGTCACGTGAATGTTGCATTTTTGAACTTTGAGAAATACTATGGTTTAGTGCATGCTGCAGAAACATTACTCATTCCGCTGTTTCTTCCACTTACCCTTAATAAATGCTAGGAAAAATATTAAATTACAGCTTACAAAAGAGACATTCTGAGACAGTTTTCAATATACTCCTGGGCTTGCTTCTTGGAGAATCTGGAGAAATTTAACAGCTTTTTTTTTTTTTCCTACCTAAGAAGAGCAATTTCACATGGCCTGTGATGCAGAGCAGTGTTTTTAGGGATGATGCCCATTGTGTCTGGAATGGAATGTCCACAGGAGCCGTCACCATAGCCACCATCCCTGTAGGAGGATGAATATCTAAGTGCTGAATATTTAAATCCATGTTCTAAAAGCATCTCCCCTGATCTGATTATTGTGATCTCAGGGGTCTAATCAGACAGCCCACATTTGTGCATATATCCATGGAAGTTTACACAATTAAGGGCTTGGTAAAAAAAAGAAAAAAAGAAAAAATAATGACAGGTTCCCTGAAGTTGGAAATTTGCAGTGTTCAGTCTGGGAAAGGCCTGAGTCACATGGGTGAGCTTGAATCCTGGGAAGGTTAGCTCTTTGAGAATATTCCAACCCAGGCTTCTGTGTTTCAGAGGGGCTTGTGGAAAGGACCCTGGAGGTCATTTAGTTCAATCCTCCTTCTGAAGATAGACTCGACTCCTGGGCATCCTGAGCAAGTGGCGATCTGACCTCTGTCTGGATGTCTCCTATGAGGATGAGTACACAGGGCCGGGCAAACAGGAGGGGCTCAGTTATATTCATGAAGCCAGGGTTTAGCATGTGTTACATCACCCAATCATTACAGGAGCCATGTGAGGCACGGGGCACTGCTCATCTACCCAGTGGTAGAGACGGGTTTGAACCCTGGGCATGCTCTGCTTTGCTGTGGGGTCGATCAGGAGATACTGGTTCTCTCTTGGCTCTTCTCCTGGCCAGCTCAGTGACCTTGGGCAAGTCATTGCATCTCTCAGGGCCTCTGTTTTCCAACTTTTAAACAAAGACTTGGCGCTCCATGGTTTCAAAGATCCCTGCCAGCTGCATCCCTGACAAGGAGTGTGTCTTGGTTGGACCAACCATCCCTGTGGGACCCAGCATCAGACACAACGGACATCCTAATCCCACTGAAATCTGTGCTTGTCCCTGTTGGCAGCCTTCCAGACGTTCCTGGGCAAAGAGGATGTCTCCCGAGAGGTGGAGGAGGTCCTGGCGGAGAGCCGCGAGCAGAGGAACAGCCGTCTGGTGTCCGTGCTGGAGCTGCTCAGGAGTCCCTCTGTCCGCTGGCAGGTCATCACTGTGGTCATCACCATGGCCTGTTACCAGCTCTGTGGCCTCAATGCGGTGAGCGCTCCTGCACAAACGGAGGAACCAGAGGGAGGCAGGGGAGAGGGGAGGTTCAGGGCCCGGACGCCCAAGTCCCAGCCCCAACTCTGTGCCATTGGGCAACCACATAACCTGATCTTCAGTTTCTGCATCTGTAAAATGGACTAACGTAATACTGAAAGAAATAATCCATGCAAGGTGTTCAATAAAGCAGCTAGCCCAGAATTACCCCTTAATAAAGGTTGCCTATCAGTATAATTACTTATCCTTAGAAATACTTAAAAGTCATATTTCTTAATAAAATGGGTATTAGGAAGTCATAAGTGAGCAACACTGAGATGATTTAAGTAAAAGTACCCTTGGCTGGGCTGGCTTCAGTGCACAACTTGGCCTGAGAAAACCTCAAGGCTTTAAAGAAAAAGTTTCTTGGGGCCTGAGTTGACGTGGGCAGGGAAACCGGAGGAGGGAGTCTTGCATGGGGTTCCCTAACCCTCTGATGGACAAAGCCGCCCCTTCTCTCTTGGGGGCTCCAGAAGTTAGAATTCAGGAGTTTGAGGCCTAGGAGGCACACCTAGGATTATTATTATTATTGTTCCTTCTGGAAAAGAGTGGGTTGCCTCCAGGGGTGGTGAGTTCCCCATTGATGAAAGTGTGCAAGCCAGCTGGCCAGCCACTTGGCAGGGATGCATAGAGGAGATTCTTGTACCGAAGCATCCAAACTACCTCTGAGGTCACTTACGTAGCTCAGGACAAGTGTGGCTAGGCCTAGAGGGAGGGAGAAGGGAACTTCTGAAGAGGTCTGGGTAAAATAACTGCCCTGTGTGTATGAGCCTGGCATACAAAAGTCAGCAGGGAGGGTGTTTGTGAGTATGTAGGGAAGGTGACCTGAAAGGGGAGTAATTCCTGTCCGGAGAGGGAAGATGACAGCACAGGAAGTTACAACCACAGTGCTCTGCCTCATTTCATCAACTCTTAATTCTTTTTTTGGAAACAGTGGGATGAAATGAAATCATCTCCCTACTTATTTGTTTAACCTTGGTCTGGTCAGCAGAATGAGGGAGCACCTGGGTTAACAGCGTGACCTTGGATTAGTCCTGTTGTTTCCTCCTCTTTGTAAGACCAAGGTCATGCTAGACAGTCTCAAATGCACCCTGCCTGTTCTGAGAAAGCAGAGAGAGAATGTATCCACTCTTTAAAGTTAGCATGTGGAGTCATAAAACCACATATGGAATCTGTACTTAACGAGGCATTTAGATTGAGAACCATGACATTTCTAAACAGAATTCTCTCCTCCGCTGGGACATAATTTTCCAATTTGCATACCCTGTATAACTTTATAAATTCCCCTCGGGTGCATCTATAAGCCCCACTGCATAAGCATAGATGGAAAAAACAGTCTCTCCGCTCCCAGAGCCAGCAGTGCTGAGATCTCAGCCACCCGCCTCGCGTTGACTGTGTTCCATCTCTTTTCTTATCGTTGTGAGAACACTTAGCATGAGACCTTCCCTCTTAACAAACGTCCAAGTGCACAACACAGTACTGTTAACTCTAGGCACCATATTGCGCAGATCTCCAGAGCTTGTTCATCTTGCTTTACTGAAACCTTACACCTGTTGATTAGCAACACCCAGTTTTCCCTCTACCAGCCGCTGGCAACCACAGATTCGACTCTCTGCTTCTATGAGTTTGACTATTTTAGATACCTCGTATCAGTGGAATCGTGCAGTATTTGTCCTCTGTGACTGTCTCATTTCACTTAGCATAATGTCCTCCAGATTCAGCCACGATGTCACAAAATGCAAGATTTCTATTTTTTTTAAGGCTGATTAATATTGCATTAAATGTATATACTACACTTTCTACATCCACCCATCCATCAACAAACATTTAGCTTATTTCCATATCTTGGCTATTGTGACTATTGCTGCATTGAACATAGGAGTGCTAACATCTCTTCAAGATCCTGCTTTCAACTCTTTGGGATAAAAACCCAAGAGTGGAGTTGCTGGATCGTATGGTAACTCTATTTTTAGTTTTTTGAGGAACCACCATACTGTTTTCCATTGTGGCTGCACCAGTTGACATTCCCACCAAGAGTGCACTAGACTAGGCTCCCAAGTTCTCCACATCTTCACCAGCACTTGGTGGTAGTAGTAGTAGTAGTAGCCATCCTAACAGGCGTGAGGTGATCTCTTGTTGTTTTGATTTGCATTTCTCTGGTGATTAATGATGTTGAGACTCTTTTCATATGCCTGTTGGCTATTTGTATGTTTTCTTTGGAGAAATGTCTATTCAAGTCCTTTGCCCACTTGTTAACAGGGTTTTTTAGAAGCTTTGGTGGGGGAGGGGATTTTGTTATCGTCATTTTGCTTTATTTTTATTTTTTTTGCTATCGAAATGTAGGAGTTCCTTATACATTTTGGATATTAGCCCCTTATCGGGTATATATGGTTTGCTAGTATTTTCTCCCATTCTGTAGGTTGCCTTTGTGTGCTGTTGATGATTTCCTTTGCTGTGCAGAAGCTTTTTAGTTTGATGTAGTCCCACTTGTCTAACTTTGCTTTGGCTGTCATACTCAAAAAATCATTGCCAAGATCAATGTTATGAAGTTTTCCCCCTATGTTTTCTTCTAGAAGTTTTACAGTTCCAGGTCTTATGTTTAAGTCTTTAATCCATTTTGAGTGAAGATAAGGGCCCAATTTCATTCTTTTGTGTGTGGATATCCAGTTTTTCCAACACCATTTGTCAAAAAGATTATCCTTTCCCCACTGAATATTCTCGGCACCCTTGTCAATCAGTTGACTGTATATGCATAGGTTTATTTCTGGGTTCTCTCTTCTGTTTCATTAGTCCGTATGTCTGTCTTTATGCCAGTACCATACTGTCTTAATTACTGTGGCTTTATAACATATTTTGAAATAAGGAAGTGTGATGCCTCCAGTTCTGTGTTTTCTCAAGATTGTTTTGGTTATTCATGGTCTTCTGTGGTTCCATATAAACTATAGGATTATTTTTTTCTATTTCTGTAAAATATGCCATTGGGATTCTGATAGGGATCACATTGAATCTGTAGATTGCTTTGGGTAATATGGACATTTTAACTAATACATATTAAGTCTTCTGATACGTGAACATGGAAGATCTTTCCATTTATTTGTGCCTTCTTTCATTTCTCTCATCAGTGTTTTGTAGTTTTCAATGTAAAAGTCTTTCACCTTCATAGTTAACTTTATTCTCAAGTATTTTATTATTTTTGATGTTGTTGAAAATGGGATTGTATTCTTAATTTCCTTTTTGGATAGTTCCTTGTTAGTGTATAGAAATGCAACTGATTTTTGTCTGTTGATTTTGTATCCTAAAACTTTACCGAATTTGTTTATTAGTTCTAACATTCTGTATGTGTATGTGTGTGTGTGGTATCTTAGGGTTTTCTACATATAAGAACATGTCATTTGCAAACAGTGATAATTTACTTCTTCCTTTCTGACTTGGATGCATTTTGTGTCTTTTTCTTGCCTAATTTCTCTGGCTAGGACCTCCAGTACTATGTTGAATAAAAGTGGCAAGAGTGGGCATCCTTCTAAGACCTTCCTGACCTTAGAAGAAAAGCTTTCAGTTTTTCATCATTGAGTATGATGGTAGCTGAGGGCTTATCAAGTATGTGCCCTTTATTTTTTTGTTTTGTTTTGGGGGGGGTTGTTTGTTTTGGGTTTTTCTGTTGTTTTGTGTTTTTTTTAAACAAAAAGTGTATATTAAACCCAACTATATCAATAATTATATGAAATGTAAATGGGAAATAATACTCCAAGTAAAAGAGATTATTGGCATGCATCTGAAAGCAAAACTCAAGTATATCCTATTTACAAGAGAAAAACATTTAAACATAAAGGTACAATTTGAAAGTAAAAAATGGAGAAAAGATACACCATGCAAACAGTAAACATGAGAATTCTGGTGTGTCTAAAATAATATAAAACAACTATATACCCTTTATTACATTGAGGTAATTTCCTTCTATTCTTAGTTTGTTGAGGATTTTTTTTTTTTTTTTTTTTTTTTTGCGTTACACGGGCCTCTTACTGCTGTGGCCTCTCCCGCTGCGGAGCACAGGCTCCGGACGCGCAAGCTCAGCGGCCATGGCTCACGGGCCCAGCTGCTTCGCGGGATGTGGTATCTTCCCGGACCAGGTCACGAACCCGTGTCCCCTGCATCGGCAGGCGGACATTCAACCACTGCGCCACCAGGGAAGCCCCGAGGATTATTTTTAATCTTTAAATCAGGAGTAATACTTCCAGCTTGGCATGGAACCTGACATGGCCTAGAGTAAAGAGCTCTGGGCCAAGATCCAGAGGCCTGGCTTTCTGTCTCACTGTGACCACAAAACCTGCAGTTTTAAACCAGGCCAATTGCTTTCCCTTGCTCAGCCTCTGTCTGCTCAGCTGTAATAATAATCAAGCACACACTTACTTAGCACTTAATATGAGCCAAGAGCTGTCTCCATGGCAGCCCTGTGAGCTAGGCATGACTGTTAGGCACAGAGACATTGAGATACTTTCCCTAGGTCACACAGCTAGGAATGGTGGAAAGGGGATTTGAGCCCCAGCCATTTGGCTACAAGGTCTGGGTGCTTAAACCCCAAGCAGGAAGGATCCCCAAGGCCCCCTCAGAGCATCCCCATATGTGTCACTGGGCTGTGTCCCCAGGTCATCCCTAGGAAGCCAAGGGGACAAGTCTTACTTCCATCTTACATACAAAAGGATAAACACTGGTTAGCAGCAAATCCCAGCCTCAGAGCCCAACTGTCCTGTGCTTCAGTCCAATCTCTCTCCCTGCACCTGCTAACTTTTAATCCAAATAATTCATGACACCAAGGAAGAGAGCTATCTAACACAGATGAAAAACTTTAAATGTCCTTTAAGACTTGCTCTGTCCCCTTAGTTTTACCAGAAATTATTTGGGGGTGGGAGGACATGGTCCATATGTTAAGACAGTTGTAAATACTGCTAGACATCTCCATTCATCACTTTATTCTGGCTCCAAAGGTCCTTCAGGGTAGGTGGCACCGTCCCCATTTTCTAGATGAAGAAACTGAGGCTTACAGAGGGTCAAGGACTTGCTCAAGGTCACGGTGGGTGATGCCTGTGCTGTCAAACTCACATGTCCTGGCACCAGGGGCCCTGCCAGTTTGGCCAGCCCATCTCTAAGACCTTGCACTAAACCAGCCTTTCTCAGCCTCAGGACTATGCACATTTGGGGCTGGAAAATTCATTGCCACGCGGACTGCCCTGTACACTGTAGGATGTTTTGCAGCTTACCCGGCCTCTACCCACTAGATGACAGCAGATACAACAATAAAAAAGTTCTCCCGACGTTGCCCAACATCTGCTGGGGACAAAATTGCCCCCAGCTGAGAACCACTGTCCTAAACAAGCATTACGCATTGTTCAGTACTTTTTGGCTGAAGAGTCAATGAATGGTTTTCACATACTAGAAAATCAAGTGAAAGTTGAATTTAACATTTAGTTATTTCTAAATTCCTTTTCAGTGTCATATTGGTTTTTCTCCCCTCCTTCTCACAATAGCTTTCAAGTTCTTTTCTCTAAAATTAGACTTGTCACTTAAAATTACTTATTTTATGCAGCTACCTTCCTCCTGAGCAATTTGTCGTTTGCACAAAAAACAGGTTTTTGTGCAAATATTTAGTCTCTCTGACACTGCTCCCCTCCCCCCAACCATCCTCAAGGATGGAGACCCTTCCCACGGTGCCTGCGTCTCCAGCAGCCCATGGCATATGGGAGGCAGCTGAGTGTTTAGGAAGGCAAAGAGTATGGGGTGAGAAGAACAAGGGCAAGGAGGGCACTGTTTCTACCAAGTCCTTGGGTTGATGAAAATTGGACCAACTGCCAAACCTGGTGCAAGGAAGCCATAGTTTTCTTGAACCTTCTGGAATCTTCTGGAAGGTCAAGGGTGATGATGATGGTACTCTTATCTACCTTGGGTTGCCCTTCTTTCTTCTGGATTCCTATCTTTTTTTTTTTTTTTTTTTTTTTTGTGGTACGCGGGCCTCTCACACAACTGTCCCATGTTCTCCTTTACCAAGGAGCAGTCACATCTCCATAGAGAGATGGAAATCTTCCAAAATGATACCCATTATTTGTTATGCACCAATTAGAGAAAAGATGCTTTACTTCATCATTTTAAAAACTTTCACAACAACCTTGAAAGACAGAGTATGATTGCCTTCTTTCAGAGAACGGAGATTTCGAGACGTGAAATCATTTGCCTCCAGACCCACAGGTCACCAGAAGCAGCGCTGGGATTGAAACCCCGGCTTGTGGGCCTCTCAGAATTTCTGCCCCTTCCACCCCACCGTCTGCATCAGTGGCTGAAGACCACCAGGCAACCAGAAAAAGCACGACTGTGTCGGGATGAGGTCAACGCAAATCACAGTCCACAGGAAGGTCCTCTGGGGGACACGCTCCAAACTTCCTCGTGCCTCCGTGTTGTTCGACGCCCTCAGACTGCCAGATCAAATAAAACTCAGTGGGAGCAGATGCAGAGAGTTACCTTCCTGCTCTGTAAGGTGAGGCAGAGAGAGGGAGATGGCTTCGTGAAGCCAGCAAAATGAGGCCGACGGCTTGTGTGATGTACAGGCCTTCCCCACGGCGACAGGACCAGGCCAGCACATCCTCCCTGCAGGCCCTGGATGGGGAGAGGGTCCAAAGGGCCGATTTCTGCCTGTCATTGCAGAAATGCATTTAAGTATAAGATGACTGGAGGGCCACTTATAACTGTCCCTGTGAGCCCATAATGTGGGCTGTCTTCACCGTGACTCTCTTCACTAACATTTAAACCTGTCAGGGATGCTCCTGGCAGTGTTGCTACAAGGGAGAGCTGGAAGCAGGGAAGAAAGTGGGTTGGAAGGGGTGTGAGAAGCCAGGAAGGAGCACCACGCAGGAGGCCGGAACATAGCTTCCACGGAGAACACATATCACATGGGATCAGAGGCTGGAAGCTTCTGGAACATGAGCAGGTCAGGGTGTGGGGTTCAGAGCTGAGGCTGAGAACGATACAAATGTCAGATCCACTTTGCAGCAGGGCAGCTGGGGGTGGAAAGGGCCCAGAGAGATCGCTGACTGTTGAAAATCCATGAATTTGGGCGAAGATTAAGAAAGGCAGCTAAACTCTTCTGATCCAACCCTGAAGGTGTGCTGGGGAATCAGTTACCTTCAAAAGGAGAAGAGATCATATAAACAGATCCAGTGGAGACTAAGGCATTTTGGAATTATTTTAGCTTCTGTCAGAGCCCTAAGCTTTAGGAATTAATGAGTTATCAGGAGCTACTTCTGCACTCTATGGACATGACAGCAAAGATAGAGTCTAAAATTCTAATTTATCAGCTCATTCAAATGAGAGGCAGACACAAGCAGGAGAGTCTTTGTTTTACGTGAATATTTTTTTAAATAATATTTATTTTATCTAATTTATTTTTGGCTGCGTTACATCTTCGTTGCTGCAAGCCGTTGCTGCAAGCCGTTGCTGCACACGGGCTTTCTCTAGTTGCGGTGAGCGGGGACTACTATTCATTGTGGTGCGCAGGCCTCTCATTGCGGTGGCTTCTCTTGTTGCAGAGCACAGGCTCTAGGTGCGCAGGCTTCAGTAATTGTGACTCACAGGCTCAGTAGTTGTGGCTCGCAGGAGCTAGAGCGCAGGCTCAGTAGTTGTGGCGCATGGTCTTAGTTGCTCTGCAGCGTGTGGGATCTTCCCGGACCGGGGCTCAAACCCGTGTCCCCTGCATTGGCTGGCGATTCTTAACCACTGCGCCACCAGGGAAGTCCCTGTTTTACGTGAGTATTAAAACCAATTTTTGCCACCAAATGCATCAGTGCCCACAAGCTCAGAAAAATTCATGCAGTAGTTTTTACTGGAGTCTCTGGGTGTGCCTATAACTTTATGAAGAACTACTGATTTACTAAAAAATAAACTTTTGAATTTAAAAAAATGCGAAGTGAGAGCTGTGAGTTCAGCTTTACTGGGGGCTTACTGAGGGCTATAGCCCAAGAAACAGCCTCTCAGATAGCTCTGAAGAACTGCTCCAAAGAGGTAGCGGGGGAGATCAGTATATATATGATTTTGGTGAAGGGGGTACATGCAATCAAGCACACATCTCAGTAGAAGGTTGCTGCTAGCCACAAGGAGCATATGTCTCGTCAATGATTTTAGTGCTTTTCTAAGTATGAGAAAATGCAAGAAATTGGGTTCATAAAATTTTCTCTCAAAAACATCTATCTGAAAGCCAGTTTTCCCAGAGCACAGAGTGTCTCATTCCTGACCTCCACCCTGAACTGCTTTCAGGGTGTGTTGCAGGTCAACGACTGCAGTGGCTAATGACCTAATCCTTGTAGAGCCAGGTGGCGAGTGACATTCTTTAGCTGGCAAAACCATCTGTAGATATGAGTAGGTCCTAAATTATAACTTCTCCCCCAATGTGTGAAAGGTTTTTTTCCAACCAATGCTGGTAAAAAGACAAATCTGTAGAAACAAGACCTTTCTCCAGAAACAAAGAACCAAACGCAGAGAACACACCCAGCTACAGTCGAGCCTGACAAGTTATAAGCAACAAGCCCTAATGTTTCTGCTTAACGATGATCAGTTTATAAATGTTCCCAAAGCCCTTCAAGGCAGCACGGTTTCTTGTCAGATTTCATGTATCAAGACTGCATGGTTTTCTATCATTCAGCAAACTCTTGCTTTTCAAGGAAATGGCTAGGATTGGGAGGACACAAATGATTTATGTTCAGCCTATCGATCCAAAACTTTAGATCAATGAATAGTGACTTACCCAGTTCCTGACATCTCCCAGGAAGGGCGTGGTTATCCTCTTTTGACCAAGAAGGAGAAGGAATCTCAGCAGCGCAGAGGGAATTGCCTGAGGTCACACAGGTAGTTCAAGATGCAGCCAGGCCTCCAAACTCCAAATCAGTGATTGCCTGATGCCCTGTGAGTATCTGTTAGGGTTAGGTTTGGCCTCATGTGGCAGAAACCTCAACAGTGATATAAACAATATAGGTCTTCTCTCTCACATGAAGGAAATTAGGAGGGCTGGTACAGGGGACCCAGGACCACACACGGTGGTTTGCAGAGGGCAGTCCTTATTTATGCCTGTTATCCTGGAATCATTATTAACACACTCCAAAATGCCCAGGTTTGAATCACGCTAGTGAGTATGGACACAGTCTCCTCCTTTTCTTTTTTCTTTTTAACATCTTTATTGGAGTATAATTGCTTTACAATGGTGTGTTAGTTTCTGTTTTATAACAAAGTGAGTCAGCTATGCATATACATGTATCCCCAAATCTCCTCCCTCTTGCATCTCCCTCCCACCCTCCCTGTCCCACCCCTCTAGGTGGACACAAAGCACCCAGCTGATCTCCCTGTGCTATGCGGCTGCTTCCCACTAGCTATCTATTTTACATTTGGTAGTGTGTATATGTCCATGCCACTCTCTCACTTCATCCCAGCTTGCTCTTCCCCCGCCCTATGTCCTCAAGTGCATTCTCTAGTCTGTGTCTTTATTCCTGTCCTGCCCCTAGGATCTTCAGAAACATATTTTTCTTTTAGATTCCATATATATGTGTTAGCATACAGTATTTGTTTTTCTCTTCCTGACTTACTTCACTCTGTATGACAGACTCTAGGTCCATCCACCTCACTACAAATAACTCAGTTCCGTTTCTTTTTATGATTGAGTAATATTCCATTGTATATATGTGCCACATCTTCTTTATCCATTCATCTGTTGGACACTTAGGTTGCTTCCATGTCCTGGCTATTGTAAATAGAGCTGCAATGAACACTGTGGTACATGACTCTTTGAATTATGGTTTTCTCAGGGTATATGCCCAGTAGTGGGACTGCTGGGTCATATGGCAGTTCTATTTTCAGTTTTTTAAGGAACCTCCAAACTGTTCTCCATAGTGGCTGTATCAATTTACATTCCCACCAACAGTGCAAGAGGATTCCCTTTTCTCCACACCCTCTCCAGCATTTATTCTTTATAGATTTTTTGATGATGACCATTCTGACTGGTGTGAGGTGATACTTCATTGTAGTTTTGATTTTCATTTCTCTAATGATTAGTGATGTTGATCATCCTTTCATGTGTTTGTTGGCAATCTGTGTATCTTCTTTGGAGAAATGTCTATTTAGGTCTTCTGCCCATTTTTGGATTGGGTTGTTTGTTTTTTTGATGTTGAGCTGCATGCTTGTATATTTTGGAGATTAATCCTTTGTCAGTTGCTTCATTTGCAAATATTTTTTCCCATTCTGAGGGTTGTCTTTTGGTCTTGTTTATGGTTTTCTTTGCTGTGCAAAAGCTTTTAAGTTTTATTAGGTCTCATTTGTTTATTTTTGTTTTTATTTCCATTTCTCTAGGAAGTGGGTCGAAAAGGGTCTTGCTGTGATTTATGTCATGGAGTGTTCTGCCTATGTTTTCCTCTAAGAGTTTTATAGTGTCTGGCCTTACATTTAGGTCTTTAATCTATTTTGAGTTTATTTTTGTGTATGGAGTTAGGGAGTATTCTAATTTCATTCTTTTACATGTAGCTGTCCAGTTTTCCCAGCGCCACTTATTGAAGAGGCTGTCTTTTCTCCATTGTATATTCTTGTTTCCTTTGTCAAAGAGAAGGTGACCATATGTGCGTGGGTTTATCTCTGGGCTTTCTATCCTGTTCCATTGATCTAAATTTCTGTTTTTGTGCCAGTACCATACTGTCCTGATTACTGTAGCTTTGAGGTATAGTCTGAAGTCAGGGAGCCTGATTCCTCCAGGTCCATTTTTCTTTCTCAAGATTGCTTTGGCTACTCGGGGTCTTTTGTGTTTCCATACAAATTGTGAAATTTTTTATTCTAGTTCTGTGAAAAATGCCATTGGTAGTTTGATAGGGATTGCACTGAATCTGTAGATTGCTTTGGGTAGTGTAATCATTTTCACAAAGTTGATTCTTCTAATCCAAGAACATGGTGTATCTCTCCATCTATTTGTATCATCTTTAATTTCTTTCATCACTGTCTTATAGTTTTCTGCATACAGTTCTTTTGTCCACCTAGGTAGGTTTATTCCTAGGTATTTTTTTCTTTTTGTTGCAATGGTGAATGGGAGTGTTTCCTTAATTTCTCTGTCATATTTTTCATCA
The DNA here is from genome assembly GCF_005190385.1 of Monodon monoceros. Lineage (NCBI taxonomy): Eukaryota > Metazoa > Chordata > Mammalia > Artiodactyla > Monodontidae > Monodon > Monodon monoceros. The sequence continues at coordinate 99,640,995 of NW_021703777.1, forward strand.
TTAGTGTATAGGAATGCAAGAGATTTCACACAGTCTCCTTCTAACTTCCTGCTCCAGCATCTCAACTGGGGCTTTCTTACCATAAGGGTTCTATGTATAGTTATGCAGCTTGTGAGTTGCAGAACTCTCAGGAGTTTCATTCATGTTGTACCCACTATAGATTTATTATGACAGTTTCCAGTGGATGACAGTAAAATGTCTTGTGGATCAGGGACTGTATCTAATTCTCACAAAGTTACCATGGGGACTAAAAGCAGTGCTGTCCTGAGGTCACCTAGTGTCCCAAGAGGGCTGCTGAAGCTCTAGCCATCACATTCACCATCCTGACAGCAGAAAGCAGGAAGGGCAAAAAAGAGATCACACCTCTTTCATGAAAATCTCCTTTTCAGGAGAATTCCTGGAAGCCTTACCAATATTTCTGTTCATATCTCATTGCCACACTTAGCTGAGCACATGTTGCTCCCAGTAATGTAGAAATTCTGTTAGTATTGGAGAAAGGGAAAATGTGGGAGAAAGGAGAAAATAAGCGGTCGGCCAAGCCACATAGCTCCACCTTATGCCTCTGGATTGAGCAGCAAATCTCAGAGACCACCTTGTACCTGAATTTAATTTAGAAAATAGATGCCTCTCACTGACCCTCCTGCCTTCTTTTTCTCTCCTGCTTTATAGATTTGGTTCTACACCAACAGTATCTTTGGAAAAGCTGGAATCCCTCCGGAAAAGATCCCATACATCACCTTGAGCACAGGTGGCATCGAGACTTTGGCTGCCATCTTCTCTGTGAGTAAACTGAGGGTTATTCCTGAGAACATCATGGGGGGTTAAACAGAGCTGCAGGGAGCCCCAGGTAACAAGCGCATGAATTTAAAGCAACATGCCCTTTGTCACTCCGAAGTGTCTGAATTTGGGGAGTTTATAATGCAGTTTATCACTGACGTTTCACCCATCTAGAGAATATTCTTATCTACATCTTGTTTCCTTACTGTCTTCTTTTCAATAAGTAGTTCTCTCACTTAGTCCCAAATGACACATTGTGGCTATCACCCTGTAGAGAGGGCCATATCTCCCTGGGAGTCCAGATCAGAGTCCATGTGAGCCTAAGTTCTGTTGCCATCGCTTTAAAACCATTAGCTGTCATCACCACCCCAAACATGTAGGAGTTTGCAAGGCAAAGAAAAGGAGAAAGTACACTCCAGTCCATCAGTCCATCAAGAGTGTGACTTATTAATAAGCAACAGTGTCCAAAAGAAGAGAGACGTAGAGCTCGTCACTTTTTCTCAACCTTTGATATGTAAAATAAACATACGGGGGGCGTGGGGGGGATGGATAAAACATTAGGGAATTTCAGAATCTAGCAGAAATTGCAGAGGTTTTGCAAAGAGACCTAACTGGAGCTGAATCCTGGCTCTGGAAATTCTTGGCTGTGTGATGTTGGACAATGCACTCAACCTCTCTGGTCTTTGGTTTTGCCCTTTATGAGCTATTCCCATGTCTTCTACCTTGACCTTTTATTTCCACTCTTGCTCACTGATTTGCACTGACAAGATTGACGTCAGTGCAAACAGGCAGAGGCTTCCAATTGTATTTCTGACTCATTTCTGAAAGAACACTTTATTTTGTTCCCTGCTCTTAATGGGGCATTCTAACAAGATGCTTTTAAAAACAGATGTCATAAGAGCGTAGAGACCTGATGTTCTGCCTCCCTCTTCCACTCATAGTCTTTTGTTAGAGGGACAATATCTTGATGTTTCACAATCTGGAAGTTTCTCAAAATTCTTGTCTTGAGTTATAGACTCTACCCAACTGTTATTATTAATTTTTACATTGATCATCAGGAAATCACAGTCAGTCTGGAACGAAAGTCATGGGGAAATTACAGTGTGTGTTTTTTTGATTTTCCCTTCTTTGTTTGTTTGGTTTTTTTTTTTTTTTGATAAAGTATTTTGTTATGAGAAACCAGCATGAGCTCATTAGGGTAAATTTGTAAAATACAGAAAATAGAAACAAAGAAGAAATCACCTACAATCATACTATCCACATAAGTTTGGCAAAATCTCTCCTTGTGTTTTCTTTTTTTTTTACATAAATTTATGTATTTATTTTTGGCTGCGTTGGGTCTTTGTTGCTGCACGCAGCCTTTCTCTAGCTGTGGCGAGCAGGGGCTACTCTTCATTGTGATGCATGGGCTTCTTATTGCGGTGGCTTCCCTTGTTGCAGAGCACGGGCTCTAGGCGTGCGGGCTTCAGTAGTTGTGCCTCACGGGCTCTAGAGCGCAGGCTCGGTAGTTGTGGCACACAGGCTTAGTTGCTCTGCAGCATGCAGGATCTTCCCAGACCAGGGATAGAACCGGTGTCCCCTGCATTGGCAGGTGGATTCTTAACCACTGCGCCACCAGAGAAGTCCCGTCCCTTGTGTTTTCTATACATCGATGGCTGTATAAATCTTACTCAGTGTAATCCTATGTATAGACTAATTTTAATTCTGCTTTTGTTCACATAAACTTATGTCCAAATGATTTTCCATTTTATTATTTGCTTGAGTAAATTTTTATTGAAGTATCACATATGTACAGAAACATATGTAGATCGTCACCCCCTCTGAATTAGCACTAGTTGTGAAAGCTCTATCGTTCTTCAGAAATTGACTATACGGCAATTTCCTTAACCATTATTTGCGGGGTAGGGTTGTTGAGTGTCTCTGCTCAGAGCCTGGATGGCAGAGCCACGCTGCCTGGAATCGGTTCCCAGCTGTGTCCCTTTTAAGCTGCATGACTCCAGTAAGTTATTCAACAGCTCTGTGACTCGATTTCCCCATTTCTATAATAAGGACACCATCCCTGCCTCACAGGGAAGGAGTGAGGGTTAAACAAGTAGACACAGTGATGCAAGCAATGCCTGGCACTGACATATGACTCAGTGAGTGTTAACTATTCTTGTTCTATTTAGGTAGGTTCCCATTATTTGTCATCTTAAATAAGGCTGTGATGGACGTTCTCACAGAGAGCAGGACTTTGCAGAGTCTCTCTCGATCTTTCCGTAGTTGAGGAAACCAAGACCAGAAGCAATGACTTACCCAGGATCACACAGCAGTAGGTCAGAACCCGAGGGCGTGGGGAGCGCTAACATCAGGGCCCCTCTGCTCCCCCAAGACCTTTTGTGCTCTACCTGAGATCTCAGGAACGTGCACATCAGTCCTGGAAGTCAGGTGATTGCCCCCATTTGAAAGAGGAGCGAACAGAGGGAGTGGGGATGCTTCTGCCCTCGGTCTCTCTGACTCCAGAAACCCCTGCTTCTGGTCCCCACTCTCTGGCTGGTAGATCATTCTCAGTAAAGCTGATAGTCTTTGATGAAGTACTTCTTTCAAGGACTAATCCCAGGAAGGAGGTAAATGACTGGGAGAGAAAGAGAGGACCTTTCTAAGATCAGAACTGGAGGTCACAGCCTCTGAAGAGTCTGCCCGCTGCTGCCTTCAAGTCTGGATCATGATGGGCCGTGGTCATTTGGATCTTGTGCATTCTAGAGGCATGGGCACCTTCGGTGGACCCAGAGCAGGGATGGCGGCTTCATAGTGTTGGAACGCATTCCTTCATGCGTTCCTCCATGCCACAAGCAGCTGCAGGGCACCTATATCATGCTTGTGCTTGGAGGTCACCAGTGATGTTATCATGATCTAAGGAGAAAGACCCAGAAACAGACACATGCCACATGCAATACTGGGATGAGCTCTCCTGTGAGGGGGTCCAGGAGGGCTTCCTGGAGGAGGGACCCAGGAGGCTGAGAGTTGAAGGGCCAGCGGAAGTTAGCCAGGTAAAGGAAAGCCTGTCTCGTGGCCCTGTGTGCAAGGCCCCAATCTGCACTTCCTCCTAGTTTATCTTCTAAAGGAGCTGAAGATGCAGAATCGTCCATTGGAAAAAAGTGGTAAAAAAAAAAAATGGTAGCATTTACTCTAACCCCCTAGTTGAGTTGATGCTGCAGCAAGAACATCAATTTGGAAAACCAGCTGCTGGAAATTCATGAGATTAAAGTCAACATGAAGCTGGGAGTCTGGGATGGAACAATGTGCTTGGGGAGAAAGCGTCTGGGCTGTAGGGCCTGGCGGTTCTGAATTCAAATCCTAATCGGCCTTTTCCCAGCTGAGTGGTTTGGGGAAAATCACCAACATCTCTGAACGTATTTGCTCATCTTTAAAATAGGTACATAAACATACCCACCTGTGGGAGGCAAAATACTGGCTCCCCAAGTGTCCACGTCCTAATTCCTGGAAACACGAATATGTTATTTTATGCGGCAAAAGAGACTTTACAGATGTGATGAAATCAATGGTTGGGAGATGGGGAGGTTACCCTGGATTATCCGGTGGATCCAGTGTAATCACAAGGGTCCGAAAAGAGGCAGGAGAGCTGTAGTCAGACAAGGAGATGTGATGACAAAAGTGGAGGTGGTGTAATTGTTGACTTTGAAGATGGAGGGAGGGGCCCCAAGCCAAGGAGTGCAGGCGGCCTTGAGAAGCTGGGAAAGGCACAGAACAGATCCTCCCCTAGAGCCTCCAGAAGGGAGGCAGCCCTGCCAACAACTGAGTTTTGCTCCCTAAGACCTATTTTAGATTGTGGCCTCCAGAACTGGGAGAGAATAAATATGTGTTTCTTTAAGCCACTAAGTTTGTGGTAATTTGTTACAGCAGCCAGAGGAAACTCATGCACCACCTTACAGAATTTCTCATGGAAACGAAACTCAAAGTGTATGAAGGCCCACTGGACGGTCCTGACAGAGTCAATATTCAGTACATCCCTTGCCCATTCCAAAGCTGTTATTACCTTGTTTCCAAATATACGTATACTATTTCATCCAACCCTGTGAGGTAATTGCCTATCAAAAGGACTTGCCAAGTTTTTTGGTTTTCTTTTTCTTTCTTCTTACTGAGATTTTTGACAGTCTATTAAAATGGCTTTGGGCCTTAATAATATTGAGAAAGACATTTTTGGTCATTTGATCTGCAATTAATTTCACCTCCTGGCATTGCTTGTCAGCTTGGACAGCTGTAAATGATTGCCATCTTGCAGAAGCAGCTGGTTTTCCAAATTAATGTTCTCGCCGCAGCCTCAACTCTCCGATGAGTGAAGGTCCACGGAGTGTCGTTCAGGCCACACGAGCCTGAGGGTCGGCTGCCACGCGGGGTGGCGGCTTGTGGAGCACGAGGCTCATTCCGCTGAGTAGTTGGGACACTGGGCTTTTTTTTTTCTTTTTTTTCTCTTTTTTTAATATTTTGGCCACACCACACGGCATGTGGGATATTAGTCCCCCAACCAGGGATCGAACCCGCGCCCCCTTCAGTGGAAGCGCAGTGTCCTAACCACTGGACGGCCAGGGAATTCCCTGGGCTTTTTTAAATCAGGGGAAAGAGAATTAACGTAAGCCACTCTTAACCCCTTACTCATGACAGGAAGTTTTTGCAGTTGTCAGGAATGGACTATGCCATCAAGCTGAAGTTAAAAAAAAAAAAAAACGACTGGTTTCCACCGTCCGCTCTGCTTCCCAACACATGCCACAATTTCACCATCAAAACCTTTAGTATCCTCTGCCGCGCCTCGAGCCCCAGGTCCAGCACGTGCTAGAGGAGAGAGTGGGTGGAGGCGATGACGCAGAATGGCGTGGTCCCCTGGCCCTGCGCTTATTAGCTGAGTGACTGCGGGCCCGTTACTTAGCCTCTCTGGGCCCCAGTTTTCTCTTAGGGAAAGTGTGGGTAAGAACAAATCCATACTCCAACAGGTATTATCATGAGAATTATATAGTAATTCCCAGTGCTTGGCATGGAGCAGACACTTAGTAAGTGTTCCTTATTTTTATGGGCTGAATTGTGTCCCCTGAAAATTCACATGTTGAAATTCTAACCCCCAGTACCTTCATATGTGACCTGATTTGGAAAGAGGGTCATTGCAGATGTAATTAGTTGAGATCATACTGGAGTAGGGTGGACCCCTCATCCAGTATGACTGGTGTTCTTAAAAAAAGGGGGAAATCTGACACAGACACAGGACATACCATGTGAAGACTGAAGTTATATCACAAAACCCAAGGAGCTGCCAGAAGGTGGGAGAGGGGCCTGGGACAGACCCTCCGCCACATCTTCAGAGGGAGCCTGGCCCTTCCAGCGCATTGGTCTCGGACTTCCAGCCTCCGGGCCTGTGGGAAAAGACGTTTCCATTGTTCAAGCCACCCAGTTTGTGGTACTTTATGACGGCAGCCCGAGAAAACTAGTACAACCACCGTTGGTGATTAATATTCCTGAAGAGAACCAAACACGTGTTATAGGTAAATCTGATCATGCCCTGCTACCGCCTACAAGCCTGGAAGATGACACTGGCCAGACTGTCCATTCCTTCAATATTCAGCAAGTGCCGGTTGAGCCCTTACTCTGTGCCAGGCCTGGGTCCAGGTGTGTGGGAGGCATCAGTGACCAAAAGAGACACACAGGTCCTTGCCCAGGAGAAGGCGAGCGCCCAGTGGGGAGGACCAACAGTAACAAAGGCATCAGTGGTCACCTGCATGGTGGTTAGAAGGTGGAAGATGCAGTGAGGAACAGCAGAGCAGAGAATCCGGATTGAGAGGCGGGATGGTTGCCCTGTTAAATACTGTGGTCGGGCTCGAGGGACAAGCGAGTTGTCTGTCACTCAGATACTTGGGGAAGAACATTCCAGGCAGAGGGAGCTGCCAGAAGGAAGCCCTGCCTCAGCCAGACCCCAGCAGGGCAGAGCTGGCCTGGTAAAGAGGAGAGGTTGGAGGGCGGATTAACTCGGGGTGGGCAGGTCTGTAGGGTGGGGGGCTCCATCCATCAGGAGCAGGGACCTTCAGTAGACGGACACAGCCAGCCACAACGTGCCTGTAAGAAGGGATCCGGGGGACCATCACCTGGTCCCATTCCCTTCCTTCCCTCCTTCTGATTTCATACGGGTGCCACGTTTGCTGACACCCCCTAGGGGCAGGGGGCGAGGACGCCTGTTGATCTGGTCCTGTGGGTCACCCTCCAGGACACAGTGGATCTGGAGAGGCCGATGGAGGATGTCTAGAGCAGACTTTGCACGGGAGCAGGGATGTGCCTGCAAGTTAGAGGGACAGCAGGGGCTGCTGGTGGAGCTGGAGGGGAGCGTCCAAGGGTGTTGAAAGCAGATGCCATGTTGCGTTTGGGAACATATGTATACGTATAACCGATTCACTTTGTTATAAAGCAGAAACTAACACACCATTGTAAAGCAATTATATTCCAATAAAGATGTTTAAAAAAATAAAAGAATCTCTTTGGCCACTGTAAAGAAAATCGATGTGGGCAGGGGTGGTGAGGGCATAAGCAGGGACAGAGTGAGGATGCTCGAAAAGAGGCTGCTTTGCCCCGTGAATCGTCAGAATGAATGTGCACTAAAGCTGGCCTCAAACCTGAGTTCAGTTAATCCTCCTCTACATAGGAAACTCTTCCATTGATAATAACGATTCTGCATCGCCCCCCACCTACTAAAAGATTAAGTCCCGAATTTATCTAACAATGGTTCTAGGAACTTAGCAGAGGGAAGGGGCCACATCAAACAAAAGCAAAACTGGATTTCTCATTTGGCCCCCAAACTCTCTGGAAGGCGTGAGTGGATGCCCTGGGCTCCATCCAAGTGGGCAGCGCCCACCAGAGCTGAGAAATTAAAATTCAGGCTAAGCAGCCTTTCATATCCTGCGCTTACATCATCATTTGAGAAGCACTTACGTTAACCTGTTGCCTGGTGGGAAGTCTGCATGTGAATGTGGGGATTCTCCTGGTTCTGAGGGCTCATCCTCAAGGGAGGGGGCGTCAGAAGGGGAGCCAGTAAGGGGGGATCCAGAGTCAGGGCCCCGTGTCCCCAAGCAGACAAGCAGTTTTGCGCCAGGAGCCCATTTCCCTGAAGTACCCCTCCCATCCACTCCCGACTCTGATAATACCTTTTATCGGGTGGTTCTGTTTCTGAGTTTGGCCAAGGGCATTCCCTGCACCCCACTCTCTGGCCCCCAAGATGTGCACCTGTGACTTTCTTCTCCCTCCCTTTCTTCCGCTCTCGTGGAGATCATTCCTTTGGCTGTGGCAGGGTAGAAACTGGCCAAGCGCCTCCAGGTCAGAGCCATCCTTTAACAACGACCCCATTGCAGTTCCAAGCATCATGGTCCCCTTCGCTCGCTGCTAGAAGGGGAGTAATAACCGCCTCTCTGTGACCCTGACCTAGGGCTTGGTCATCGAGCGCATGGGACGGAGACCCCTCCTCATTGGTGGCTTTGGGCTGATGACCCTCTTCTTTGGGATCCTCACCGTCACGCTGATGCTGCAGGTGAGAGGACGTGTATGTCGCTCCCCAAGGGAGCACAGCATGGGCATGGCTTCTGGCTTCATGCTCTGGGACCTTCAGCTTGGGAAGTCCATACAGTCTACAGACAACTCTTGTAATGCAGAGTTCCCAAGGGCATCTCGGCTCTGAAGCTGCTGGGCACCCGCGGGGAGGGGGGTTAGTAATGGGTCCTTGAACTGGGGGGATAAGAGACATGACTTCTGGTCCTGCCGCTGCCACTAGTGAGCTGTGTGACCTCGGGCAAGATATGTCCCCTCCTGAGCCTCAGTCTACCCATCTGTGGAATAGAAGAGATAGCACTAGGTGAGTCCTAAGATGCCTCTTGCAACTCTCACATTCCAGCTCGGGGTGGCTGGCACTGCCGTATGAGGCACCTTCACGATAGTCACATCGATGCCTGTGGGTACCAAGAGGGGCTCTGGAGCCAGACCGCCGGGTGGGAATCCTGGCTTTCCCACTTACTCTCCATGAAACTTTTGGCAAGTCACTTAACCTCTCTGCTCCTCGGGGCCCCATGTCTAAAATGGGACAGTTATCCCTATATCCAGGGGTATCGTGAGGATTAAATGGGAAATGCACTTAAAATACTTGGAACAGTGCCTGGAGCATAATAAGTGCTCAGTGAATGTATATTTGTGGGGATGGATGGAGCCATAGCTAATTCTTATGAAAGTGGTGTTTTTTTTCCTTTCATGGTGATGAGGAAACCGAGGCATATATCTAAATGAATAAGCTGCCCAAGGTTTCACAGCTGGTGAATGGCAGAGCTGGGATCAGACCCCAGGATCTTGGGGTTTCCTCTGCCCCCCGCAAGGCTCAAGGCAGCCTGCATTAATTGAGCACTTACTCGGTGCCTCGAGTCCATCTAAGCCCTATGGGAAGCATGATGCAAGGTCACAGTGGTCAATAAAACTTTGCATTTTTCAAAAACAAACCCCTAAATGGAGAGTTGCACGTGTTGGTCATCTGCCAAAGGTCTCAATGTCCCCCACATCTTTCGAAAAAGGCAATATTACAGTAATTCCCCTACATATGAACAAGTTCCGTTCCGAGAGCACGTTTGTAAGTACAGTTTGTTCGTAAGTCCAACAAAGTTAGCCTACGTACCCAACTAACACAATCGGCTATATAGTACTGTACTGTAACATATTTATAATACTTTTCACACAAATAATACATGAAAAACAAACACAAAAAATAAAGAAAATCTTTTTAATCTTACGGTACAGTACCTTGAAAAGTACAGTCGTACAGCCCAACAGCTGGCATCCAGGGGCTGGCATCCAGTGAACAGGCAAGAAGAGTTACTGACTGGAGTATGCTGGGACTATGCTAACTGCTTCACAGGCGTCATCTCGTCTCACTCTGACATCTGTAACATAGACGGATGGGATGGCTTAAGGGTTATCACCATCCCCATTTTATGGACGCTGAAACCGGGGTTCAGAGGTGTAAAGTGAGCTGCCTCAGGTCATGCAGGTGGACTAAGGAGGAGCTGGGCTGGGTACCAGGTCCTCCAGCACAGCTGCCTCCTCACCTGCCCAACGGCTGCTCTCTTGCAGGACCACGCACCCTGGATCCCTTACCTGAGCGTCGTGTGCATTCTGGCCATTATCGCCGCCTTCTGCAGCGGGCCAGGTAAGGCGCCCCTCCTTCCTCACATGCCAGCCCAGGGACTCATGGCACCACCAGGGTGGGGTGTTCTTACTGTACGGATAGAGAGCTCGGGGTCTGGGGAGGGGCAAGGGCCACTGGGAGTGGAGGGGGAGGGGAGGGTCCCCATCGATTTAAATGCAGTGACCGCCTTGGTTTCCATCCAACCGATGGTAGGTAACAGGCTCACTCGAAGATGCATAGATGGTAACATACAACAACACAGCAACCATTAACAGCTGCGCGAGCTGGGAGCCAGATTCACTAGTTTGGGATGAATCGAAGATACTCAAGTTACAGCCCATGCCCACAGAGAAGCTACAGTTTAGTATGGGAGGTATGATGATAGTTATAATAATAATGGTAATGTCTAAGATTTATTCATCACTGATTATGTACTATACTAGGCCACGCACTTGATGTGTGTTAACTCATTTAAGGCTCGTGACCACTCTAGAGAAGGCAGAGATGGGAAGCTACTTGCACAGAGCAAGCAGCGATGGAATTGCCCAACCCCCAGGCCCTCACCACCACCTTACACTGTACCTGCCTGAGTGTGGAGTCTGGAGTACTCTGAGCCTCAGTTTACCCAGGACCCACCTTCAGCCCCAGCTCTGCCATTTCCCTAGTGGGCAAGTCCTCTGCTCTCCTAGGGCCTCAGTTTCCTCATCTCTCAAATGGCCAGGGGAGGTGAGACTGAGGGCCCTGCCACCCCCAGCTGGGGGTCTGTGTCCCACAGGGGCCCAGTCAGAGGCCGCACTGGGACTGGGAAGATGGTGTGGGGAAGGTCTGATGACTGTACAGATCTCTCCGGGAAGCACTGCTGTGGTTCCGATTTGTTTTGGTTTTTGTGTTGATGAAAACAAGTTTCTATCAGAACAAATGGACCCAAATTTCTCTCTCCCTTTGCACTGCTGATTTTCATGGGCTGTCACGTTCCGAACCCTGTCACATTTGTCCCCAGCCACGACAACAGAAGGTTGTAATGAGATGGTGGAGAGGGCTGTGGAATGACCGGGGGAGGGCGTCAGGCACGCACACCTGTGTGCACACGCATACACGTGCATGCACACACACATACACACAGTGTGCTGTGATGATGAGATGGCCAGAGGAAGAAGGCACCTTCCGTGGGAGCAGCTAATGACAGGAGGACAAACAGGGAGCCCACGTTGCAGTTAAAGGAGATTCAAGGAGGGATGTGCTCAGTCCCATGGGGCCTCAACACTACCAGCTCCACGGGCAGTAGTCACATTGGTACCCCTGGAGGTGGGCAGCCAGCGGCTCCATGCAAGGCCTGGGGACACTGGGGAGGAAGCCCAGGGGGACAGCCTCTGCTCTCACGGAGCTCATAGGCTGGTGTGGCCGTGTTACCGGGGATGTCATCCGCCCAGTGAGGCCTGTCCTGACCACCTAGTATACATGCACAAACGCAAACACACATACATATACACACACACACACGCACACACACACATGCCCACATGTGTATACACACACATACAAGTATACACATACGCACATACAATACACACAAGCATACACATGCACACATGTGCACACACATGCCATAGTCACACACACACACACACACATACTCTCGATCACATCATCCTGGTTTACTTCCTTCACAGCATCTTTTACCGGCTCATCTCCATACTGTATCCTCATCTTTGTGCGCTGGATGTCTGAATACACGTCATCCCTACTCTGCACAGTAGTCTTGACATTAGGATTAATTGCTCCCATTTACAAATGAGGAAACTGAAACCCAGAGAGGTTACAATGTCCCCTAACATGAACCAGCTGGTGAGTGCTGGAGTCAAGATCTGAACCAGATCTTTAAAAACCTGTACTCTCTCTACCCCATTGCAAAGAATAAGAATTCACATCCATGCATTGCTCTGAGCTTTTCCAGCACATTCCCTCTGTCCCCTGATCTAGTCCTCACACCAGTTCTCTGATAATAATAACATTTATTGAGCGCTTACTATGTTCCAGGCCCTGTTCTAATGCTTTCTCATAAACATACTCTGTGAATATAAGATAACACAGAGTCAGACTGTCAAAAGAAAATCACAACTATCAGAGATTTTACTCAGAATCAAACTTTACTAATAATTCTCAGGTCATCGTTAAGACCCAGGTGAAGTCTGAAGCCATCAGCACAGCTGCCCAGATTCTTCCTTGCATGTTAGAGTGCACTCTGGCCCAGATTAAACTTGTGAGGTGTCTAAATAAAACATGCAGGGCAACACTTACATACAGGAAGTATTTTATTCATGAAGCATCTTCATTTTATACTTTGATAATTACACAGCTGACACTGGCATTTTCCAGTGGACTATACCCATAGCTATACATTCCATTCTAAATAGGCCAGGTGTAGCCCCCTAAAAGCATTTTGTACATAAGGACTCTCTTATCTTTCTGCTAGAAAATACCATTATGAGGTTGGCTTAGCAAGTTTACAAACAGAATGGACCAGGTCATTTCTTTTTCTTTCTTTCCTCTCTTCCTATCCCAGTTGATAGAAGATGAATTACAGGTAAGCTGCAAAACCTTTCCTTCCCAAACTAATTTTATTCCCATCTTATAGATGAAAAAAAAACAAAGATCATATTGATGAAGTCATCTTCCCCAAGTCACACAGCTAAGAGACAAGTGCTAGACTGGAATCTACACCATCTTGTTCTAGGACCTGCAGTCTGAACTCTGATCTATGCATGTGGTCAATACTCATTGGCTGTTTTCTAAAAGGTGCATGGAGTTAGGCCCGTTTTGAGATTGACTTGCAAGAATGACACAAAGAATTTGGGATAAGAGGGGAAGCTTCTGTTTTTACCTTCTTAGGATGGGTCTGCTCTGGATCTTTGCGAATCAGTCCTGTTTGTGTCTACACAGAAAGGTGTAATTTTGCCACTCGTATCTAGTTGTCAGATGTCTGTGGCTGAAGATGAAATCAGAGCATTTTGATTTTCATGGTTTCCAGCTGTTCTTGCTTCAAATATCACCTGTACACAGAGGTCAGGAGCAGTCTTTCTTCTTTGTCTCTTAAACTCAGATATGGAAATCACAGCTCTTCGTGTTGAAACAAAGGCCGTGCTGACACACGCAGAGCTTCACAACGAACTGAGGCAGAACAGAGGATTGGGATGATTTCAGAGCTGGCAGGGGACCTCAAAGATCTTTTGGCAGATGAGGGGCTGTGTCCAGGAGCTGGGATGAATTAGAACTAAGGCATCCCAAGTTCATGAAAGAACAGAAAGGTTTTTCAGTCCAGTTATTCGTTGGAAGTTCAAGTCCCATCTATGGTTTCCCTGCCAGGAAGTCCTCCAACCATGAGTTGATTGCTTCCATTGATGGGGAACTCACTACCTTATGAAACAAACAATGCTGTGGTCCAGGGTCAGGGAGCTATGGCCTGTGAGCCAAATCCGGCCCATGGCCTGTTTTGTATGACCCATAAGCAAGGAATGGCTTTTACATTTTAAAAGGAAAACAAAAAGAATGCGTGACAGAGACCACATGCAGTGGCCTAAAAAGCCTAATATATTTCCTATCTGACCTTTTTCAGAAGAAGTTTGCTGCTCCCTCTAGCGTCCCTCAATTCTGACATTTGGAAGAAGGGAGAATGAGGTAGCTTATGAGGGAGGGAAAGACGAATTTCCATACAGCAGGAACAGCCAGCGAAAATGTCAGAATGCAAAAGGAAGTTAATGGCAAAGGAACAACAAATAATCCAGCAGGGCCAGAGCAGTGGTCCTCAAACATTGCTAAATCACCTGGCAAGCTTCTAAAAGTCCTGATGGCCAGGCTGCATCCACAGCCAACCAAACCCTAATCTGGAGGTGGGACCTAGGCCAAACTTGGAAATCCCTGGGCTAGAGACGCCTTTTCCAACCTCATCTGAAAGCATTACAATTACCTGGGTGGCTTGAGAACTACAGTGAACTCTGACTCAGGCCTCACCTGACGCTGGCTCAGTCAGACCTCCAGGGTAGAGCCAGGCAAGAACCGCTGTCCCAGCATGGGGGGGTGGGAGCGTTGGAGCGGGGTGTACAGCACAGGACAAGTCAGAGATGTGTTGGAAGCAGGTCCACGGAAGCCGGGGCAGTGCGTTAAGATTTGCCAGTTTATCCTGAGCTCCAGAGAGGTCTGTTGGGGGGATTTTTAAGATTTGCAGTGAGAAGAGTGGATCTGGGAGGCGGATAGATGGAAACAAAGCAGAGACGAAGCCGCAAGCCAGGGGCCGTGTGGGAAATGCAGGCGGCAGGAAATGAGGGCCAGACGAGGGCAGTGGGCCTGGGCAGCGCCAGCCAGCAGGGACCCCGTGGACGGGGGCCCTGTGCTGAGTACAGGCCGCTGAGGGAAAGCCCCACATTTCAGGGTGGGATTTGAGCACTTTTCGGGTTTTTTCCAATAACAGCTCTTCTCCCAGGAAGAATAGTGAGTGCTGGCATGGTCTCTCAGTGGACGGGTTGGCCTTTTTCTCTGTCCTCTTACACAAAGATACTAAATTGAACTCATCCACAAACCTGCCTGAAGTGGTTACCTGACCCAAATCACAAAGCTTTGGCTTCTGTGCTTTTTCCCAAACTGTCTCCCTTCTTGCGATGATGTTGGTTCCCCTTGCAGTGTTTGCAAACACTGCTTTTTTGTGAGTGCGACCATATTGCATGCTGAGTTTCCAGCATTTTAGATTCTGAGCTCTCCATCAGTGTCAGGGAGGCTCCCTAAGGAAGGTCCATCTGCCCCCCTAATCTCAGATGAGCTGCTGGTCCCTACCCTTTGCTCCCCAAACCCCCCATGTTCACCGAGCTGCTGGGCCTCACCCACTCCAGCTACTGTACCCCGAAACTGACCAGGGCTTAGAAACTTCACTTGGATTCACATTGAGGACACACAGCTTAAGCCCCTGGGGAAATTACCTGTCCAAGGGGAACTGCCATTTGGGTTGTGAGGTCATATTGCATCCTTCTAAGTGTACATGAAGGAACAGATCCCAGGAGGAGCCACCCTGGGAAAGCGTGGTTAGGAGCCGATAAGAGATAAACGGCCAAGGGCCTCCCCAGGGAGGCTGCCCCTCCACTGCCCCTCCACGATTAAATGAAAAAGAATCTTCTTCCCAGGAGAGAAGCTGTAAATTTGCCTGAGGCAGCTTCTGTGGTTAGCAGATCAAATGAAGGAGACTTGACAGGGAGTTGAAATTAGGTGAAGAGAAAGAAAGAAAACAAGAAAAACAGTTTCCTGCTACGTATTTTGTTCGTGTGACCCCCAAGGCAGTGGCAGAGAAGCCTAATAAATGAGGCACAGAATAGAAGAGCTTTATCTTTGAGGGAAGGGAGATCATCCCCAAAGCATGTAAATGACGGTTTGAAAACTTTTATTACCCACTGACTCTGTACCTGGCACCAAGTTCAGCCCTCTAAGGGCAGTTTATGAGCCGATGGGGAGGACAGACAACAAGATGGAGTTTGATCACCGCTTTGACAAAGGAGCACATCAGGATCTGAGCCTTCCAGAAGGCTGGAGCAGTCCTGATGGGAGAGATGCCAAGTGCCCAGGGAGCACATGCCTGGCTTGAAAAGGGGACACCTCTATCTATCACACTGATGTAATCTGGAAAGACTGCCCGCGTGTACTAACCTTTGCAGGGGCCATCAGGATCTCTGCCCTGCCCACCCCTCTCCCCCTGCCCCATCCCACTGTCCCTGCTTTGCAGCTACACAGAGCTGCGTGCAGCCGTCCCACTGTCACCCACGCTTACATGATCTTACAAACCTGTCCCCCCACCTAGAACTCCACCCTTCCACATTGTCAACTAAAAAAAAATGCACGGGAGAGTTGTGAGGCAAGTTTTATTTGGGGCAAAATGAGGACTATAGCCCGGGAGACAGCATTTCAGATAGCTGTGAGAGACCACTCCGAAGAGGTGGGGGGAAGGTCAGTATATATGCGATTCTGGTGAAGGGGGAGTACGTACAATCAAGCACACATGTTTGCAGAACGTTGCTGCTAGTCTCGAGGGGCAGACGTCACCGTGAACATTTTTAGTGCTTTTCTAGATACGAGGAGATGCAAGAACTGGGCTCATAAAATCTTCTCCTGAAGATACTTAACTATCTAAAGACCTGTTCTGCCAGCTTTTCCCACAGCACAGAGGGCCTCATTCCTGATCTCCACCCTGAACTCCCCTCAGGGGGTGTTGAAGGTCAGCGGTTGCAGTGGCTCATGATTTGATCCTTGTAGAGGTAGATGGCAGGTGCCAATTTGTAGTTGGCACCATCCATTTGAGGAATGGCTTCTCATCTTTAAAAAGTCAGCCCGCACTGTCCCTTGAACCTTTCTTAGAACTTTACAGCCCCTTCTCTGTGCTCTTTCAGCCCCCAGAATTGCTGCTGGTTTCACCCTCTCCACCCCGTATTACAATGGCTGAGGCTGCTCCGTTTCCTGTAATATCTGGGAATGTTTCAAAAGCAGAGAACTTGTTTCCATCACTTCTGTATTCCAGGCACCAAACACAGAGCCTGGCAACGGGTCAGCACTCAATGTATGACTGTATTTCTCATGCATTCATTCAGCACTCACGCGTGGAGACCCTACTGTGTTTTCCAACACCACTTCTGGCACCAAATGTGTCGTGTTCCCCACACCCATCCTCCAATTCTCTAACACCAGCTGGGTGTCCAGCTGACTATCTGACTATCATTGGGGAAGGGGACTGGATTGACAGTTGAGGCTCAGAGAGGTTAAGTGCTTTACAAAAAGTCACACAACTAATGAGCAGTGGGGGGAGCCAGGATTCCAGTTCAGGTTAGTGTGACTCCAGAGCCTGAGTTCTTAAGCTCTACAGTAGACTACCAAGATAACGTAGGACCCGGGCACTGCGTAAGCATGTGGAGATAGTTACCTGGACAAGTGAGGGGTCAGGTTACCTGGCGGGAGGAAAGTTAAACTGCTTCCTGAATGTTGAGCTGAAGAGAGCAGAGTTATCAAGCATGGGTTTTCAGAGTGTGCACTCCCCACAGTGCCATGTCTAAAGATGCATCATCCCCATGTTAGACAGAACATATGCTGTCTCTGACATCAGCCCACAGGCAAACACAGTCATACACATACTCGGGAAAGCATGCCCACACACTGGTTCATACATATGCATACGTATACACACGTGTGTGTACCCCTCTCTGCAGATGTCCCCCGAGGCTCCTTTCTTACCCACTCTCAGAGGCCTGACTCCTATCCCTTGCCCGATTCCAAATCTGGCCTGGATTTCCGACTTCAGGGAAGGGGGTGGGGGGGGGAGCATGGGTGGGTCCTGGCCTCCTGGGTGGGGTGAGCAGACAATGTGACATGCACGGGCACCAGACAGAGTTGTTGCCTGCCAGGTGTCTGGAGAGCTTCCCCGACTAAGGTGAGCTGGGCCACAGTGTGTGATTGTTCAGGTCATACAGAAACATACTAATTTGTGAAACTTTTTTTTTTGAGGAAGGGCCACATTTTCTGGTTTACAACAGTGTCGTTTGGGCTAGCAGTGGCCCTGCAGTTGGCTGGCTGAAAAGAAAAGGAAGAACTTCTGGGCAGAGGACAGAAGTCAGAGAGCAGGGTGTGCTGATGGACTCAAAGGACACAGAGTGTCCAGGAGGAGAGAGTCGAGCGGATTGGAGGGGCTGCAGGGAAGGTCCAGACACAAGGAAAGCAATGTCAGACTGTCATGGCCCTCGCAGGCTGAAATACTATATTTTGTCCTCCCTGCAGTAGGCAACCACTGAAGACCTTCAGGCTAAACTGTGACATTATCAGACTGGTGTTTAAAAAGTCTATAGTGTGGGGACTAATTGGAAGTAAAATATGGAAGATGGGAGAGGCTTAGTAGAAATGAATTTAGGGGTCATTAAAGAATTTGTATCAGTGAGCTATCACTGTGTAACAAATAACCCCAAAACCTAGTGCATTAAAGAATAACCATCTATTGTTACTCCCAAGTCTATGGGTTGCCATGATAGTTCGCTACACTGGCCCAGGCTTTGCTGATATCCATGCATGTCTGCCTTTGGCTGGCAGATTGGCTGGATTCCAGTTAGTCTGAGGTGGCCTCAACCACTGTTTGTAATCAAGAGGGGTCACCTGATGTCTGTCACCATGCAAGAGGCTAGTCCAGCATTTTACATGATGGTAGCAAAATTGCAAGAGAAGAAACGTGCAAAACCTCCCAAGGTCCAGGCTTGACCTCACTTCTGCTGCATTCTCTTGGCCAAAATAAGTCACAAAGCCAGCCCAGAACCAAGGGGTGGAGAAAAAGCCTTTACCTCTCCTGGGACAGTCTACAAAGTACTGGGGCCATTCTGCAATCTCCCCAGAAGTTGTAACCATAGAATAGGAAAGGGATGACGATTATGGACTCTCATTTTAGGAAGAAATATAAGTCATTCATTCTTTTACCCATTTTATGAGTAATTATTGAGTGCAAACTGTGGAAAAGCCATCCTTCAAATCCTGGAGATACAGTGGTGAACCACACACACACACACACACACACAACACACACAGTCCCTGCCTTTGGGGAGCTTACTTAAGCAACAGTCAGAGATCAGGGTCCCCGCTGGAAATGTATGACACACTCCACTGGGATAATTTGAAAAGACAAATGGCAGTGGTGATGGCAGGCTACAGGGAAATATCAAAGACCCTAATTATTTTTAAGGTCTCAGCATATGACACGAGCGTCCACCCCTCCACCTATTACTGGCCATGTAGGAAGCAATTTACTGAAAGTTAATTCATTACAAGTCAACTCACTGAATGGTTAAATTGCTGAAAGCCATATCATAGAGAAAATCAATTTGCTGAATTTATCTTTTTTTTAATGACTTTATCATATTTTTTAAACTATCTCTCAAGAATGTAGGGAATTTTGTATGGACGCAACAATTTTAACACCTTTCATCGATTTCTGTGTTGTTCTTCATTAGGCTGCATAAGTGAATTTAGAAAAATTTTCCCTTTTTAATTTTTTTTGCAGTGCGCGGGCCTCTCACTGTTGTGGCCTCTCCCGTTGCGGAGCACAGGCTCCGGACGCACAGGCTCAGCGGCCATGGCTCACGGGCCCAGCTGCTCCGCGGCATGTGGGATCTTCCCGGACCGGGGCACGAACCCGTGTCCCCTGCATCGGCAGGTGGACTCTCAACCACTGCGCCACCAGGGAAGCCCCCTTTTTTTAAATTTAGTTCCCTGTTGTTGTGGCTGAAGGCTACTGGGCAAGAGAAGGCACAGTTGAGCAGCATAAAATATATTTGTATCCACAGTAAGAATATATATCTTCCTCCCTCTTCAACTCCATTTTACTCCAAAGACTCATACACACAACAAGTAACAGGATTTGGATAGCAAGAGATGTGTCAACACATTTATCTTAATTTATTTGATTCCTGTGTTTGGAAAACAAGAGTTTGGATAGCAAAGGTACAGAGAGCAAGGGATACCTGCACATCGGTAGATGAGGTTTCTTATTCTTATTCACGAATGGATTTTACATCATTGTCTTTTGGTGACTTGACCTTGAGCCGACCATGTGCCCTTCATTAGTCACTTCTCCAAGCCTAATTTCTGGCCAGGACAAGGAGATACCATACTCCACTGCCCCAGAGCCCCAGGGAACCCCCAGGGAACCCCCAGGGAAGTTGTGGGACTCGAGAAAGATGCTCAATGGATGCTCTTGGGATCTCACTACAACTTTGTCAAAATCTGCATCGAGGGGCTTCCCTGGTGGCACAGTGGTTGAGAGTCCGCCTCCCGATGCAGGGGACACAGGTTCGTGCCCCGGTCTGGGAAGATCCCACATGCCGCGGAGCGGCTGGGCCCGTGAGCCATGGCCGCTGAGCCTGCGCATCCGGAGCCTGTGCTCCGCAACGGGAGAGGCCACAATAGTGAGAGGCCCGCGTACCGCAAAAAAAAAAAAAAAAAAAATCTGCATCGATTTCGGCAAGTCCTTGTTCGGGTCTCAGTTTCCCCATCAATGAAATGTGGGGCTGAGCCAGATTAGGGGCTCTCCAGCTGGGTGGCTGTGTTTCAGAACCCCCTGCTAAGGTCAAATGTTCCTCCCCATCCGCTGTCCAGGCCGCTGGGTAGGCAACAGGACTGGCATTTTAACACATTTTCTGGAAGATTCCTGAGCAGCCAGTCCAGCCCAAACCACTTCCCTGCTTGTGGAAGCTTTCAGGCTTAGTGACCAACTCCAGGGCTGCCCAAAGACCTACACCCGGGTGGCTGGCCATACGGACCACTTGCCCCTCACTTCTCCTGCACAGACCCCCTGGGCAATGGGAAAAGCCATATGCCCATGATGACGGTGTGAACAATCAAGTATTTAGCCAGCATTTTAGCTTCTGTGCTGAGCATTTCACTCAAGTGACCTCACCCAACTCTCACACCAGCCCTATGGGCCAGAGCATCTTATTCCCATTTTGACCATGAGGAGGCTGAGCCTCCAGGAGGTTATGACTCTTATAGGTCATACGTGCAGATGCTCCTGACGTCAGCGGGTGGCAATGTTTCTGCTCTTTTCTACTGTAGTTCAGCGAATATTGACCCCCCCGAAGATTCATGTCCATTCGGAACCTCAGAGTGTGTCCTTGTTTAGAAATAAGGTCTTTGCAGATGTAATTAGTTAAGGATCTCAAGATAAAATCATCCTGGACTCAGGGTGGGCCTTAAATCCAATGACGAGTGGCCTTATAAGACAAGGAGAGAACACAGAGAGACACACAGAGGGCGATGTGAAGATGGAAGCAGAGATTGGAGTGATGTGGCCACAGGCCAAGGAGTACCAAGGCGTGTCAGCCACACCAGAAGTTAAGAGAAAGGCATGGACGCTTCCTCCCTCACAGCCTCCAGAGAAAACCAACCCTGCCAACACCTCGATTTCAGACTTCTAGCCTCCAGAAGAGAAGAAATAAATACCTGCTGGTTTTAGTCACCAAGTTTGCGGTGATTTGTTAGAGCAGCCCTAGGAAACTAGCCAAGAGGTTGGCAGGAAAATATTTCCTTATCCCCAGAGAGCTGTTGATGTTGGGCCAATGGGCTTTGGAAATGACAGATTTCCATCATCTAACCATCATCGTTCCCATCATCATTAATACCAAACAGATGGCTGGCAAAAGCTGCTCGCCAAGCTTACCGTGGGCATTCTGCTTATTCAAGAAGACCAAGGGGAACTTTTAAAATTAATATCATCTTCCTTAAGGGGAGCACCTGTTCAGAGCTAGGTACCACATTCACCCTGATCCTCAGAGCATCCTGCCAAGGAAACACCCTATTCCTGACAGACATACCTGGGCTCCTGGAGCCCGCATTGTCCACATCACGTGGGCATAGGCGGTGCAGGATTTGAACCCACGTCTCCCTG
The DNA here is from genome assembly GCF_005190385.1 of Monodon monoceros. NCBI lineage: Eukaryota > Metazoa > Chordata > Mammalia > Artiodactyla > Monodontidae > Monodon > Monodon monoceros. The sequence continues at coordinate 99,662,408 of NW_021703777.1, forward strand.
ACTCTGGCGTCACCTTTTCTGCCATACTCTCTCCTGTTTTTCCAAACACTTAGCTTTCCTCTTTATCTCTTTCCCACAGCCTAAGGCAGAGTTAATTAGTGAGCTTATCTCCTGCAGTGTTAATTTGGAATTGTGACAGTGCTCTGTACGACTGTCTGCCAAGGCCTTCCTGGAAAGGATGGTTCCTCAGAAGCAATCCCAAGCAAACGCTGCTCTGAGAGTGAATTTGAGCCCTCCAAGGTTTAGGGCAGAAGCTGGATTTGGAACCAAAGTGTGGAAAGTTTTGAAAACTCTGGTTCTGCAGCCTTGGAGTCAGTGACACCCGCCAGGCTTCTAGGCTTCCCTGTGGTTCCCCCAGCAGCCATCTTCCTCCTGGCTGGAATGGAGCAATCCTGGGATCGGGCAGGGGAACCTGTCACTTAGTTGTTCCTTACAGCCGCTAAGATGGTGAGAGCATGATTCTCTGTCCGGGTTGTTAGTGTCCCATGGCTGCTGTACCAAAGTGCCACAAACTGATGGCTTTAACAACAGAAAGCTAGTCTCTCACAGTCTGGAGGCCAGGTGTCCAGAACCAAGGTGTCAGGAGAGCTGAGCTCCTCTAGAGGCTCAGGGGAGCATCTGTCCACGCCTCTCTCCTAGCTCCTGGTGGCCACCAGCATTCCTTGACTTTTAGCCACATCACTCCAATCTCTGCCCCATCTTCACGTTGCCTCCTTTTCTGTGTCTGCCCCCAAATCCTTCCACCTTTCTCTTATAAAGGATACGTGTGATTGCATTTAGAACCCACGGCGATAATCCAGGATAAGTGCCTCGTCTCAAGACCCTTAACTTAATCATCCTTTTTGCCGGATAAAGTAGCATTCACACACTCCGGGGGTTAGGAGGTGGTGTATGTACATGGAAGACCTCTCCCCGCTCCTCGGTTCACTGCTCTGCAGCAGTGCCCCCCTCCCACCGCCACGCAGCTCCACCCTCCTTCTCTCCTGTCTCACCCATTCCTAACCTCACAGTGGGTGAAGGGGCTCAACAGCTGTGACCCAACGCTTGTTGGCCTTCCTCGCACAGGCAGTGACCTGGCAGCTGCCTACGGAATTTCCACCTCTGTTTTGTCTTGGTTCTGAGTCCAAATGAAGCTTCTGTGTTAACCTCCTGTTACCCACGTAACGTAAATGTTAAGTAGAGACAATGTGGTTACAAGGCAAGGAGTGGTCACCTCCGTTAAAGAGGGTCAGGGAGGCATAAAAAGGAACACATGCAGTGTCTGGATCTTGAGTTAATAAGAAGTAGCTCTTGGGGGCAAGGTGGGGTGGGGCAGTGTGTCAGTGTCAGTGTCGGTGGCTGCCGTTCACAACCACCACTAACCTGGTGGCTTAGAATAACATACATTTATTCTCCATGGTTCTGGGGTCCAGAAATCTGAAACCACTTTCACTGGGACAGAGTCAAGGTATCTGTTGGGCTTGTTCCTTCTACTCTGGGGGCATATGTTTTCTGGTCTTTTCCCACTTAGAGGCCACCCACGTGCCTTGGCTTGTGGCCCCTTCCTCAATCTTCAAAACCAACAGGGTAGCACCTTCTCTCCTCTCTGAACTCTCTGAACTCCTGCGTCTCTTTTATAAGGACCCTGCAATTCCACTGGGCCCATCTGGATTGGGTAGGGTAATCCAGAATAATCTCCCCATCTCAAGATCCTAACTTAATCACACCTGCAACATCTCTTCTGCCCTATAGGTAACATTCACCAGGTTCTGGGGATTAGGACATAGACATCTTTGTGAGGGCAGGGGGTGCTGGTTAGGGACATTCCAGGTAGTAATAGCATTTCCTAAGACTAAAATGCATAAGAAAGTGGGATATATTTGGAAAATGGCAAGTAGTCCAGGTGGCTGGTGGCATCATGGGGGAGCAGTGAGTATTGGCAGAGGGGCTAAGAGGTAGGCAGGCCCAGATCAGACTCTGCCTTGTATACTCAACTTCTATAATGCGTGTATTAGTTTTGCTTGGGCCGCCATAACAAAGTCCTACAAACCAGGCAGCTTAAACAACAGAAATGTGTTGTCTCACAATTCTAGAAGTAGGAAGTCCAAGATCAAGGTGTCAACAGAGTTGGTTTCTTCTGCGGCCTCTCTCATTGGCTGGTGGAGGGCCCTCTTCTCACTGTGACCTCACGTGGCCTTCCTTCTGTGTGTGTCTGTGCCTTAATCTCTTCTTATAAGATTGGGTTAGGACTCACCCACATGACCTCCTTTAATCTTAAAGGCCCCATTTCCGAATGCAGTCACATTCTGAGGTATTGGAGGTTAGGATTTCAATACATGAATTTTGGAGGGGACACAATTCAGCCCATAACAGTAATTTAAAATGAAGGTCCTAGAACAAGAAACATCCATGGTTCAGGTACTAATTCTTCCTCTTACTAATGGTGTGGCTTGGGGCAAGTTGCTTAACCTCTCTGGGCCTCATCTGAAAACTAGAGATAACAGTAGTATCCACCTCACTGGGCCACTGTAAGGATTAAATCCATCCATTTATTCAGTGGATAATTACTGATGGCAGCCATGTTCCAGGTGCTTCTGTAGGTGCTGGGGATACAATAATGAAGAGACAAAACACCTGTCACCATGGAATGTTTATTATAATGAGACGTTGTATGCTGTATTGGGAAACAATATAAAACAACGTGAAAATTCACTTATAAAGTATATTGGACTGGAATAAGCACTATGGAGAAAATTTGAGCAGGAGAGGTGGCCAGGAAACATCTACGGGAAGGTACTGCAGCTCGATACAGCGTTGTCAGGGAAGGCCCTGGTGGCAAGGTGATAGCTGAGCAAAAATGTGAAACCATGAGGGAATGAGACATCCAGAGAGCTGGAGGAAGAGCACACTGAGCAGATGGAACAGCCAGTGCAAAGGCCCTGGGGTAGGAGTATGTTTGATCTGTTTGAGGAGCAGCAAGTAGGCCAATGAGGCCAGGGGTATAAGTGAATGAAGAATGGCAGGAGCTGGGATTGAAGGGTTGAGGATGGAGGGCGAGGAAACAACAGATCGTGGACAGCTCCATAGGCCATTCTAAGGGCCTCAGGCTTTTTCTTTGGGGGAGATGACAACCCTCTGGGGATTGGGGGTCGAAGAGAAACAGTGTCTGAGCTCCATTTTAAAAGGATCATTTGACTGCTGTGTTAAAACAGCCTGTGGGAGGTCAAGGTAGGAGCTGGGAAACTAGTTGGGAGGTTTTTACAATCATGCACACGCTGTGTGGACTCTGTCTCTTGATAAGGAAGCGTTCCAAGCCCAAGGCTCACTCTTGTGCAGCCTAGTGGAGGTTGAAAGTTTCCATGCAAGGGACCACCTTTCCCAACACCATCATCATCACCATGACCACCACCACCACCAACAACATCATTGTCATCATCACCAATACCATTTACTGAGCACCTATTATAGGCCAGGCACAGTGCTAACTACATTGCCCACGTTATCTCCTTTAATAAGAAACTCAAGAGTTAATTGAGAAAGAAAGAGGGCTTCTCCTTCCTTCGCCTCTGCTAACATCAGAAACCCAGGTGGATGCGGAGACTGCAGGCTGGGACGGGCGGTGGAAACAGGTCATGAAAGAAATAAATACCACATCCACCTTCATTTCCTCTTTCACAGTTTTTTTTTTTTTTTTTTCTTTGCGGTACGCGGGCCTCTCACTGTTGTGGCCTCTCCCGCTGTGGAGCACAGGCTCCGGACGCGCAGGCTCAGCGGCCATGGCTCACGGGCCCAGCCGCTCCGCGGCATGTGGGATCTTCCCAGACCGGGGCACGAACCCGTGTCCCCCACATCGGCAGGCGGACTCTCAACCACTGCGCCACCAGGGAAGCCCCTCTTTCACAGTTTTAATGACCAAACTCTCTTGGGGGTCAAGAGGATTGGCATTAACCTTGTTTTAATTTGTATGAAATTTTCTAGTAGCCACGCTGAAAGAGTAAAAAGGAAACAAGTAAATTTACTCTTATTAATATATCGTGTTTGGCTCCATATACTCAAAGCATTATCATTCCAGCATGTAATCACTATATAAAATGCGTTGATGGGGTATTTTCAATTTCTTTCTTTTCATAGTAAGTCTTTGAAGTTGTCAGTGTGTATTTTACACTTACAGCACATCTCAGTTCAGACTGGCTACGTTTCAAGGGCTCCATAACTGCATGAGTCTAAGGGCTACCATGTCAGACAGTGCAGTTCTAGAAAGAGCAAGGAGGCGTGTGTGCCCGGCGTGAACAAACAGGGTAGAGGTGACGAGACATGAAGTCAGGAGTAAGAAGGAGCCTGGCCCACAGTGGGGGTTAGTTTAGCTGTTGGATTCCCAGCGCGGTCAGTGGGGAACTATCGTAGCGTCTACTCAGAGGGCTGACAATCCGATTTCTACTTCCAATGCTCACTTCGGCTGCCGTGTGGATAACAGATTGAAGGAGATGTCCCAAGCATCCTCAGAGAGCCACTCTGAGGTGAGTCTTTCACTAATAAGAGTAGCAACAGTAGTGGTTATTGTAGTAACACAGCACCAATAATAATAATTAAGGTTTTAGAGGTCACCAGCCACTTTCACACTCATCACCCTATTGGGTCAATGTCCCCATCGTCCAGATAAAAATACTGGGGCTCAGAGAGGCAGTAATTGGCCCCATATACCACAGTTAGTGTCAGAACAAGGTCTAGCTCTGTTCCTTTGTACCACAATTCCCCCTCACCCACTCCTGAATCCCTAGCTGGAGGCAGAGGGGTCCCAGGTGAGGCAATGGCCATGCCTCATTTCTCTGCATTGCATCCTTTCATCCGGGAGCCATAAGCTTTGAAATGCTCTGTTTGCTAGGATGGTAAATCATGGGCCCTGGAACCAGATCTCTGCAAACCAGCACTACTTCAGGGACCTTGGGCTGTCTCATCAATCCAGGGGTGGCAGATCTTCAAAAACCATCAAGCATGGAAACAGCTCGCACACATTCTTCTCTCTTCTGTCCAGAAGAGCGTAGGAAACTCACCCTGGGCACATGGCACAAAGGGAGAGGCACGCACGGGCTTGAGGTCAGATCACCCCTTCGACTACTGTGACATCCTTGGAAAGTCACTTAGCTTCCCTAAGCTGCATTTCCTCATTTGCAAAATAAAACAAGTAACCTTCACCTTGCTCTGCAAGAAGGATAGCCTAGTAATGCGCACGGTGCCGGGCACACAGAAGGTGCTTGGTGAGCTGTAATTTCCTTCCTTGCCTCCCTTCCTTTATGAAGGCACATTTCAGTACATTCTGTAACAACACAAATTATAAATTGAGTTCTAGAAAGATGATAAATGGTCTGATAGAAATTTGGTTCCTTCACAAGCCCCCCCCACCCCCGCCCCAGGTGATAAACACATGGTAACTTAAGGCCATTATGTGACTTGCTGGAGAAAATTCTAGGCAGGTTTCTCAATCTCAACACTACTCGTATTTGGGGCCAGATGATCCTGTGTTCTGGGGGTGATCCTGTGCACTGTACGATGTTGAGCAGGATCCCTGACCTCTACTTACAACGGCCAGTAGCATGTCTTTTCCGTTGTGATAATTGAAAGTGGCGCAAAAATGTGCCCTGGGCAGAATCACCCCTGGTTGAGAACCACCGCCATATCTGGGTGTTTTGGAATAAACGCTGGCTCAAGATTCAAATCCACTTAGCTCCATCTCTTACTTGCTGTGTGATTTGGGGCAAGCCTCTCTCCCTCTCTCTCTCTCCCTCTCTCTTTCTGTCTCTCAATCTCAACCTCCCGCTCGCACCCCGCCCGTTCTTTTCCTCACTTACCCACCTCCGATTCTCACCAAAAGCCTATATGATTATTACCCATTTTACAGATGAAGAAACTGAGGCACAGAGAGAGACAAGGGGCTCACCCAGGGCTTGTAGCCAGTAACAGGCAAGCCAGGTTTCAAATCAGGGCAGTTCAGCTTCCTGATCCACACTCTTCACCACACTATGCTCCCTGCCTCTGAAATGCACACGAGACGGTGAGCTAGGAGATTTCAATGAGCCGTACCACCTACCATGTCTGAACCGGGCCTGGCACACAGTAAATGCTCAATAAACACTAGTTGCCTCCTCACTAAACTGATTTCAATCAAGAAGATCCTTAGGGTCCCACATGCCATGGTTGCATCTCAAAGTGTTTGCACTGAAATAGGAAAAAGCTTAAAATCCCCTGGCTATTGTTTTCTTATGTTAAGATATTACACCTGGAGGTGTTTGACTCAGTATTAGGGGAAGGAACCCTGAAACAGCAAGGGACGACTCAAATGCTGATGCCCACATACTCAGAAGAGGCAGGAGCAGTGGGTCTTCAAACCGTCTCTTGGCTTTAAGTTGAGATCTTTCTAAGGCACCAGTGTCTGCATGAATAGAGTATCTTTTGGAATCTGCATTAGTTTCCTATTGCTGTTGTAATTAATTATCACAATCTCAGTGAATGAAAACAACACTAGTTTAACTTACAAGTCTGAGCCCCAAAGTCTAAAATGAGTCTGCAGAGCACCTTTCCTTCTGGAAGCTCTGGGGGAGAATTTATTTCTTGCCTTTTCCAGCCTCTCAAGGCCGCCTGCATCCCCTTTCCTCATGGTCTCTTCCTCCACCTTCAAACCTCTGCTTCTGTCATAACATCTCTTTATCTGACTTTGACCCTCTTGCCTCCCTCTTTTAAGGACTCTTTTTTTAAGGACATTGAGCCCACCTTGACCAGGCAAGATAATTTCCCCATCTCAAGATTCTTAATTCCATCTGCAGAGTCCCTTGGCCATTTAAGGTAACATTTTCACAGGTTCTGGGGATTAGGATGTGGGCTTCTTTGGGGGGACCTCATTTCCCCTATCACAGCATCCTTTATGCTCCAAGTTTGCATGAGGGGAAGAAAACAACAGGAATATGAAATGGCATTTCCTCTATGTTTCCCATGGGCAGCTTCATGTAGTTGGAAAACTATGGGCTTCATCCTCTTCCAGCCTTGGGCCTGAAGGCCGGGACCCCACTTACCAGCTGTGTGACCTTGGTCAGGTTAGCGCAGCTCTCTGATTCCGTCCTGTCTGTAATATGAGGATATGTATATGTAATATGAGGATAATGCATACAAGAAAGCTATGGTCTGAGTGTAAAAGAAATCTCTGCCAAGTGCCTAATAAAACTCCAACTCACAGAAAGCCCTCAAGAAATGGGTGCTGTTACAAGGTTTCCGAAGCCACAGCTTCCTGTGCTTAAGAAAACTGCCCCTGATGGGTGGCCTCTTGTCAGCAGAAGCCGGTCCCCTGCGGCGCTCTGCAATTCTGGAGGCCAAGCTTTGGAGACCTGAGAGTCTTCACTAAATCAAACAAGCCTTCGGGAAGAGAAGTGCTTCTGAGAGGACATCAAACCGCACAGGTCAGGGGGTTATTTTTCTAAGGCAGTGGTATCTCTAACGGTAAATCTCAGCCACATGTAGTCCCATTTCTTAGACCCAGTCAGGGGAAGAGCTGATGCATGTCCGTGTACTGCCTCACCCCTGAGGTGTGTCCCTGTGTGCATCAAGCTGCTTTCTTTAAGTAAAATATGGGTGAAAATAGAAAATCAAGCTCGTGAGAGTTAAGTCTTAAAAGGGCCTGCAGGGCTTCCCTGGTGGCGCAGTGGTTGTGAGTCCACCTGCCAATGCAGGGGACGCGGGTTCGTGCCCCGGTCCGGGAAGATCCCACATGCCGCGGAGCGGCTGGGCCCGTGGGCCATGGCCGCTGAGCCTGCGCGTCCGGATCCTGTGCTCCGCAACGGGAGGGGCCACAGCAGTGAGAGGCCCGCGTACCGCAAAAAAAAAAAAAAAAAAAAAAAGAAAGGGCCTGCAGGGGCTTTCTTTATAAGGAAACTCATGCATGCGCTTTAGCGCATGAATTTTCTGAAACATATGTTGGTGGCTTACAGTACATTTTTTGCTCTTTTATCTGTTCTCAGTTATGTTCCCAATTAATTCATTCAACAAAATATTTTGAACACATACGGTGTGCCAGGTACTGTGTTCCGTACTGAAGATGCAGAAATGGAGACATTTTCCCTCTGTGGAGTTCATCATCTAATTAAGATAGACAAATAATTCTAGCCTAAAATAATTATACATAATTATAAATTAGGTTGTAAATAAGTATAACCTAAAAAACGGAAAACATAACCTGGGAAGCGCAAATTCCGTGGGCTCGGCTGTCACGTACAATAGGGGGAGCGTGATGAGTAAGGTTGGTAGGAAAGTGCATTTGTTAATTTAAAAGTATTAATCGGGCTTCCCTGGTGGCGCAGTGGTTGAGAGTCCACCTGCCGATGCAGGGGACACGGGTTCGTGCCCTGGTCCGGGAAGATCCCACATGCCGCAGAGCGGCTGGGCCCGTGGGCCATGGCCGCTGGGCCTGCGCGTCCGGATCCTGTGCTCCGCAACGGGAGGGGCCACAGCGGTGGGAGGCCCGCGTACCGCAAAAAATAAAAATAAAAAAAAAATATTTATCAAGCACTCCTTATGGTGACGCAGTACCCAAGACACACCGGTGAATGACACAGGGACGTGGTCCTTGCTCTTGGACCTTACGTCTTGGAGAGGAGAGAGGGGAGAGGGAGTGTTCAGACCCCAAGCTGCACTCCACCAACAAATGCATATTTATAGAACCCTGACCAGTAAACTAATGAATACTTTATAATGAGTGACATGAACGAAGAAGGAATAAATAGAGTAAAAGAAGGGCTGCTTTAGTGAGGGCAGACAGGTAGGGCCTCTGTGAGCATTGAAGGCAAGACTTGGATGCTAAGAAGGAATCAGCCCTGTGAGGATCTAGGGAAAGGACGTGCAAAGGTCCTGTGGCAGAAACTTGCTTGAAAGGTTCAGGGAAGGCTAGAGTGTTGTTAGGAAGGGAAAGAGGTGAAGTTAGAGGTGAAGTTGGAAGAATAGCAAGGACCAGGTGATGGAGCAGCTCATAACTCTTTGGTAAGGAGTTAGGATTTTATTTTTAATGCAGTGGGAAGCTATTAGAAGTTGGAAGCAGAGGAGGAATTTGATCCAGCCTTGAAATGCAAGAGATGTGGCTATATTTCAATCCTTCATTCAGCAAATCATTATTAATTACCTACTATGTGTCTGGCTCCACCCTAGGCCCAGGGGATACAAAGATGAGTAAGACTCACCTAGTAGAGAAACAGCCATTTCATTCATTCATTCATTCATTCATCCATTTACTGATGTTTACTGAGCTCTCATACCCTGAGCCTAACACTGTTCTAGAAATTAAGACAGAGCATGGAGCAAAACAGACAATATATCTGCCCTCAAGGAGTTGACATTCTGTTGGAGGAGGGTTATAGTGAAAACATAAAAATATAAATAAATTAAATTTAAAAAACATAAATATCATATAAAAATATAAGATAGTGATGAGAAGAAGGAGAATGGTGGAGGGGGTGCTGAGATGGGGACGAGGCACAGAAGTCCTCTCTGGGGAGGTGATAACAGAGCAAAGATCTGAGAGACGGGAGGGAGGCCGCCGTATGGGTATCTGGAAACAAGCAGTCCAGGTAGAGGGAACAGCCGGTGCACAGGCCCTGCGTGTAATTCCGTGCTCGAGAGGGAAGCTCCCAAGGTGCTGATCCAGGTACCGAGATGTACCAGTGAGTGACACAGAGACATGGTCTTTGCACATGCCAGCCTCAGGGAGGACCTCCTGAGGAAGATGTAATGCCAAAGCTGGGGCCTGAGAGGTGATCAAGACTCAGATCTGGGCTCTATCGAACAGTTGGACTCTTACTTTCACAAGGAGTGAGCTCCCCATCACTTGAGGTATACAAGGAACAGTATTGATGGGACTTCATAGAAAGGAGCTGGAGTCTGACCTGGAGTCCAGCCCTGGCTGAGAAGGGCACTGATTCATCCATTGTCCCCACCTTCCCCCAACACCCCCTCCCCACCCCCATCTAGGCCAGGCCTGTCCCTCCATCCCTCATGGGTCCATGGGGGCGACAGGTGGTGTCCCCCAGTGTGCAGGGGGCTATGGGCACACAGAGGAAGGTGCCAGCGATGAATTTTAAAAGGTAAGAAAGAGTTTTCAGGCAGACAGTTGGGAAAAGGAAGGGGAAGGGGATCCCCACAAGGAACCACCAGATGCAGGCCAGGTGCGTTCAGGCACTGCAGGTTGTCCTCCTTGGCTGCTGGCTTACTGGCTTTGCTCTTTCCGACAAGGCAGCAGCTTCACTGGCAGGAGAACCCAGGCTGTGGATTCAGGCCAACCGATCAGCTGTGGTCCCGCCCAGCAGGAAGGTTTCTGCTTCCCCAGGAGCCAGGGCTGAGCAGACCCCTATTGGGTTTAGGCTTTTGATCTGGAAATGGTTCAGCTGTGCCGAGGCTGGCATGTCACAGCCAACCCAGGATGAAAACGCAGCTGGGGTGGCTACCTGCAAAGGCAGCGCTCCCCGACTTCCAGGGGTAGCTTTTTTCTCAGCCTTAACATCTGCTGCAGCCGTAGGAGCTGTGGGCTGCAAGGATTTGAGGAAGACACCTAGAAAAAGAGAATAAGCTCACCTCTCCACTGAGGGAAACTCCCAAGGAAAATCAGGAAAAATCCCAAGGCCTTCCTAGGTCACACGCTCCCGGAGCACTTCAACTTGGCCTCACGGGATCTATCGCAGCATCCTCGGGTCTCCTGTTTTAATCACCTGAACGTGGGCTCCCTTCTCTGTGCTCCCCGACTCAGCCTCATAGCTGGTGTGTCAGGAAGACCACGTGTCAAATCCTACCTCTGCCGTGTATTAGGTAAATGACCTTGGGAAAGTCACCTCCCCCTTTCGTGCCTCAGTTTCCTCATCTGTAAGTTGGGGATAATACTGCTGACCTAGTAAGAGTCTTAGGCAATTAGAATTAATTACTATGACTCTGCACAGGCAGCCACACCGTGGGTGGGCAACACAGGGTAGGTATTATTATTTAAGCTGTTCACCTTGACTGAGAGGATTCCATGGAAGGTCCAGTAGACCTGGGTTAGAATCTCACTTCTGCCACTGCCTTACCAGCTGTGGGACCTCAGCTGAGAGTTTTTACCTTGGGCCCAATTCCCTCATCAGTAGTTTGCCTGGGCCAGTCTCAGCTTGCCGCAGATATCCTGACGTCATTATCAAGAGCAGCCCCTGTGTCTCTGAAAACACATCATACAGTCTCTTCACCCATCAGTCAGTTGGGCATGACACGGCCACCCTCAAGGACTCCTGGGAGGATGAACAGAGAAGAAGCAAAGGAAAACTCCTGATGAACCCAAAAAGGCCCACCCGCCATATGCCAGACTCACATTTACAGAAACATCAGCCTGAGAGCCAAAAACAAGCAACAATTTAAATTCTACCACAGCCAGGCACTAGGGCACCATTCTCAGCAGGCGGCAGGATTTGTTGAAAACTTCATTCTCCACCTTTCTTGATCTCAGCATCGCTCATGTATTGAGTTGCCAAAGCCCAGCTCCTGCCCCCTCTAGGCTCACATTTGAAACCCTTTCCATTGTCTCTTCTCGTTCTTCTCAGTTCTTCCTTATGTAGATCAATTCGGCCTGTCCAAAAATATTTACAACTTGAATTTTCTCTTTCCCCGCATCTCATAAACACAATAAACGCTGCTAAGTGATCAGGAAATAGGTTGAGATACCACTGGGGTGACCAACCACTCCAGGGGTTTCTGAGATACAGGATGTTCTGTATGTAAAGCTGGGACAAGCTGGTCACCCCAGATGCCCCAGGAGTCTAGACTATAAATCAATTTTTGTTCAGAAAAGGGCAAATTGGTGTCGGCTTCAGTCTTGGACAACACATGACTTTGAAAAACCAGGATGGGTTTCCCCAGAAAGAGACTAAGACAAGGACTCAAGGAACCTGTTTATTTAGGAGATGATCCCAGGAAACACCTGGAAATGGGCACCTGAGGTGGGGAAAGGAAGGCAGCAGAAGGGAGGTGCATTGTGCAGTAAATTACTGCCACGGGCAACCAGAGCAGAATCCTGCTGGGAAAGTCTGAAAAGCTGTAGGAAATACACATCTCAGAGTCATTCCCTGTGAAGTATTTATAGCATCTCCCTGCAGGCAGTCTGGGGAAAAACTGGTGTCAGCTCCCCAGCCCTCTGGTGATGGAAAGCCAGACAAAGTCTTGTGCCTGGGATGTGGCCAGGAGGTGGGTGAGGGGCCAGCTGCACTGAGGTGGGAGGGGGCACCTGGAATAATGGGGGGTCACCGACCACATCTGCTTCAGCATTCTGGGATCTTGAGCCAGACAGTACCATGAACCCACAGGATCTGAGATGCCATCTAGCCCAGGAACCATGACTCCATCAGAGCTGTATCCCCAGTGCCCGGCACAGCCTCAGCTCAGAGCAAGAACTCAGTCATTTGTGTTCACTGAACGAATATACAGATCCACTCTGCCGAGACCCAGGCTGAGGGTGTGACTGCCTGGACTTGCAGGTGCCAGGCTCTGTCCCCAGGGTCCTTGACTCTGTTCCAGTCTGCCTTATAACTCAGCATCCGTACTAAAGACCCTTCCTTATCCAGTCGCCCTCGCTTGTCTGTTTCGACAGCCCCTCTAGTGCTCATCCAAATAAGGAAGGATGTTAAATTGTGCCCATGAGAACTGACTCCTGAGACCTCTGACCTCTGGCTTTATTGAAATGTAAACTCCTGATCAGGCTTTGTCACATCCTCTGAGCGTGCTGAACCTACCAAACAGAACACGTACTGATAGATTTGAATGTGTTTTCCTACCTGCACTCATTAGAGTGGGGCAGCTCCTCATTTTTAATTAGAATTAGCAGAGTCTGTTTGGCCTTATGTGGCCCATTTGCTCCTGAGCTGCTTCGAAAACATCCCCTCCCCCAGAAACTCCAGTACAGAGACCTTCAGACCTAAGAATTTGACCTAAAAGTCCAGATTAAAGAAATACCACTAGACTAAAGTCTTCATCAAAACATACTAACTGGTGGTCAAGAGGGGACTCACTTTGTGTTTCAGTGGAGTGCAGTTCAGAAAAGAGTCTAAGTCTCATGATGGATCTTATGCAAATTCAGGTTAGAATCACAGAAGATGGTTGTTAATGATGCTGAAGGGCACAAAATACTTCTACGCAAACATTTTTCCAATTTTTTTCTCAAGTTCCCAATGATCGTGTCCTAACCAGCATCCCTGTCTGCCTCCACACTCTCCCTCCACAGACACAGGCTCCACTCTGCATCCAGGAGTGCTTTCCCATCACAAATCTGATCGTGGCTCTCTCCTGCTAAAGCCTTTCAGCTGGTCACTGCATCTCCCACCTGCAAACTCCAAACCCCCTAGCATAGCAACCTAGACTCCAGGATCCACCCAGCGGACCCTCCAGACGATGCCTCTGCTGTCCTATCTCCCCCGTCCAAGCTGGGTTCCCACCAAACAGCACCCTCTAGACCCACCCCCGTGCTCTGCCCCATGCTGGCCCCCCGGCCCGGCTAGCCCTCCATCCACCAGCCACAGAGTGAATTTCCACCTCACACTTAAAAGGCTTAACTGTCTGTCATCATTTCCTGTTCATTCGTCCATTCCACAAACATCTATTGAGTATAAATGTCTATTAAGGAACACAGTTGCTATGGGGAAGGCAACGGTGAGCAAAAGAAACAAGATACCTGCCCTCAAAGAACACAACAAACAAGCAGAGAATAAAGCAATTAAAAGACAGTGATACCATCCATGGAAGGACTAGGTGGTGGTGATGGCACCTCCTCCTTCTGTCCAATTAAATTCACGCCAAGTCTCAATTCCCCTCCTGGAGGAACCTCCCTTCCCTTTCCTTAGGAGACATGCTCCATGCGGGTGAGACAACAGGCTGGGGTCAGGACCTCTGCCGCTTAGCTGCTTGGGCTGGGATTAGGCTGGGAGGAAGGGGAGAAAGATGCCATCACAAATATATTATCACCTGCTGGGAGCCCAAGCCCATGATAAGTAAATTGCCCACATCCCTTGTGCCCTGAAGTATGTCCAAAGCTGGGGACATTCCCAGCAGTGGGAATAGTCAGCATAGGCAGGAGCTACGAATTCCCAAGGACAGTGACTAGAGCAGACAGGCTAGCTTGGAAACGCTGAGACATGGAGAATCTCACTTCATCAATCTGGCCTCAGTCTCCACACCTGGAAGATGGGGATGGGGCTGGACAGTTGGTGTCTGATTTTGCAGCATCTCTGGATACAAAAGGAGCAAACTGCCTTTGCTCTTTCAGTTCAGGCCAAGGACGGCTGCTGACTTGTAATTCCTCCTTATCTATGACCGGCAATGTCTGATGCTGTATCCCTATGGAGTTTATCACGCCCTTTCTGAAATAATTTAAAACTCCACAAAGGGGAAGCTTTTCCAGAGTCTGACACATAGGAAGTACTCAACGCATGAACTACTTTTATTGTTAAAATTGCTCTGAAGAGGTGTGGTCCAGGAGAATGTTAATCTTGTGATGGGTTTGGCCTTCTTTTTATTTTTATTTTTTTCGGTACGCGGGCCTCTCACTGCTGTGGCCTCTCCCGCTGCGGAGCACAGGCTCCGGACGCGCAGGCTCAGCGGCCATGGCTCACAGGCCCAGCCGCCCCGCGGCGTGTGGGATCCTCCCGGACCGGGGCACGAACCCGCGTCCCCTGCATCGGCAGGCGGACTCTCAACCACTGCGCCACCAGGGAAGCCCATGGCCTTCTTGACTTAGTGGACCCCCAGATGCTGGAGGCTCCTTGAAAGCGGAAGTTGAGTCTACTTCTCGCCCACCATGGATGTCCCAGCATCTGGCTCATAGTTGATACACAAAGAACATGTATTGAGTGAATGAATGACGAGAAGATGGTAGCAGTTGTTATGATTGAGCCTTTGCTACATGTTGGACACATTGCTAAGCACTGTCTCATTTAATCCCCAAACCATGCTAAGAGGTAGGAACCGCAGCTCTATCCTCATTTTATAGACGAGAAAATTGAGAGCCTTATGACTTGCTGTGGTCACACAGACTGTAAGTGGAGAGTTTATCTGACTCCAAAGCCAGCGCTCTTAGCCACTAGCCTGGGCGCCTCAGCATGGTCATAATTTACATGTGCTGAGTAGACAGGCTTTACTAAGTTTTCAAAGAGCTCATCCAGTGCTCAGGTTATAGGTGGGGAAACTGAGGCTTAGAGAAGGACTACAGCCTCCCACATGTGGTCTGTGGAGCCAGAGGTGCCCACTGAGAGTCAGGATGGGACGAACCTCTGGAAGGGCTCCAAGGAGGTGGGCATCTGAGCTCCCCAGAGACAAGGGGACAGCCTTGCCTCTCCTGTTGGGCTGAACAGGCATCCTCCGAGGTAAGGAGCTTCCAGAGCGGGTAGCCCCTTTGGACACTGCTCAGCTTCCTGCACCGGCTGGGCTCTGGTGCCAGCTCCCCCCAAGGCTGCAGGCTGTGCTCACTGATTGCTGAGAAGCTCCCACCTGCCATCATAAAACAAACTTGTTTGGAAATCCTGCCTGTATGTCTCCTGGGGAAAGGGCAGGGGAGAGAGTCTCCTGGGGAAAGGGCAGGGGAGAGAGTCTCCTGGGGAAAGGACAGGGGAGAGAGTCTTTTCCCCCAACCAGAAGCTCTGGGTTTGGGGACAAGGCCCATCATTTATAGCTTGTTCCACCTTGGGCAAGCCACTCTGTTACTCGGTGCCTTGATTTCCTCACCTGTCCAGTGAGGATTAGAATGTGGGCTAGTAGATTCTGAAAATGCTCAGCACAGGACTTGGTACATAAATGTTGGGTGAAAATGGGTGAGTGAAGGGACAAACAAGATTAAGTCTAGGGAAAGAAACACAGCAAACTAACCATAAAGAATTTTCAAACTGATTATATTTGATTTAAAAAAATTTAGTAAGCCATTTTTCAAAGCTGGTACTTAAGGGGAAAATGTATGTAAAGGCTTATGTGACTTATGGACACACATATGGAGATTTTTAAAGGGATTTCTAGGCATTTTAAAGGGCTTTTGAAATTGATGATAGTGGTTCCATTGAAGAATTTTAATAAATATGAATTATAGGAAAGTTTGGACAGTTGCCCTTTATTTCTTTTCTATACAAATTGAGATTTTTCTCAGGTACATGGCAAGAGCTAGAAAACAGCAGAGGAAGAGGAAGGGAGCTAAAGAAAATGTGCAGGGAAGCTTGCCGGGGGCATAAATAACAAGGGCTGTGTTTGCTGGAACGCGACATACACGCATTGCTAAGCAGGCTGCATTTGATCCTCAAAACAATGCTAAGAGATAGGAAGTAGTGTTATCTTCATTTCATAGATGCAAAAACTGAGAGCCATAGATGTCCTTTCCCATGGTTACATAGCCAGTAGGTAGAAATGTGGGAATTTCAATCAGGTTTGTCTCCAGAGGAGAAAGAACGGTTGTGAGAATAGACCTGGTGTCAGATGGCTCCTCGTGGTGGACACCAGGGGGCGCGATTGTCCAGTACAGCTTGGTTGTTACCACAGTGAGCCACAGACAGGAGCTTTGTGCCACACCTTGCTCCATGCTCTAACCATAGTGTTACATCCTACCCCATGCTCTAACCATAGTGTGATATCCCCAACCATGCTCTAACCATAGTGTTACATCCCACCCCATGCTGTAACCACAGTGTGATACCCTTCCCCACACTCTTAACCATAGTGTGGTACCACCATCCATGAGCTTAACCATAGTGTGACCCCCCACCCATGCTCTAACCACAGTGTGATACCCTACCCCATGCTCTTAACCATAGTGGTACATCCCACCCATGCTCTTAACCATGGTGTTCTACTCCCACTCCTGAAGCAAATACTAAGATATGTAAGATATAAACACTTAACTACTCAGACATACATATTGCAGTGGCCATCGTGAAGTCTAACGCCTGGAGAATAGATGTCAGTAGCAAAGATGATTGGTGTCCCTCCTCAAATCCCCTCTAACCCTAACCCGAACCCTTTCAGGACATCCCAGCAGGACCTGCAGCTGCCACCACATGCACCTTTACCCTGAGGGCCTACAGACGTCACTTAGCCCAATCTTATGGCCGCCAAAAGCGCTGCCCGAAGAGCAGCCCTCAGTCGATGACTGACAGGTTTGGTGGATCCATACCCAGCTCCCTTGCCTCTCAGATGGGACAGCTCTGAGATGTGTTTTCCACAGTTTCCCAAGGGTCTCCAATTGGAGTAAGCTCTGGTTGTCCACAGTGGTAACTTGTTGATGACATATCTTTTATTCACTTCCTTCAGTTACCCACACTTTTACTAGTATTTCCTAGGATCAACTCACACATAAACTACTGTCAGGGTTTGCTTCTGGGGGAATCCAGAATAAGATAGCCAAATAAAATAACAAATAATTGCCAAATAAGATAACAAGATATGTTGACCAAGAGATGTCATCATTGGGGCTTATCTTCAGTGTTTAAGTTGTATTGTATGATTAGGCAATAGGTATTGAGTGCTGTAATATGTCTTGTTTCCATCCTGTATCCAGGCATATTGGGAAACAACAGGACAAATTCATTGTCATCTTTCTATCCTTTTTAGCTGAAAGTTGCAGTCAAAAGAAAGCAGCGTTTGCAGTCAAAAGATCCAACTCTAACACTTACAAGTGGGACTAGTAACTTAGGTAAGGCCCTTCATCTTCTAGAGTCTTAGTTTCCTAATCTGTAATAATAATTCATAACTCATAGTTTGGTCGTGAAGAAAGAGTCAATGAGATCAGGCATGTAAAATCTTTTCTCAAATAGTAATGTCCACAAAATAAAAGGCCCCCAAACAGATCATTTTAAACAAGGCGTCCCCTTGTCACAATCCTTTACACAAAAGTATTGTCTTCAACTGCCCTTTAATTTTGAAGCATATAATTTTAAGATAAGCAGCATCTACACACTACCAAAAGGAACACCAATACCTTGGTTTTAAAAACCTAATCATAAAGAGATTTCAGGTAAATACGGTCATGTATAGCCTGGTTATAGGATCTCCCTCCCCCAAATATCTAACAAAATGAGCAGAAAAAAATAATTTTTTTTGAAAAAAAACAGTAATAACAACCAAACAAATCTTTACGCCGAAAAAATCTGGCCATCAACCAAACAAAAAAATTATACCATAGACTTTGAAAATTTGCACCAATTAAGGATAATTCTAGTGTGGGGCTAGAATTTGGTCTCCACTCCTCAGAAACATCACTAACCAGAGAAGGGGATTCAAAAACGGTTAAGAACTCTCACACTAACCTCCTAATCTGTGAGGGAAATAGAGTAAGGAAGTGAGTCAGCAATCCTGGGGAAAGATAAAAAGATGCCTTCCGCCACAGCAAACCTCAAAGGCCCTGGGGCTTCTCAATTTCCAAGACTTTGTCCTAATTTGAGAAGACCAGTGGAAGCCCACAGAAGTAGAAAATCCCCCTGACCCTGTGGAATGGGTTCTGCAGGTCACATCACAAAATCTCAGAGGAAAGAAAAAGCAGAGCCCAGACCTCCCAGAAGGGGCTTCCGGCAGCCCTCACCACCTTCCGCCTACAACCCCATTCCCACCTTTTATAGAAGTTAGTGGAAGATCTTACTCACACCTCAAACTGTGGCTTGAAAGACAAGACAACCCAGGAGACAAAAAGAAAAGGTGCCAAAGATGACTCACTTGCCATATCAGAGCAGATGGAAATCTGGACGGAGCGCCTCACTCTACACATAGGAAAGGAGAACAGGAGCACAGGGCAAGCACCAACATGGCACATGGAAGAAGGAAGAAAGGAAAGGAAGGGAGAAGAGAAAGAGGGAAGAGATTGCCCAGGGCGTGAGGAATGTATGCAGAAAACAAGAGAATAAAGTCATTTGAAAGACTGTAGGTGCAGAAGAGAGACAAAGTTGATCCAACATAAGGATAACAATTGTCTCAGAATAAAGAATCCAACATGTAGAACAGAAGTTTTCAAAAGTATAACCTAAGAAATGAATAAAGAGTGAATCTGTAGTCAAAGGGACACACCATGTTCTAAGAAAGATGGTTATGGGAAGATCAACACAAGACCCACCATAGTTAAGTTAATAAACTTCAAGGATAAGGAAAGATGTCTTCGGGGCTTCAAGCAGAAAAAGCCAATCACTAAAGCAGAAATATCAGACTCGCTCTAGGCTTTTTTATAGCAACATTCAATTTGCCAAGTACCGAAATACAAATGGGGATCAATCCTGGGTGGAAGGTTTAGGGATGACTTTTGTTTTCTTTTTATGCCTTTCTATATTGCATGCTTTCCTTAATTGTTTAAAAGGAGCAAATATTACTCATGATAATCAGAAAAAAATGATAAAGCTATTTTCATTTTGAAAAGCAAAACAAAGATAGAGGACCTGCAAGAAACCTGTTCTGTTTCCATATCAAACCCCATTCCTTCTCATTTTACCTTGGATTCAAAGAAACAGACCATGAGAGGCTCAGGAAATCAGGCCACCCATGCCTTCAGGCAAAAGAGAAACAAGTAAATTCCAGGACTTGGGAGAGCATTCAAATAAAACCATGAAGACTGCTAAGTTCCTTTCACATATTTTAAAGATTGTCAGTGTCTTACACTTGCTTCCTTCACAATGGAGTAATTAAGACTCAAACTTGGAAGTCACCCAGCCTTGAGTTTGAGTCCCACTAGTGATGTGATTTGAGGAAATTACTTAACTTTCTTAGGCCTAGGTTACTTTATATGTTAAATGGGAAAAAAAATGATAGCAGTAACTACCACATAGCAGTGATAATTAAATGAAATAATGTATGTCAAATGCTTTTCCCAATGCCTGTCACATAGTTACCACCACCATCATTCAGCAACTGAAGCAGCACCATTATCTCTATTATCACCATCACCACCATCATCACCATTGCCATCACCATCATCATTATCACCATCACTCCTTGTTAAGAGACTTTGGGCTTGTCACTCCCCTTCTCTGAGCTTCAGCTAACTCATAAAAAGGGGGGAAATAACTCAGAGGAGTTTTAAACTATTACCCTAGTAGCTAACAATTATTAAGTAGGTAACACTTATTGAGTACCTCTCATGGGACAGACTTATACTAAGTACTTGCACACAGTTGTTCATTTAGTCCTCACAAATACCCTGAGCAGTAAGTCCCTGCTATCATACTTCACATGTGAGAGATCTGAATTCTAGAGGGATCTGGTGGAGCCAGGACTTCAACCTGTTCTTACTGACAACAGAGCCCAAGCCCACTATGCCTCACCACCTTCTTTGGTTGTGAGGTTCAAAGGAAATAATGGAAATGAAAACCCATCGGCACAGTGAGCTGTGTAGGATCCCCATGGTTGCTTATAATTGTTCTCTGGGGGTGGCCTGAAGGTCTGATGAAGGAAACAGAGAAGAGACCTGATGTAGATGTCCTGTGAACCCCAGGGTATCTTAATCATTCCTCCACTGATCCTGAAAACCTTTACAGAGCACCTGGTACGTGTGTC
This sequence comes from Monodon monoceros, assembly GCF_005190385.1. Classification (NCBI taxonomy): domain Eukaryota; kingdom Metazoa; phylum Chordata; class Mammalia; order Artiodactyla; family Monodontidae; genus Monodon; species Monodon monoceros. The sequence goes on from NW_021703777.1 coordinate 99,682,931, forward strand.
CTAGGTGCTGTGCTGGGAGGAGGGCCATAACCAATAAACAAGTCATGGCCTCAGCCCTGAAGCCACAAAGAAAGTACAGGGAGGCAGGTTCGTCAATGTTCTGCTCCATTTGGAAGCTGGTGCACCAATGTTAATTGAGTTATCCACAGATGCTTCCAAAACACACCTAGGAAAGTCAGGGAAGGTGAAACACCAGCCCTCAACCCTCTTCAGGCTTCAGAATAGCTGGGAACTGCCCCCTGGGATATGCACCAAGGCTCACGGCAGTGTTATCTGCAGGACCAACTGGGTGTGTGACACATACGCTTTCCAACAACGCAATATCACATGCTCTACAGACCTAAGGTTGGTTTTAGCACATTTCAACGTGCAATCATTGTTCCTGCACATTTTGATAGATACCTTTAAGATAAAGAGACTCCCCCTTTTGTAATAAACTGCATATCAAAGCTTTTCAAAATTAAATGTTGAGCATTTAATTCAAGTAAGTAAATACCAATCGCCTGTCTACTCTCTGTCAGGCAAATGGAGATGCTGCCTGCCCTGGAGGCCTCACAGTCTAGCGAGGGGTCGGGGGTGGTCCATTCTGAGTCATTTTTGAGGTGTGGAGTCCAAGGCTTGCTGGCAGCATGCTGGGGTGATTGTTGTGAAAACTGTGGAGGGACACAGACTTGAGGTGGTCCTCTCTGTGACCTTGGGTTGCTTGGTTGAACTTGATGATGAGCGTTGCAGTTGTGTGCAGCGCTCTCTCTAAAAGCTTTGCGTCCATGGGATGGAGAATTCCCAAATTCGGCCCCTTCCTTCCATCCCCACCGCCACCATCTGAACCCTCTAGACAACCATCGCCTCCTCCTGCATCCACCCCTGCATCCTCCGGTCAAGCAGCAGTGATCTCTACGAAATGCAAACTGATCACATCAACCCCTACTTCAACCCCCTCATTGGTTTTCTTCAATGGCAGCCCCTCTCCTTGATCTCCAGAGGCTGCTTAATTGGCCCTGCTCACCTTTGCCACCTCATTCCATGCCTCTCTACCCTCCCTCAGGTGTCCAGACAGACTGGCCTCTGTTCTGGACCTTGACCCAGTCCTTTTCACCCCTAAGGGTCTCAGCCCTCCCATCCCTCCACGGGCATGATCTTCCCCAAATCTAGCAAGATCTTCCCCAAATCTTCACAAGCTGCATCTCTTCCTTCAAGCCACATCTCCACCGTCACCTGCCCGGAGGGCCCTCCCCACAGCTATTAACCTAGATCCCCACCCCCTCCACTGCCCTGAGCATTTCCTCCAGTGCTTATCACATGCTGCGATTATCTATTGCTCCTTCACTTCCTTTGTAAGAAACAAGTCACCTTGTCTCTCTCACCAGATGAGGGAGTCTCACTCAGCAGGGCGGGGGCATTGCCGCTCTCCTCCAAGACTGTGGGACCAGGCCCAGCACAGCCAATAATCACCGAATCTTGATGGAATGAGCCTGGTGGTTCCCAAACTGAGATGGGCAAAGGCCCTCAGGGTTTCCCCTTCTACTACCCATCCTGTCTTTTCTGTGGACCTCCAAGGTGTAGGTCTGATTCGAGTGGAGACTCCTGTTGAGGACGGCGGGGAATGGGGGTGTCATCCTGAACCCCAGGTCCTGCATGTGGTCACAGGGCCCACTCAGGGTCACAGACTGAGGGTGCAGACTCAGAGAATCTCAGCCAGGTGTGGTGCCCAGAGGGCACTGGGAAATGTGACCCAGTAGTTTGGGTTGCCATGGTGACGAGGGGCCCTCCCCGCTTCTGGAGGCAAGGGATGAGAAACATTCTGCAATCACGCAGGACAGTCTCTCAAAATAAAGCATTGTCCCGCCCCAATGACAATGATGTTTCTGCTATTACTCCACTGCTGGGGCGACTCAAGAACTGGGGCCCACCAGGCATCCAATCGAGAAGAGGTAAGGACTCCTCTCAAGCAACGATTAGCAGAAAAACCTTGAGATTTGGAGGTCTGAGTCCCAAACCTGAATCTCAGCTCTGCTACTCAGGAGCTGAGTGACCTTGGCTAAGTCAAGTAACCTCTCTGCGCTTCAGTTTTCTCATCCAGGGAATATGGTAGCCAATACCTGGCTGACTCAGTTGTTCTGAAGATAAATTATAAGCATTCCTAGCACAATATATTCAGTGTCAGTTGCCTGGTATGTCATGTCGATACACATCGTACTCAGTCTGTGGAGGAGCACAGCTTGATTCAGAGGGCATTTGGAAAGCCACGAGGATGAATCATCTCTCACTTGGGTGGACCAGCTCAGAGGAATGGTTTATGTTACCTTTAGGGGTTACAGGCTGTAACTCCAGCACCCACTCCCAAAGGCATCACTCTCCCAGGTAGAGCCGGCTCTTAGCGGGCGGCGGTCCCCTGCCACATAGAGATGGGTGCTGGCGGCCTGACCTTCCCAGGGAGATTAATCTGCGCCCTGGCTCTGGTTGCAGGCGGCATCCCCTTCATCCTGACCGGCGAGTTCTTCCAGCAATCGCAGCGGCCAGCTGCCTACACCGTGGCGGGAACCGTCAATTGGCTCTCCAACTTTGCCGTCGGGCTCCTCTTCCCGTTCATTCAGGTATGACCAACAAGGGGGCTCTTGCTCGTGAGATCCCCTTCGAGTGATGGATGACTCATAACGCAGATGCTGAGCCTCTCTCAAGTGGAAACTCTATTGACCCAAGGATGGCAAAAATGTAGTTTGGCCTAAATCCTTAATCCTTTTTCTCCCTCCTGCGTGGTCCGGGAGCTGCTCCTAAATGCTAAGGGCTGTCTCAAAAGAAGCGGGCTTCCCGTCGCTGAGGGTCTGCAGGGAAACCTCGGGGAGAATCTCAAACCTGCATTTTTACAGTGCACTCGTCCTGGTGTGAGACAAGGTCCGTGTCATATTTCCAGGGCACGCTGCCACCCTGCCATGCATGTAGCATCCTCAGGTGATCCATCGCCAGCATCACCACAGCTAATGGGGTCCTTGTCCCAAGGGTGACCACCCTTGACAGGAGAATGATAACTCAGGAAACAGATACAAGTTCTATTGGCATAAAGAATCTATTCATTCACTCGCTCATCCATTCCACACATATTTACTGAGTCCCTACCTTGTGCCCGGCACTGTTTCAGGCAATGAGGATAGAGGGGAACTAAAGCCTGTGTTGCATGGTCTTGGAGCTGAAACGGGAAGCAACAACAGAGGTGGACATGCTATTTTAGGTGGGGCAATCAGGGATGGCCTCTCAAAGGAGGTGACCTCGGAGCAGAGACCCGAGTGAAGTGAGAGAGCAGCCTGGGAATGGAGATGTCCAAGCAGAGAAACAGCAAGTACAAAGGCCCTGAGGCAGGGCCATGCTTGGACTGTGTAAGGAACAGCAAAGAGGCCAGTGTGGCTGGAACAGAAGGAACAAAAAAGACAGGAGAGGCAAGAAATTACATCTGAGAGTTCTCCAGGGCCAGGAACACAAAGACGAGGACTTTACAAGTGTTCCACACAGAGCAAGGGTCCCAGCTACATTCCAGGAGGGAGGGTCAAGCTTCTCTGCCCTAATTCCCACCAGGGTTCCCTGCTGCCCAGAGAGCAGGTGACACCACTGGTGAAGGTGAGAATCCATCAGAAACCTCTGAGAAGGAACCCACCATCTATTTTCAGGGCCTAATTCAACCCTCCTCTTTTCATTAACTAGCGCCAAGCCCAGCACATTCCAGAGACTCTTCTGCACGCTGGGCTGAGTGAAGGTCAGTGGCCCAGCTGCAGGCCACGTGATGGGTACTCCTGCATCCCCGACTGTAGCGCAGTTACTCTGCACCAGCCCCCCTGCACGTGGCTTTATGAATTCACGTCACCCTCATGCAGCCCTGAGCTGCGGTTTCTCATCCTCTCCATCCTGCAGAGAAGCTGAGGCTCAGGGAGTAGACGGGGTCAGCCCCAGGTCCTGAGTCACTGTCCAACCCGGTGGCTCTGCCCTGCCCCCTCTTCCTCGTCAACATTCTCCATGTGCCACTCTGTCTCAGCCTCAGAGTTAGGGGCTGACGCACTTTGCAACTTTTAAAGCATCCTGACTCAGCTACAGCCGTTGCATCTCTGAAACGAAAGTGCCACGGGGAGGCCATGGACCAGAGAATTAGAGACGGTTCCTCGTTCATTTACTCCATCCTCGGGGCACCTTCGCTCGGCTGGGCCCAGAACACAAGTTGTCTTTTCAATTGACTTCAAACCTTAAATGGCTTTTTCCACTTTGGTTCAAAGCCAGCAGAGCCAGGGGGTCAGTACAATATTCATTATTGTGGGGAAAATTCACTTTAAATCGCTTCCTTGCCAACGCACATCTCCCCACCACCCTTACAAGTTAAGTGAGACATTCTAGAGCCTTCACACAACCCACAACTAAGCTTTATGTGTCCTGGAAGTAGGCCACATCTCTGAGAGATTTTGGGGAGGCATGAAAGACCTCTGGACCCCCAGACCAAAAGAGGGCATCTCACTTTCCCGCTGCAGTTTGGGAGTTAACAGCACTGACATGCCACTAATGCTAGTGTTTACTGGGTGCTTGCTGAGTGCCAGGCGCTATTCAGCCCTGTCAGTGTTGGGAGGTAGGGTCTGTATTTCTCCCTTTACAGACCAGGAGCCTCAGAGAGATGCTCAGAGAAATGACAGAGCCAGGTTTGAACCCCTTCTCTCACCCTCATCGGTAAGACACGGGAGGAAAAAACCTTTGGTTATAAACAGATGACTCTTTTAAAAGCCCGTTTGACCTGGGGTTGAGTAGTTAATTTATCTTTAAGCACACACACACACACACACACACACACACACACACACACACACCCCACAAACCGCTCAGAGAGGTCTCCAGCTGAAATCGGATTTCTGTGACTTTTATTTCACTTTGTTCATTTAGCAAATCGTAGCCCATCCACAGCGTCTCCCAAGTAGAAATGCGGTACTGCATTTACCTTGAGATATTTTCTTAGTCCAGTGAGTCTGGCCCAGATTCATGCTCAGTGCATGCTAGCTCAACATACGCAGCTGGCTTACATGTCAAGGAAAGGGTAGAGGAGAGGACAGTGACCACAACTGGGCATTTGCTATGTACTAGGTCACATGTGCAGTCACACCACTGCATGGAAAGTCTTATCAGCCCCATGTGTCAGTCAGGATGGGCTGGGGTTTGCTGCAGGAAGAAACAGCCCCCAAGCCTCAGTGGTGTTAAACCACCTGGGATAGTGGTAATGTTCACTGCAGGGGAGACTAGAGATTCTGCCCCAGAGCTTCCTGACTCAGGGATGTTGGCTGGCAGGACCCTTCTCTCTGAAATAACTGCCCCCATGCCAGGTGGAGGGAATGTGGCAGGTCTCACACCTGCCAGTTAAGACCTTGGCATGGCAGTGGCGTGTGTTCTGTGCAACTTTCCGTGATTGAAAGTCACACGACCACAGCTCACCTGAGGGGAAATGCACGCTGCCTTGTGTCCCAAAGGGGAAGAGCCAGAAAGTTTGCGTCCTTCCCTGATGAGGACCCTAGCCCACTTTTTGAGGAGGAAAGTTGGGCTCCTCAGGCTTGGGAGACTTGCCCGAGGCACCGGAGCTCAGTAAGAACATGGTCATGGCCACGGACTTGTGTTCCTCCTCTACCCACAGGGCTTTTACCGGTTTCACGCTCCTTTCACAATAACCCAATTTCTGATGGCCTTGAAGACGTGTTGGGGGATCATGTTCATTCCAACTGGCTCACTTCCAGCCCGGCGCTCACCTGCCTGGGAACCCCGGGAGCCTGAGAGGTTCCTGGGGTCACAGCTCATGCTGGGTCACCCTGCCATGATACGTCTCTGAGGGCAAAGTAGGACCAGGACTCCGAGAGTTATAATGTCCCTCCTGCAAGAGCCGTGTGCTAAGACTGTCACCACATGTAAAAATGCATCCATTCGCGCTTTCAGGATAATCTCATAGAGAAGTCAGCTCCAGGGATGCTGAGAGCCTGGCCTGGAGCAGGGGAATAAGGCAAAGGAGGGCTCAGCCTGGTTTAAGGGCTAAGGGGTGGAAGGGGTGCCACCCTCCCAAAGAGCCGAGGTCCCACCAGGCACAAATGATACACATCTGCATGCCCATCTTAGAACATCCAGACCAGCTGTTTCCTCTCAGACACGTCGGGACACAGGTGTCATGGGAGGGTTGGGAGAATCACTCTTTATAAGCTTGGGTTTCAGGGCTTGGGGCAATGCAGGGAGAAGTACAGGGGGTGGCAAAGAAAGACAAGTGGCTGGGGAAGGCCTGGAAGACAGGTCTCTGATCCATTCCCTGGGAGGTGCTGGGCTCATATCGCATCACTGCCTTTGGCATTTGGGGCTAGAGCTGGAGAGAGGCATGGGTCCCACATCAGAAAGGGACCACCTGACCTTGACCTTGACCTTGCCTGGAAATGTCTGCAGGATGTCGTGAAAAGCTGGCAGGATCTCGTGGGAAACAAGAGACTTGTGAGGACCTGGCCCAACACAGTGTAGGCAGGGGACCCGCTGTGAGTGTGTGAATCCCCTCGCTGCCCCTCTGCCAGGCCGTCAGCAAGCCTTCGCTTGGAGTCCTCTGAATACAGGAGTCTCAGGGCCGCTGGAGGTGGGCGATTCCATTGTTCCAAATCCAATCCTTAGAGCCTGCCCCTTGTACTGGCCAAGACTATGGGCCTATGAAGGTGAACTTCTGTGTCTGTCTCCGGAACAAGGCGACCAGAGCCTGCAGGCTGGGCCCTAAGCTACGCTGTATCCAGATGTGTGGCCTGAGGCCTGATCTCGATCAAATGAATGGCTGAGTGGGAGGTAACGTCTGTCAAGGACCCACAACGGGGCACAGGACACACTTGGTCTCATTGAAGTAACACTGAGTGTCACGACCGGGCCAAGATCACGCTGTTACTGAAGAGTAGGACCAACATTCAAAGCCCAGTCTCTCTAGACCCTCCAGGGTGCCCCCCGCCGCAAAGAAACCACCTAGACTTCAAAATGCACATATTCATTCATTTATTCATTCATTCTATAAATGCTTGCCAAGTCTACAACATGCCAGGCATTGCTCGAGGGTCTGGGGACACAACCTTGGGAGGCTCTAAGCCAGGGCAGTGGTGGGCTGTGGGAGGGGACAGGTATGAACCCCAGGGGGCTCACACCAAGCAGTTCTCACAAGAGGGAGGTTATCCCAGCTGCAGCAGTCGGCCCGGGAGGCATCTCAGAGAAGAGGCACAGAGCGCAGCCTTGAAGCATGAGGGGCACCTAGATCCGTTGTGATGGAGAGGAAGGGCATCCCAGGCAGAGGCAACAGCATGAGCAAAGGCTCAGATCTGTGGAGGTAAATCCTGAGTGTAGAGGCGCCAAGTGGTCCAGAGTGGCCGAGGGTGTTGGGGTGTAGAAGTAGTATTATCGGGAGGAGGGCCAGGCAGGAAAATCCGTCCCCAATCGTGGGAGAGCTTAGATGCCGAGGTCGAACTTTTGGGCCCAGATATAAGTGAGGACTCGACTCCAGTGTAAATGCCGAGCTTTATCGTTGACATCAGAACCACAGACACACCCTTGTTGCGCCGCTGCTTCCGGGTGCTGGTGGATAGTGAGTCCCGTTCTCCTCCCGCCCGCTCCGCTGGGACACACTTACCTTTGCCAGGAGTAGCAACCCATCAGTCACGAGCGTTCCACCCTGGCATTGGCCACAGGGATTCCCACTCCTGCTGCACACCTGGTTCGTGTGGGTGGGTGGTGGAAGTGACCGTGCAGCAAAGCCACAAAGACCCTTCCGAGCCACGACGCGGTGCTGAGCACCCACAGGAGCCCACCCCCTGGGTCCCTTCACTCCTAGGGGGTCTCAGTTTCCATTTCAATTAAAATGGAAATAATGGTCCACAGGATGGTTGTATAGATAAAACGAGATACTACACTGTCTTGGGCCGGGTTCCCTAGAAGCAGAGTGAGAGACAGATGCCGGTGCACAGAAACATCTCATCCCCATGGGTGTAGCTCACAAGGTGCTGCCCCCTGTGGGGCATCGTACAGCTGAGACGTGTGAGGCTGGGCACGTCTTTGATTTGTCCAAGGTCGTCCAGCCGTTAACGCTCAGGTTCAAGACGCCAGCTGAAGTCCTCTGGTGTCCACAGCCCAGTCCCCAGCCCAGCACAGGTGCAAATCAGAAGGGATTCATGGATGTGTGAATCCAGGTGTATCAAGTTGAATGATGGCCCCCCAAAGATATCAGGTCCTAATCCCTGGAACCTCCAAGTGTTCCCCTATATGGAAAAGTTGTCTTTGTAGAAGTGATTAAGTAGAGGATCTTGAGGCGGTGGCCCCAGATGCTATCGTAAGTGTTCTTATGAGAGGGAGGCAGAGGGAGATGCGATACAGACAGAGAAGCATGTGAGGGGAATTCCCTGGCGGTCCAATGGTTAGGACTCCACAGTCTCACTGCCAAGGGCGCGGTTTCAATACCTGGTCGGGGAACTAAAAGCCCACAAGCTGCGCAGTGCAGCCAAAAATAAAAATTAAAAAATTTTTTTACTTTAAAATAAAATTTAAAAAAAGAAGGAGCGTGTGAGATGTGACCATGGGGGCAGACTGGAGTGATGCGGCCACAAGCTAGGAATGCCAGCAGCCACCAAAACTGGGAGAGGCTAGCCACAGATTCTCCCCTAGAGCCTCCGGAGGAAACGTGGCTCTGCCAACATCAGTGACACTGATTTCAGAAGTATGGCCTCCGGGACTCTGAGAGAATGCATTGCTGTTGTTTCAAGCCACGGAATCTATGATAATGTGTTACAGTAGCCAAAGGGTACTAATACAGTAGGAAACCACCCAGATTGACAATCAGAGCTGACATTGATTGAGAATTACTGTGCTCTGTACATATCGTAATTCATTTAATCCCACAACAGCCCTGTGGGGCAGGTGCCATTATGGCCCCATTTCACAGATGGAGAAAAGGATGCACAGAAAAGTTAAGTCACTTACCCAGGGTTGCACAGCTAATCTAATGAGTGGCAGAGGTGGGATTGAAACCCATGCATCTCCAGGGCATGCGTTCCTGACCACTGCACTCTATGGTGTCCCCCAGGAGTCACACATCTTGACCAAAGTCTTTCATGCAGAGGGTGAGAGGTGCTAATTCAACCTTGAAAATGACACCACCAAGTGCTCTAAATGATTGTGGATTTGGTCAGATCAAATTCCTGAAGCACATTATTTGGGGGAGACGATTTAGGGTAGAAGCCGGTGATCAGGGCGGACACGTCTACCCGCCTCACTTACCCGAGGAATCCTGCGTCAAGCCCCTGGAGGCCGGCTCCGCCTGGCATTTAGACGCACACTGGTTCTGTACAGCCTGCTGAGCAGACCTGCTCATCACCGCCTGCTCCTGGGCTCCCTGCTGGGAAGAGACCAGCAAAGGGCCTGATGCTCCAACGTGCTGAGAGAGAGGCCAAGCCAGTCACTCTGTGGATGGGTCCTCCACCCTGCTGTCCAATTTTAGGAGCTCTGTTGTAGCACTTTAATAAGCATGGAAACAGGTTGAGGGATCAAGGTTTATCGTCAGAGGGCCTGGGTTTGAGGCCCCGCTCTCAGTTGATAAGCTGTGTGGTCTTGGATTTCTCCAGACTCACCTGTATATGGAGGATGATAACAGAGCCTCTTCACAGGGTTACTGTGAGGAAATCGTGCGATGCTTGCAAAGCATTATTATACGTGATAGCTCATAGCATAGGACAGGCCATGGGCAGAGATGACGAAGGTGCAGGTCGGCAGATGAGTTTTGGGACGGGGTGTGCAGGGGCTCAAGACAGCAAGGAGGAACTACAGAGTTGAGGAATGGGGAGTGTATGCCTTTCCTGGGGCTCCTATAACAAATTAGCACAAATTGGGTGACTTAAAACAATAGAAATCTATTCTCTTACAGTTGTGGAGGCCAGAAGTTCAAAGTCAGTGTCCCTGAGCTAAAGTCAAGTTGTTGGCAGGGCCAGACCCCTAGCAGAGGTTCCAGAGGAGAATCCTTTTTCTTGCCTTCTCAGCTTCTAGGCCGCTTTCCTTGCACTCCTTGTCTCCTGGCCCCTCCCCATCTTCAACGCCAGCACCTCGCTTCAGTGGTCACGTCGCCTCGCCTTCTGTGTCAAATCTCCCTCAGGCTCCCTTTTATAAGGGCAGCCGTGATTGCAGTTATGCCAGGTCAGATAATCCAGGATAATATTCCCATCTTGAGACTGTAACTAAATCACATCTGCAAAGTCTCTTTTTGCCATATAAAGCAACATTCACAGGGTATCAGGACCTAGATACTTGAGGGCCATTGCATAGCTGACTACAGGAAGTACAGGTGGGTTTTGGAAGCCGGGCTGAGACACATGGTCGGAGGCTCCCCAGAAGCCAGGCAGATGTGATGCTGAGTCCCTGACTACTGCTTCCCGGGGTGAGCCCAGGGTGGTCCTGAGACCCCCAGGAGGAGTCCTATGGTGACAGTTCTGGGGTGGTAGAGCTCCTGCTAGATTACAAAAGGGCCTGAACGTGCTTAGTAGCAGGAGACAGACTGGACGTTCATACACTAAGTACAAATAGTCATTGCATACCAGGTCTTTACGTCAGGCATTTGATATTTCTTCAGTGAATGTTGGGTAGACCCTACTACACTTGGAATGCTCTGCTAGAGAACTTACACTTGATCCTGTAGACCAGGGGTTTTCAGCCCTGGAAGCACATGAGAGCCACGGGGGGTAGTCTAAGATAAATGAGTAGGAAGATATCTCTGTGACCCAGGCTGGGGAAGGACAAGACCCCTAAAAGCACAAACGATGGGCAGAGAAGGGACAGATCCAATTATATCAAAATCACGGGTTTCTGCCCAACAAGGAGCAGCAAGTTCAAGGGTGCCTCAGACAACGGGTGAGAGAAGCCATGTGTAACCTCTAAAGCTGGTCAGGGATTAACTCCTAGAGTAGTAAGGACCTCTTGCGAGTCAACTATAAAAAGATATGAGTCCCTGTAGGAAAGGGAATCAAGAATAAGAAAGGGCAGCTCCCAGACAAGAAGCCTAAAGGGTAACACAGGGGAAGAGAAGCTTTAAACTTGTTTAAATCAAATAAAGGCAAACTAAACTAATAACATACCTCTGTAAAGAGTTAGTCAACTGTTTGCCCAATTGTCAAAATTAGAAATTTGGAGAACACTAAATGTTGACAAAGACCTAGGGAAATGGGAGACCTCGTGCACTGGTGGAACCGTCTAATGCCAATTAATCAAATTAAGTATCCATATACACTATGACCCAAAATTCTACCCGGAGATTTTTGCAAAGGTCCATAAGATAGAGTGTACAGGGATATTAACTACAGCACTGTTTGTGGCATCGAAAGGCTAAAGGTAACCTGGGTAGCCATCCCTTGAGGAAAAGAATAAATAAAGCATAGTAGATACACCCTACAAAACAGTTATGCTACAGTGAAAGCAATGAATTAGAGCTTCATCATCAACGTGTATGAATCTAAACCCAGTGCTGACAGAAGTAAAGCACAGAGTGGAGTCTGTAGCCTGATACCACTTATATAAATTTAAAACACACACATAGGGCTTCCCTGGTGGCGCAGTGGTTGAGAGTCCGCCTGCTGATGCAGGGGACACGGGTTTGTGCCCCGGTCCGGGAAGATCCCACATGCTGCAGAGCGGCTGGGCTCGTGAGCCATGGCCGCTGAGCCTGCGCGCCGGAGCCTGTGCTCCGCAGCGGGAGAGGCCACAACAGTGAGAGGCCCGCGTACCGCAAAAAACAAAAAAACAAAAAAGAACACACACATAAAACAACAATACAGATTTTCACAAAGAAAAAGGCAGACAGATGATAGATAGAAAGATAGATAGATAGAGACAGATAGATGATAGATAGATAGACAGGATACGTTGATTTTAAGAACATTTATTAAACACTTAAACATGAGTTTGTCTAGAGTCGAGGGGAGACCACTGAAGGGCGAAAGGAATGAGAGCAGATGAGGGTAAAAAGAGGAAAAACAAATAAATATAAATAAGAGAGGACTGTTGCACAGTCCAGTAATGATAGTGTGTCAAGAAACAAGGAATACGATTAGCTCATCCTCGCGACCTCCTCTTCTCCCTCCTCTTTTTCCTTTTTTCCTGTAAAGTTATGAGGCCATTCTAATTATAAATGGCTCAGGTTCACTATAGAAACTATGAAAATATAAAGAAAAAGAAGTGAAAACACCCATGTTATAGATTAATGATGCTGCTTCCTTCCTTTCCTCCAAATATACGTAATTTTTCATATTTATAAAACTTGAAACCTATTTTTTTTTGTTTTGATTTTTGCTTTCCTCACCCAGCATGATCTCATGAGCATTTCCTTATGCCCGTGGACATTTTTAAGGCACATTCCCTCTGAGAGCAGAGTTCCTGCCAGCTGGGGCATCCCCAGGGCCTCTGGGTTTTCAGGGATTGTTCAGGAAACCTTGAAGTTATGACTGTTGACTCGAGCTGAATGGCCCTGCCGGACATGCTGACGGAGACACCAGTCAGGTGGCCACATTTAGATTTGGGGAATTGTCAGCCTCCTGACCCAAACTGGGGAAGGCAGTGATGCTTAAGTTTCCTTTCTGGATGGAAGCTTGCTAGGTTCCTGGGGCTGTCGCTGGCAGTGATGCAGGCATTGGAGAAATGCGGGACTTACAAGTTCGGAGTCGCACCCCTCACCCCACGCAGACCCTCCCGTGGGGTCAACTTCTCCTTGCTGCAGACTCCGTAAAGGAACCATTTCCATTCTACAGCCCTTCTGGGGGCCACCTCAGCCATAATCAAAAGCCACCGTACTCATTTCCTGGGGCTACCATAACAAAGTACCACAGGCTGGGGGGCTTAAACAACAGAAATTTGTTTTATCGAAATTCCGGAGGCTAAAAGTCTGAGACAAAGCTCTTGGCAAGGTTGATTTCTTCTGAGGCCTCTGTCTTTGGCTTGTAGACAGCTGTCTTCTCCCTGTGTCCTCACATGACCTTCCTTCTGTGTATGTCTGGTCCTAATCTCTTCTTATAAGAAACAAGTCCTCCTGGATTAGGGCCCACCCATATGACCTCATTTTACCTTATCACTTCTTAAAGACCCCAGCTCCAAATACAATCCATCTGAGGTATTAGGGGTTAGGATTTCAACATATGAATCATGAGGGGACATAATTCCACCCATAATAGCCAGCAAGCACTATCGCTCACGTATTTTGGTCCTTTCACTTATTCCAAAATGTGTCAGTGACAAATGTGTCCAAATAGAGGCAAGCCCTTGCAAGCCCAAAGAGACGCTTTCAAGGAGCATGAACTTCTTCAGAAAAAAATATCTGGGCCAGCATGGTTCTGGAGATTGGCAGGAATCAAACCAGTATTTTAACCCACTCATTAGCAGAGGGGCCCTGAGGTATTTTCTTAACCTCTCCAAGCTTCAGCTTTCTCAGTTTTCTCATCTGTTGGAGGATAAATAACCCAGCTGCTTGCCCCCTCCTTGTATGTGTCAGGGCAACTCTGATGTGTGGTCCGCTCTCCCAGAGGACTCCAGCGAAAACACTGAGCTCTCATTGGACACGCCCCCATCTGTGTTAGTTTCCTAGGGCTACCATAACAAAGTCCCCAAAACTTAGAATGATGGAAATGTATTCTCTCACAGTTCTGGAGGCTAGAAGTACAAAGTCAAGATGTTAGCAAATTTGGTTCCTTCTAAAGGCTGTGAGGGAAAGATCTGTTTCATACCCTTCTCTTAGTTTTTGGTGGTTTTCAGCATTCCTTGGCTTGTGGCTGTATCACTCCAATTTCTGCTTCCATCATCCTATGGCCTTCCATCTGTGTGTGTCTCCGTGTTTTTTTATAAGGAGACCAGTGATTGGATTTAATGACCTGGTCTTAACTTGACTACATCTGCAAAGACTATTTCCAAACGATGCCAGATTCACAAGTACCGGGGGTTGGGACTTCAGTATATCTTTTGGGGGGAAACAATTCAACCCACCACACCTTCCCTATATAGGGTGACCATCTCGTCTTAGTTTTCCCAGGACTGTCCCTGTAAGTCTCACATCCCAGAAAACCCCTTTGCCCCGGGGAACTTGGGAGGGTTGGTCACCCTCATCCCATCTCAAAATTGCTCCCCACTAGTGCCCCCTGGATCACCTCCCAAATAAGCTCTCATGCCCCAGTCTCAGGCTGTGTGTCTGGGGCTGCCAGCCTGGGGCAATTCCTGTAACACTGGCCTGATCTCTAGGACAGAGTAACTTGGTAACTGGTAGCTGCTGTGGTTGGTGGTGGTTCTGATTGCCCTTATTGTCCAGGCACAAAGGCAAATGTCAGTTACAAATGATTATATCGTGAGTCCGCCCCTCCTACCCATCTTGTTGTGGTTCCTTCTTTACGTCTTTGTTGTAGAAAATCTTCTCTGGTAGGTTCCAATCTTTTTCATGGATGATAATTGTGACTTTGGTGTGCTTGTCAGAGGAGGTGAGCTCAGGGTCCTTCTACTCTGACATCTTGGCCACTCTCCAGGTACCAATGAGACACAAGAAGAAACTGCAGAGACTTTGGGCTCAGACAGCCTGACCTTGAACCCTGGCTTTGCAGCTCAGCAATTAGGTGAAGGGAAGGCTGGTCAAACTTTGCCCACCTTTGGTTGCCCTCTTAGCCATAATTTTCATTTCTATAAAACAAGAGAATTGCCCCACTTTTGCAGCAGGGCTCCCCAAAGAATGAGAGACAAAGTCAAGACTTCAGTGCAGGGTCTACCCACAGACACTCGGGATTGGTTGCTGTCATGATCACTATTAGTACCGGGAAGGCTGTTTCCTGCCGTGCGATCTTAGGGTCACCTGGAAAGAGGAGACAGGACAGAAAAAGCAATCATTGTAAACGCTGGAAACTTGCACCACCCCTTGCCAGCTGAGCCATCAGGACAAGTGGCCTCTCAAAGCTTGCCTTCTCCCTCTCCTTCCTCCTTCTCTCCCACCCACCCTGCCGCCTTCCTGCAAAATGTTCTTGATGGGCTGGGCTGGGCTGCCTTGACCCCTGGGGAGATTACTATCACTCTCTGTTTCTCTGCCCTCAGCCACAGGCTGCCTTCTCCTCTGAGCCTTTGCTGTGGTCAGCATCACTGTGTCCCTTGGGTCGTTGGTTGTAAAAGCCTCCAGATAACTGGGCTTCTGCCATTAGCATCAATATTTTCTGGTTGGGAGAAAATGGCATGCAAATGTATGCCTGCTTGATTCCACTGGAGTTCTAAAATTCCTTTCGAGTTCAACAAAATCTGGAAGCAAGAAAATGATTCTTTTCGACTTGAAAAATATCCCAAGTGCCTGTGCAAAGTGAGGGGGAAAGCTGATGCAGATCTGAGGTGGTGGGCTCTAACAGCAAGCAAAACCGCCCCCGGCCTCTCTGAATGGGCCAGGGGATCCTCTGAAGAGAGAGCATCTTTCATGCGCTCAGTGCCTGTGGGTGCCAGCATCGTGCTGCGCCCTGCAGGCGGGCACTGAACAGGAGGGCGCAAACTGCCTAACATTTCGGGAAGAGCAAACACAACTCTCACGGGACGGGTGTAGTTTCATGGGAGGAAGTAAGGTGGGGGGGCTTAAGTGGGCTGACCAGTGCAGGGACCTTTCAAGCTGAGACTGAGGAAGTGTGTGTGCGGAGTGGGGGAGGGAGGCGATGCCTGGCAGAGAGACGGAAGGTGCTGGCCGAAGCCCTGAGCAGGTACAGAGCAGGCATCCGAGGATGCCTGCCAAATCCCTCGAGGCGCTGAAGGCATGATAGGGATTTGGGGTTTATCCGATGGACTCTGGGAAGCCACTGCATGATTTTAAGACATGATTCATTTTGTACTTTTAAAAGACTTCTTTAGCTGTCTGCTGGGAACTAGATTGAGGTCAGGGGCAGGAAAAATGGATGCTAAGGTGATAGAAACCAGAACAGTGGTTAACTCTGTGGGGGAGTGGGGCGGGGGGAATGGACTAGAAAATGGCACAAGGAACTTTCTGGGGAGGTGGGAATGTTCCACATCTTAATAAAGGTGTTGGTTACACAGGGGTATACTTTTCTCCAAATGCATTGACCTATATGTACAATTAAGATCTGGGTAAGTTACCGTATGTAAATTCTTTCTTGATAAAAAGTTGTATGTTTTTTAAGAAAGGAAAAAGATGTTTCAGGGTAAAGTCATCAGGACTTAGTAACAAAAACAGGCAGAGAGGGAGGAAATAGTCAAAGGTGATTTCGGACGTCCGTCTCGGGCAGGTGGGAGGATGGTAGTGCCAGTTCTGAGAGCAGTGGAAGAGAAGCAGGCTTGCCCGAGACCGGGAGGCTGCAAGTGGGAGGCGTCAGCAGGGTAGTTAATGTGGCTTCCAGTGAGCTGAAATGCCATCCATCAGGCAGCCCCAGGGCTGTGTCTACTCAAAGGCTCCTGGGCAGCACCAACAAGACCTTAACGGTACACGTGACAATGACTTGGAAGCCACAACACATGCCAGAGATGTAAGTCATCACTAAGATCCCTGCCCCATTCTAACTTCCCCCAGAAGCATCCTAATGTTTCAGGTCCACTCTGCTCGTAAAGTAGAACAGCCTGGCCTTTCAAAGCTCTTTGCAGAATTGGAGTTACAGGTGTAAGGCACCTGGCTTCCCATCAGTTCTTAAATGGTGGTCTGGGCCCTGACTCATCCGAGAGCTCGCTTGAATCACCAATGAACCAATGTTCCAGCTCCACGGGTGGGAGTGGAACCTCAGCAGAAGAATTCTGTTTTTGTGTCATCGTGAAAACCTAACTTGGACCACGTTTTGTACCTTCATGCATCTCCATAAGAGTCCTCCCATTTCATTCATTTATCCCCTCATTGGACGTATTTATATTAAGAAAATGCTTACAGTAAACCAGGCACTGTCTTAGGCTGAGGGTACAACAGAGAGCAGGGGACATGGATTCTGCCATCATGGAACTTACAACCCAAGCTGGGCTTGGACACCAGGCGAGGAGACGAAAAGTTGTGGGGGGAGGGAACAGCAAGCACAAAGGCCCAGAGTCAGCAGGAATCATGATGGAGGCAGGAGTGACCAAGAACCGATGTGAAGGAAGCACAGGGGTTTTTTTGTAGATAAAGTTTTATTGGAATGCAGCCAAGCACATTCATGTGTGTTTCATTGTCTCTGGTTGCCTTCCCACAAAAGCAGAGTTGAGAGGTCCTGACAGACTGGATGGCCCTTTATAGGAAATGTTTGCCGACCCCTGGGCTAGACTTCCAGCCTGGAGATGCCAAGGGGAGGCTAGATTGGAGGCTACTGAAGGAAGGAAACACACGAGGACTTTTGGGAGGATCTGCTGAGAGGACAGGAGGTGTGACGAATGACTTTCAGAGTTCTAGCCTGTGTGGTCCAGCCTCAAACATCCCCCTCTACATTGTGCAGAGCCCCACAGAGAGGGAGGAAAGCCGACATTCACATCACACTGGATGCTCGGCACTGTTCTAAACACCCTGTGATTAACTTACTTAGGAAAAGAGTCCACACCAGACACTATGATGAGTTCTTGGGACCCAGAGAGGGGTGACATGTGCCTCTGTCCCCAGGGAGACAGCAATTGGGATGCCGCCAACTCGCAAAGAGTGGGACATGCGCTGTACAGGTTTGTGGACATGCTTGGACCCAGTGTGAAAGATGAAGAGAAGGCTTCTAAGTCAGAAAGAGTCCTTCCGGTCAGTTCTGGGGGATGGAGCTACTATTGCAGGAATTATTCATTCTAACTCAGAACACTTTTTGCTTTTGATCATCTGTTTGATGGCTACTTCTAAACTGAACCCAGAATTACACCAGGTTATCATTTTGTTACCTCTAGAGCTCGTGGCTTTTGGTGACTAGATTTCTAGGCAGTGCCCATGCCTCTCCCCCTGTCCACACCCAACAAAGCTGATATGCAAAGGAATCCAGGACTAATTTGTCAGAGCTCATGACTTTGTTCCCAGCACTGTACTTCACATCTACTTTCCTTGTTCAGGGAAGCTGGCAGCTCTAAAGAGCTGCTGTGTTTTCACATCGTTCTGATAAACTGGAGTAGAAGAAAGCTGAGATTTCTCTTTATTCTCAAGGATCTTTTCCTAAAAGTAGCACTTTGCCACAATTGCCTAATATTTTTAGCACAATTTTGTGGTATAGTGCATTCTCAAAAGAAAATTTGTTTCTCCATAGTAAAGAATATGGAACACTTTCATGATCATTTGTAATAACCCAATGGGTGTATTCAGAGAAAGAATGTAACTATAGCTTATAACATTTTCATAAGTTGGAGAAGGAAGTTTACCCAGGTGAGAGGGCCAGACACCTACAACTGATGAAGTTCTACTGTTTCTACTACTTCTGTTTCCTCTGAGGCTCCCAGGGGATCCTCAGGACCTCAGGGTCCTGCCTCTACTTCCAGACTGGTCCTCAGCTGAACCACCTGGGAAGGTGAGCCCTGCATCCTGGAGGATTTTTTTTTTCTTTAACTAAGTGCTTACATCTGACTCCAGCTTTAGAGCTTTCTTTTGGTAAGATTCCTTTTGATACCTGTTCACCATGAGTGAATTACTGCTTGGGTTTAGGTTCTTCCATTTACACTATTAAATGTATATTTATATATGTATATTTTAATTATATTATGAAACATATCATATGCAAAAGAGTATGAAATGCATCATATACATATCAACTGAAAAAAATGCACAACCTGAAAGTTGAGAGTTATGTTTTATTCGGTGGACAAAACTGAGGACTTAAGCCCGGGACACAGCATCTCAGATAGCTCTGACAGACTGCTCTGAAGAGGCAAGGGGGGACCCAGGATATATAGGGGTTTTTGCAACAAAGACCAGGTAGTCGGAACATCAGAAGATTGCTGTTAATTAAAAAAAACCAGATTATCTCAAGTTAGGAAATTTAGCGCTTTTCTATGTATGAGATGATGCAAGAGTCTGGGCTTACTGAAATCATTCCTTTGATATGCACCTCAGCTATCTGGGGCCAGCATCCTGTGTTTTCTCATCCTGAGTTTCTTCAGCGTGCAAAGTTGCGGGGGGGCTACAACGTCTGGTGATTTGATGGCGGGCATTCTGTTTCTATCCTGAGTTCCCTCAGGGCTTACCTTCAGGGTGGCTGTCATGTGATGGCTTGATGGCTGCAACATCCTTTGTTTACTGATATGACAGGCAATATTTTTCTTTCATACATACAAAGAGAAAAATTGTTATTATTGTAATTATAGAATGCATTATATTTAGAAGTAGTAGGGAAAATCAATGTAGTTAGCCAACTTAATCTATTGCAATGCCCTGGGTGCCTCTCCCTAATCCCTTAGCAGGGATTTTGTGCTAATTATTCTCTAGGTTTTCTTTAGGATTTGACCCCTGTATGAATGTGTCCCTTAACAATCTAGTGTTTTGCTTTCCCTGGTTTTTATATTTATACAAAGAAAATCATCCTAAAGGTATTTTATGTGCCTTGTTCTTTTACTCAACATATACTGTTGAGCACCATCTGTGCCATATGCCCGGCTACAGGCCGTTGTTTTTTACTACTCTGTAGAATCTTTTGTATGAACGTACCCAATTTATTTATCCCTTCCCTTTTCCATGAACATTGGTGTCGTCTCCCATTTCCTTGCTCTAGAAATAGTGCTGTTATACAACATTGTAAATCTATACTATACTTCAATAAAATGAATTTAAAAAAAAAAAAACTTTGTAGTGCTACTACGAACATCCGGGTACAATGCACAGGAGTTTCCGTGCTGATGGGAACGTTGGCCGTCTGCTATGCAAAGCGGGAGCCACCAGCCATGCGACTGTTGAACACTTGCACGTGGCTAGTGCAACCGAAGAACTGAACTTTTAATTAATTTAAATTCAAACAGCACCACTCCAGAACAGATCCACTCTGAGTGTCATTGCTGGGTCATAGGACACACACAACTCGCCTTGACTTGGTCAGGCCCAGGGATGCTCCAAAGTAGTCGTGGCTATTTACAGCCTCAACTGTATATCCACAGGTATGAAAATGCGTGTTGCTCATCAACACTTGGTATTGTCATTGTCAGGTTTTTCACATTTTTTGCCAATCCGATAGTGTGAAATGGTATAAAATTATGGCTCTAATTCCTATTATCCCAAATTACTAAGGAGAATGAGCACCTTTTCACAAGCTTGTTTGCCATTTGTATTTCCTCTTTTGTGAAACGCTCATTCATACATTCTGCCATTTTCTCTATTAGGTCATCTTTTTCTTATTGATTCATAAGAGTTGTTTTTTTTAATTTGGGGTACAAATTCTTTGTTCGCTATGTATCACAATACTTCCATTTGTTGCTCTTGTACTCTTTGTATGGTACCCTATTTTGTTTGTTTGTTTGTTTTGTTAGGGCAAGAAATTGTGACTTTATTCGGAAAGCCAGCAGATCAAGAAGATGGTGGACTAGTGTCCCAAAGAACCATCTATGTATGGTACCTTTTGATGAACAGATGCTCTTAATTTTAAAGTTGCCACATTTATTTTTTTTAATTTATGAACTAAGCTTTATGAATGTGAGTGTTTTACAGAAAACCTCTAATATGATTTTGTCCATTTTACTAACGGGGAAAACAAGGCCCACACCAGTCGTGGGTGCTTCCCAGGGTGCCATGATGAGTTGAGTGTTTGACAGAGTCAAATCTGGAGTCGAGGTCTATTTCTTCTTAGGTAAGGTCCTTCCTGCAACAGACGTGCTGCCTAAAATCTCGCTTGGGGGACACTGGACTTACCCTCCCATACCAACCATACTTCGGAGGGGTTGAGTAACTTCTCAGGAGCAGTTGGGCAGAAAGTGAATTTCTGAGCTGTTTTGAAGTAAGAGAGGAGACAGGGAAAAAGTGACATGTATATCCTCTGTGCCAGGCACTTTGCCAGATCAACTGCAGTGAATGAATTTGCCCAAGAGAGGCAGGTATGGAAGTGATACAATGGCCTCCATATCAGGCCAACCTGGGTTCAAATTCTAGACACGGCCCTTACCAGCTGGGTAACTGCAGGCAAATCACTTGCCCTTTCTGATCTTCACTTTCTCACCTGTAAGAGGTTAGGAAGATCTGCTTTGCAACTGCTATTGGGGAAAACTGAAGGATCCCAGTAACATTTATCTGCCCCCCCCACACACACACCCCAGATAGGGAGTCCTGGTAAATAATGGAGAGAGTGTAAGCTCGCAGCCGGGCCCACTTCGGTGTAAGTCCTGACTCTCATCGATCCCTACGTGGCTTTGGACATGTTTCAGAAGCTCTCTAATCCTCAATTTCATCTCTTGTAAAAAGGAAAGTGGCTGTATCATCACAGTGTGGGCTATGGGAATCAGATGAGATAATATCTATAATATTGCTGGTACCCAGGAGGTGCTTAATAAGTGCATTTCTCTTCCCAGATTAAGTGCAATCACAGCTTGCAGTTGATTGCCAGGTTGCCGCATGACTGCTGGCACGATATATATTCCAATAACTTGGCCCCTGAGAGTCCTGAGGTGGGCAGTGTCCTTTCCCAGGATGCCTGCAGTACCGCAGGGTTCTTGGCTCAATTCTGTGAAGTGGTGAGAAAAATCCTGTTGCCGCACATTGGGTCTCTTGGGAAAAGAAGTGAAGCAGGTGGCTGCTCCACCGGTGTCAGCTCTGCAGGTGACAGAGGGGTCCCAGGCAGCTCCACATGTGGCCTGGGGTAAGCAGGGAAGCTCTCTGAGCCTCAGCACATTTATATATTCAGTGAACATTTGTGAAGCACCTACTATGTGTCAAGGAGTCTCCCATGTTCTGGAAATACAAGAAAAATAACAACTCCTGTCCTCGGGCAGCTTACCACCTGTCGGGGAGAGGGTTAATAAACAAGTGACGATCCTGCTGGGTAGCGGTGAATGGTTTAAAGAACAATGAAGCAGAATAAGTGGAGAGCTGGGGGAGCCCTTAGAAACAGACGTCAGAGAGAACTTCTCTGAGAAAGAAAGCCGAGATGAAGGGGAGTGGGAAAGCAGGATGTGCAGACATGTAGAAGAAGATTATTCCAGGAAAAGGGAAGAGCATGTGCAAAGATCCTGAGGATATTGGAGGAGTGTCAGAAAGGCAGTGTAGTGGGAGCAGAGAAAGAGAGTGGGAGGTCAGAGAAGTAAGGGGGCCATGTGGGTGCTGGGCTTAGAGGCCATGGTAGGGACTCGGGCTTTGCTCACCTGCCTTGGGATGTCATGGTGCATTTGGAGCAGAGGAGAGACATGCTCTGTCCTTTGCTCAACAGAATCACTGTGGCTTCTCTCTTGAGAATAATCTTAAGCCGGGACACAGAAGAAGCAGAGAAATCTGTTGGGAAGCTATACTAACAGTCCAACGCAGAGATGATGATAGCTTGCCTTCTGTAACAGCAGAAGTGGTAACAAGTGCTCGGATTCAGAATGTATGTCAAGGTAGAGCTGACATGATTTCCTGATGTATCAGATGTGGGTGTGAGAGATAAAGATAAGTGTTTGGTTGGCTTAAGCAAATGACAGGATGGAGGGGCCATCAACCGAGGCCAGGAACACCAGAGCAGGAACAGGTTTAAAGGCTCCTTTGGGACTTGGTAAGTCAAGATGCACATTTAGCATACAAGTGAGGATGTTGAAAGCCATATTGAATATATTTCATTTCATCTTTAAAACAATATGTGGTATAGATCACCATGTTAGAAATGAGGAAACTTCAATCAGTGCATTGAAGTTCTATCCTAAATGGCACATCTTAAGTGTTAACACATCATGTAAATGATGGAGCCAGGATTTGAATTCCACCCAAATGACTATAGAGCCTATCCCCTCCCTTCTCTGTTCCACTCATGGGATCTCTGTGGACAAGTGGGAAGGCATATGCTCTCCCAGCCAAGTGCTCCCAGGTGTGGACTCTTTACTCCATCCAGGACCGCTCTATGACCTCTACAGGGCAATGCCTCATTTAATTCCCACAATAACCTATAACTACCAGTATTATCCTCATTTTACAACGGTGGAAACTGAGGCACAAAGAGCCTCAGATTCAGTACACGGTGCATCTAGGATGTGATCCAGAGATCAAGTTCTTCAACACTATGTCATATTCCAAAATTAAATGTTTGTCAAGTCAAAGAATAGCATGTAATTGACTAAAATCAAGATATCGCTTGCTGTGAACTATCATTCAAAGACAGTGTCACCTTATCATTGAATCAGTAGACGTTTGTTAAATGAAAAAAGCACAGCCCTGACAGCTGGAACCTATAAAGCCTTTTATTTAACAAACATTTATTGATCAACTACTATGAGCCAGGCACTGGATAGGAACAGGAGCTACAGAGGTGACTGAGTCACGGAGAAGCTCAAGGTCTAATGCAGTGGGCAGGGTCATTCCAGTGCTATAATCAGGATACATAAAGTGATTTCATTCAACATTTCTCTTTTTTTCTAGTCTCTCTTATTTGTAAGAAGCCATACGCCTCAGAGCAGCAGTGAGTTAAATCTTCTGCATATTAGAAAAAATGGTGTTATCTTGGCCTAGCCTATGCTCTGGAATTTTTTTATGAACGGGCATTTCACTTCCCTTTTGACATTGCACTTTTCTCATGTGTATATTGGAGGGAGGAAGAATGTGGTTAATGGTAACTATGAACTTAGGATAAGATTCAGCAAGTATCACATTTTGCTTTCATGATGAGTAATTTTTATATGCTTGTTTTCAAAATAAATAAATAAAGACTGCCATTTCCTCATCTTTACCAGGGTTTGAAGCTGATTCATTTGTGTCTCATGTGAGAACATCTCATATAGACATTTATAAGGCACATTTACCCATAGAGCCAGCCTCACATCTGCAGTGTTTTATCCAGGAACATTAATACATGAATGGGAAACTATTAAAAAAAAATCAGCCCAGAGATGGTTTCACAGCCAATTTAGCAATTGTCTTTCTGATGTTTTTTGTCTCTGCCTTCCCACAGAATAGTCTGGACACCTACTGTTTCCTGGTCTTTGCCGTAATCTGCCTCGCAGGTGCTCTCTGTTTGTATTTTGTCCTGCCTGAGACCAAAAACAAAACCCATGCAGAAATCAGCCAGGCATTTGCCAAAAGGAACAAGGCCTACCCACCAGAGAAGAAAATTGACAGCTGTAACTGATGATAAAACAAATGGAAGGCCTCAACCGGACTCCTCCTCCACACTGGAGAATTGTGTCAAAAAGAGGATTGTCTGAATGGATGATCTCACCATTTTGGGAAACGGAAGAGTCCCCCTGCAAGTTCAACCTTACTAAGTATTTAAAAATAAACCTTTGCTAACCTAACATCGCAGCCATGTGGGGTTGATTCACAGCTGAATCCCCCAAACTCTTCTGGCAGCTGGAAAGAATCACCCTATGTTTCAGTGGACCCAGCATTCTTCTGTAGACATCCATGGCCTGCCTTCTTCATGACTTGCCCCATGGTTTCAAAATGAAATTGGGGAAATAGCATTTGAATGCTTTCTCAAAGAATAACAATCTAGTCCGACAGAGGACTCGATGGACTAGAAATCCAGACTGAGTTTCCAGTCCCAGCTCTGCCAGAAATAGCCTTGAGCCACCCTCAGCCTGGATCCTGAAGCATCCAAGGACCCTTGGCTTTGATCCTAGATGAAGGTTTTCATACCTCCTAATAAATGCCTGTTTCCAATCTTTAGCTGTACCTTGTGGATCTCAGACTCAGGAGAGGCTGATACCAACCCACCACCCTCCAGGTCCCATCTCTCCCAGGCTGTACCGTGGGGCTCCAGAAATATCTTTACCTCTGAGTATCAGATGTGCTCACAGAGGGCATAAAGGGGATCAATATGTAGAAGACCTAGAGACGCAGACATAAGAAGTAACTTCCCAGAAGCTGAGGCAGGGACTGCAAATTTAACACTGTTCAGTTGAAAAAAACAATGTTAAGAATGATTCTGAAGTTAAACCTAAGCTTGGAGAAAAGGAACACTGTGATTGATTAGTGATGTCTGCCACAGGTATAGAGTGAGAGTATCACAAATGCTTTATGTTTGCCAATCTTAGAAGAGATTTACCTGAAAGACAATGTATTAGGGTTATTCAGAAGAACAGGAAAATATATATATATGTATATATGTAATTTATTATGAGGAATTGGTTCACACAGTTACAGAGGTTGAGAAGTCCCACAGTCTGCCACAGGCAAGCTAGAGACCGAAGAAAGCCAAAGGCCTGAGAACCAGGGTAACAAGTGGTGTGAGTTCTACTCCAGGTCTGAAGGCCTGAGAAGAGAAGTGCTGATGGTATAAGTTCCAGCCCAAGGGCTGGAGATCAGTGTCCTAGCTCAGCCATCAGGCTGGGAGCAAATCCTCCCTTTCTCCACCTTTTAGCTCTATTCAGGCCCTCAGTAGATTGGATTCCCACCCACATTGGGAAGGGCAGTCTGCTTTACTCAGTCTACCAATTCAAATACTAATTCCATCCAAATTACCCTTGCAGACACACCCAGAAATAATGTTTAACCAAATATCTGGGCACCCCATGATCTGGTCAAGTTGACACACAAAATTAAACATCACAAGTCCACCGCTTGTCAACTTGGCACCTATACGCATCTCTTTAAATCATACTCAGACTCCAAACAAAGACCATAATGAGGTCATAAATCTGCCTAACATGATAGAACTATCCTATGTTCAACCAAAAGTTCACTAACCCCTTCTCCAGAAGAGGAGGTAAAGCCCTTGAGTGATGTTTGCTCTTCTCCTTGATTCTTCATAACTGAAATGCTATGAGGTAAAATTAACAATACTTAAGGACTATGATATAAAGTCAATACATCTTATGTTACATGGTGAGGAAATAAAAGAAAGAAAACGAAGATATTGTTAGATCTATAGAGAGAAATATAAACCTGTTCATAAAGTGAGGAAATACTCATGATAATTACAATCTTCATTCTGTAACTGGTCATATGGTCATAGTTGGTATTATCACTACCTCCTTCCACTTTTTGTATTCCCTTGGCCTTCAGCAAACACCTCAGCTGGTCCTGGTTCTTTATCTGGTAGGGTGACCCAAACCTTCTTTCCTGAAGGATCTGGGCCATTATTAATCCAGTGACAATTGGGTTGTTACAGTTTTTCATGACCCTTAATCACAGGGCTTGGTAATACTAATGACGCCCTAAGGGATCTCCTGTTTCCAGACGCTCTCCTTTACCTCCACTGTGGAACAGTCATCCAATTTCCCCTTGGTGGTCTGGATCAATCACACTAGACAGCTCAGTATGTCCCTTTTACTGTTTCCTTGTTGATTCAGAGGCACGAGGAGCCCAAAGTGACTGGGTGACAGTCTCAGTGGAATCATTATTGTACATCCTGGTGGAAGGATTCCTCCTCCTGGAACTCAGACTCCTAAGCCAGCAGAGCATAAGGCTGCAGGAACAGGAAACAAACAATTTGCTAGGGGGTCATTAGTGGTAATAGTGAGTGATACCACTCCCATTTCCACCCCTTGATTCCTGGACCCATGAATCTGTGCTATGGGAGAAACAGCACCATACTGGACACTGATTCAGAGCATACACAGCCTTATAGGGAACTTTGCCCCAGTTCTGCAAGGTATTGCCACCTAGCTTCAAAAGTCCATTGCAGCATTCTATGGAGCCAGCTGCTTCAGGATGGTAAGAACATGGTAGAACCAGTGAATTCCATGAGCATGAGCCCATTGCTGTACTTCTTTTGCTGTGAAGTGAGTTCCTTGATCAGAAGTAATTCTATATGGATATCATCATGGTGGATAAAGATTCCATAATTCCATGGGTGTATAGGAAACACTGTGCGCAGAGTAAACAAATCTGTGTCTAGAGTAATTTTCTATTCCAGTAAGGACAAAACACTGCCCCTTCCATGATGAAAGTGGTACAATGTAATCAACCTACCCCAGGTAGCTGGCTGATCACCTAGGGGAATGGTGCCATACTGGGGACTCAGTGTTAGTCTTTGCTGCTGACTGGTGGGGCACTCAGCCTTGGCTGTAGCCAGGTCAGCCTTGGTTAGTGGACGTCCATGTGGCTGAGCCCGTGTGTACCTCGACTCCTGCCACCATGGCCTCTTTGTTAATGAGCCCATCGGGAGATGACAAGGGTGGCTGGGGAAAGAGACTGACCGGAATCCACCAAACGGGTCATTCTATCAATTTGACTATTAAAGGTTCCCTCTGATGAGATCACCCTTTGAAGATCATTCACATGGGATACAAATATCTTCACACTTTTTGTCCATTCAGAGAGGTCTATCCACATACCTCTTCCCCAAATTTGCTTGTCACTGATCTTCCAATCACATTCCTTCCAAATCCCTGGCCACGCAGCTAGACCATTGACGACAGCCCATGAATTGCTACATAAGAACATGACTGGCCATTTCTCTTTCCAAGTAGAGTGAACAACCAAGCGCACTGCCCAAATTCTGCCCAGCAGTAGGGTTTCACTTCACCACTGTCCTTCAGCGATGTCCCAGAGAGGGGTTGTCGTGCTGCAGCTGTCCACTTTGGGGTGTTGCCTGCATATCACGCAGAACCGTCTGTAAACCAGGAAGAGAAGACTCTTCTCTTCCTCTGTCAACTGACTGTAGGGAACTCCTCATGGGGCCACTGGTGCAGACTGGGAGAGAGGAGGCAGCGCAGTCAGAGTGGGGACCATGCGCGTCTGGGCTACTTCATCATGTAACTTGTGTCTTCAGGGCCTGCTCAGGCCTGATCGCATATACACCATTTCCACTAGATAATAGAACTTATGGCTTAGTGGGTCAGATAACACCCAGTTCATGACTGGCAACTCAGGTCAAGTTGTAACTTGGTAGCCCACAGTCTAGTGTTCAGTTTCTACTAAGGCCAGTAGCAGACCAAGAGCTGTTTCACAAAAGGAGAGAAGTTATCCACAGAGGATGGCAAGGTTCTACACCAAATTCCTAAGGTCCTATGCTGGGATTCACTTATAGGGGCTGCCAAAGACTCCAAATAGCATCCTTCTCTGCCATTGAGACTTCAAGTATCATTGGATCTGGTGGCCCAAGTAACAGAGCACAGCAGCCTGGAGCTGGTGCAGAGCCTTATCTTGGGCCCCATTCAAAACTAGCAGCTTTTCAGTAGGTGGGCCAGAGTAATACACCCAAATGTAGAATATGTTGTCTCCAAAATCCCAAGAGGCACACTAGGCATTGTGCCTCTTTTTTGGTTGTAGGAGGAACAAGATGTAACAACTTATCCTTCACTTTGGAAGCAACATTTGACATGCCCCACACCACTGGACTCCTAGAAGTTTTACTGAGGCAGAAGGCACCTGAATTTTTCTCAGATTTATTTCCCACCCCTGACATGCAAATGTCTTACCAATAAGTCTAGAGTCCTTGCTACTTCTTGCTCACTGGGTCCAATAAGCACAATGTCATCCATGTAATGGACAGGTGTGATATCTTGTGGAAGGAAAAGACAACCAAGGTCCCTGTGAACTAAATTGTGACAAAGGGCTGGAGAAATGATAAACCCCTGAGGAAGGATAATGAAGTTGTATTGATGGCCTTGCCAGCTGAAAGCAAACTGCTTCCGATGGCCCTAACAGGTGTCAACAAAAAAGCATTTTCCAGATCAATAGCTGCATACCAGGTACCAGTGGATGTGTTCATCGCTCAAGCAATGAACCCACATCTAGTACAGCAGCTGCAATTGGAGTCACCACCTGATTAAGCTTATAATAATCCACTGTTATTCTCCAAGATCCATCTGTCTTCTGCACAGACAGGATAAGGAAGTTGAATAGGGGTGTGGTGGGAATCACCACCCCTGCATTTTTCAAGTCCTTCTTGGGGACAGTAATCTCTGCAGTCCCTCCAGGAATTTGGTATCGCCTTTGGTTTACTGTTTTCCTAGGTAGAGGCAGTTCTAATGGCTTCCTCTTTGCACCATAATAGTCTTCATTCCACAGGTCATGGAATCAACGTGGGGATCTGCTGATGTATATCTATCCCGATTTTGTGCTGAGAACTAGGAAGATAATCGCAGGGTGGGTAAGAGACCCACCGGACCCAGTTGTGAGATGGACCAGAGCTAAAACTCCATTGATCACCTGGCCTCCATAAGCTCCTACCCTGACTGGTGGACCACAGTGATGTTTTGGGTCTCCTCGACTTTATATCAGGGCAGAGCCCATCCAGTAGTCCCCAAAGGCTGATTATTCTCTTTCCTAATTTACAATTACCTTGGTAAACTTGTAGGTCACTTAAGGATAGGCTGGGAGAAAGATGAACAGGATAAGTTTTTGGTATTGTACCAGGATCTTTCTTCAAGGGGAACCAGCCTCCCCTTCATTCAAGGAATTCTGAGAATAGAATGAGAGGCTGTGTCTCTGTTTTTAGACTTCTGTTCACTTGGTCTAGAACTTTTCTGCTAACACGGATCAAGTAAGAATTTACTAGGCTTTCTATCTATTTCACTTCCAGGAACACCATGGTCAACTAGCCAATGCCATAAGGTCTATGCTAGTCAGGCTATTCTGACTGCAGCTTTGATTCTACTGCCAATTATGGTAACCCAGCCCACCTTGACTTTGGCAACTAAGTGCCAGCACTTGGCCGTGGTCACCCTAGGATCCAATTACTCCCATTGCATTTAGGTTTCCAATTCATTGACGGCAGTTCCCATTGTAAGGTCTTGTCTATAGAGAATAATCATTGAGCTCTTCAAGAATACTATATTTTTCAAACTATTGGTCAACTGTATGTCTTCTGGACCCTCCCAGTATGGATGAAGAGGTCTTAAATGACAAATCCACTCTAACTTACCAATCTCCCTAAAACCTTGAATCCCTACATTGAACAAAGGAAGGTCCAGCATTTCTAATTTGCCCACTGTGGGCCACCTTTTTCGTATCCATATTTCAGCCAACCAACCAAACTAACCATTGGAGCTCTTTCTAATTCCCTGAGCTACAACATTAATTGCAGATCTCTGCTGGGTCCATATTAGTAAGTTCAGCCTGATCCAACTTTATGGTCCTCCTACCATTATCCCACACATTTGACATCCATTCTGACACATGGTCCCCATATTTATGTCTGTTGAATTAGAAAACTCAAGCTGTTCTTTAGGAGTGTGGCACACCTCCATGGGCCACACTTGTACCTCACCTTTAGGGGCCTGCTGGGACTTGAGTCTAGAAGAAAGAGGGGTGGTGAGAGGCCGTTACAGTTTCCCAGGCAATGCAAGGTTAACCCCCTTGGGCAGAAATGCAAAGGCCAATACCACTGTGGGTGCAGAAGACACTACCCATTGGGGATGGGGAGGCTGCTTCTACTGGAGGTGGGAAGGTCACTTCTGCTGGGGATAGGGTGACCTCTTCCACTGGCACAGAAGACTCATCAGAATTTAGGGGCTTGATGTCCCTAGCTTCATCAAGGTCTGCCCACCTGTCCTCATCCCAACTTACAGGCTCACACTCCATGCCCTCACTTTAGCAGTAGACACCCTGTGAGGCTGGGAATTCAACGTGCACTATAATCCAGCTGGCCACAGGATGAGACTTTGTGTTTGGCTTTCAGCGATCTCAGTCCTGCAGCTACAGGAGATAAGGGTCTCCTTCAGGGCACACACAGAAGCTTTTAGGTCATTTATATAGTGCTTGAGCTGGGAATTCAAATCCCTAAACTCATCCTTTTCTTTCATGCCAGCCTACCTCATTATAATCGTTTTCAAAAAAATGTTCAAAAGAATCATATACAGTCACCCCACTCTTTGCTTGTTGTAAGTGGTTGATGAGGAGAATCCAATGGAAATATTTGACATATCTCCATTGCCGGATCATGCATGGACAACCATTGCTCTCTTTACTACTGGAGATAGAGTCATTAGCATCTTTAAATCTAATCAGATCTGAGGGCCAATTCCAGAAACCCCAGAACCAATTCAAACAACTCATCCTTAAAATTCTGTTTATTGAGAACTACTCCGGGTACCAAAACCTATATTCATCAGGGTTCTCTGGAAGAAGAGAACCAATAGCATAAATATAGAGATTTATTAAGAGGAATTGGCTCACATGATTATAGAGGCTGAGAAGTCCCACAATCTGCTCTCTGCAAGCTAGAGACCAAGGAAAGCTAGTGGTGTAATCCCAGTCAGAGTCCAAAGAACTGAAAGCCAGGAATATCGATGACATAAGTTCCAGTCTGAGGGCAGAAGAAGACCTATGCCCCAGTTCAGTCAGTCAGGTTGAATGAATTCTCCCCTCTTTTGCCCTTTTGTTCTATTCAGGCCTTCAACAGACTGGATGATGCCCACCCACATTGAGGAGGGCAGTCTTCATCACAGTCCACAGATTCACATGCTAATCTCATCCAGAAACACCCTCACAGAAACAATGTTTAAACGAATATCTGGGCACCCCAAGACCAGTAATTTTTGACACACAAAATTAACTGTCACAGGTCGTGAGTTCACCATTATTCAAAGTCACAAGTAAACTTCGGTTGATTACTTGCCTTGACAGTTGAGGAAATCTAAGTGTCAATTTGGGAGGAAGTTGTTAGGAGTAGATGTTGGCAGTATACTTAAGGGCTCTTCCAACCCTTCTGTGCTAGCATCGTTTGGGTGGAAACACTTGCAGCCTAACATTATAGTACATGCCTTATGGTTTGGGTGCTTCCCTATACTTGCCTCCAGAGTGAAACAAATGCAAAGTACTTGAATTTAGTATGTCACAGTAGAAAGAGTTTGGCCAGAGGGGAAAAAAGCCCTGGACCTATCAACACCATTGGAATCCGTTCAGCCATAATCCCTTCCGTATTTCTGATCATCCTTGACAAAATAGGCCTTAGCCAAAACTTGAGTTCTGATTTTCCTTTCCTACAGAATATTCTTTCATCACTGGGCCTCTCCTTTGGTTGATTGCCAGCTCAATGCACCATACCATCCAGCTTTGGTTCGGCCAGAAATTTTGGACAGTGTTTGTCAATATGGAGAGAAAATGATATGTGGGTACAAAAAGTGGCTGAAACCCAAAAAAAGCCAAATTTGGCTTAAAAAGAAATATTAGCTTTTGGGTGTTCTCTTTCATTTTTAGACTTGAGTATTTAGTCACTCCGTGTTTATTACGTACCTGCCATATACCAGGCACTGAGGATACGTCAGTGAGCAAGAAAACACACTGCCTTTGCCTGCATTAGCTCATGTCTCCACAGGAGATGGAAAATCACAGAAGTGTTAACAGGAAAGTGTCATCAGCACTTGGGGGAGGAGGGACACAGTGATATTGGAACATGCAACAGGACCACCTTATCTGGGGTTGGAGTGAGAGATGAGAATCAGAAAGTCTTCCCAAAATAATGATACAAGTGGAATGAGAAAGAAGACTATCAGGCAACAGACCAGGAATCATTTTTACATTCTACAGTTGAACAACATTAAGAAATTTTTTGAAAAAGAAAACAATAAGACACCCAAAATCTCATATGTTTCATTCTCCCCAACACTGTCATTTTAATTTTTATACGTCTCTGTCCTTTTCTGGTCTATTATTTATCCTGTTATAATCACAGAATATATAAAGCACAACTCACAACTCTTATCTATCTTCTGTTTTTTCCATTTTATATTAAGTCAAATGCATCATCTCAATTTTCAGGCCTTTTGCTCGTATTCTACTATCCACTGCAGTGAACTCTTCATGTGCAGAGTTGTTTTTTAGATACTGAAAGATAATGGGGAATGGTGAGTCAGAGAGATGAGCATTTCCATGAGCCCGGGGACACAGGCTCTAGTGCTTTGCTGAAAGGTACTAACCATTTATAGCACCCTGTATCCATTCATGGACCCTAAAGGAATCTCCTCGAATTAACAGACCTCCTGTCCTAATTCTTGCTGAGGTCTTAGAGATTAGGTCCTGGTCTTACTATTTTATCTATTCTCCCTTCTCCAAGCCATGGAGGTTGACATTTTTTCTTTTCAAGTTCACTGAAAGAAAAGTAACTCATCCAACTTCTGGCTCTGGTTAAGATGAAATAAGCACATTCCACCCCTTTCACTGATTATAACTAAAAGCCCTGGATATAATATGTAATACAAGTATACAAGAACTCTCAAAATAAATTATAGCAGGCAAATTGACAAGGGAAATCAAAACTTGAAGAACAACCAATTTGGGAGTGAGAATTTTGCATTTTTTCCTCCCATATCTCTTGGCTTATACTCCTGAACAGACAATTCCCAGAACTGCCCAATAAGCACTGGCAGAAAAAGCTCTAAGAGAAATCCTCCCTATCTGGCCAGAGGGACAGAAGTGGTAACTGGCCACGTGGGGAAAAGAATACAGTAGGTGTGAAAGAGTCACCTTTAAAAGTGTAAAAATCTCTCCCTTTTTTTTTTGGCCCTGAGACATCAGCCGTGAAGCTGAACTCCTAGGATTGTGGCAGCACTGGTAGCCACATAGACACCAAAAATCTAAGAAAAGTAATCTTCTCTCTGATAACAGGAACAGGCAAAATGGGCCTCTGTGGTCTGAAGATTGTGGGGGAATGCCAGTTATGTTTTCTTTATTTTTTTTTTCTATTAATGTTTTGCCCCAGGTGCAAACCCATTTGTGAAGCTTAACACAATGGGGAGGCTATATCCTTGCATTTCTAGCCAAAATACCAGAAGTGACAACTGGAAACTGGAGATTATTGGGGAAATCACAGTGAGGAGCCAGCTGAAGAAAGGGATGCTCTGAATCTATGTATGAAGTCCTGGGCTCACCCCTGAGCACCACATCAGGGAACTGACCAGAAGCAATGTAGAAAAAACTTTGAGAAGTGAACTACAAGTTAGACCACCACGTGGGCCCAGACCAGCCCCTGGGTGGTACACACACAGGGCAGACCCAGGTAGCACTGCAAAAACTTTGAAAGTTAAACTGAAAATGGAAATACTGTCCACAGAATGTGGGTCAGGACTTGCAGTCTGAACATAACTAGGTTGATTGCCTGCTTTTAAAAAATTGTCCAGAAAGCTTTAATAGGACACAGAGCTTCATGGTATAATATTCAAAATGCCCAAGATATAATTTAAAATTACTTGACCTATGAAGAGCTAGGAAAACCTCAGCAACACTCAAGGGAAATAACAATCAACAGATGTCAATCCCAAATGACTCCGATTTTTTTTGTTTTACATCTTTATTGGAGTATAATTGCTTTACAATGGTGTGTTAGTTTCTGCTGTATAACAAAGTGAATCAGCTATATGCATACATATATCCCCATATCCCCTCCCTCTTGTGTGTCCCTCCTACCCTCCCTATCCCATCCCTCTAGGTAAAATGACCCCAATTTTATGGCTCCTTTAAAGTAACTATTATAGTCCTGCTCTTTGAAATAAGGGAAAACACTCTTGAAATCAATGGAAAGATAGTTCTCAGCAAAGAAATTAAAACTATTTCTAAAAATTGAAAATATAGAACTGAAAAACACAATAACTGAAAAGTAAAATTAACTTTAGAGCATTAGTAGCAGAATGGAGATGACAGGGGAAAAGATCAGTGAACTTAAAAGCAGATCAATAGAAATTACTCAATCTGAACAACGAGGAGGAAAAGAGTGAAAAAATGAACAATACCAAGTAATGGCAAGTATGTGGGGCATTTGGAACTCCCCTACATCACTGGTGGGAACTATAAACAGGAACAGCCTCTCTAGAATGGTGATCAAAGAAAACATCTAAAGCATGTTTCCTAATATTGAGCTCATGAGCTGAACGTGTGCACCAAGCCCAAACTTCTCACCACCCCCCACCCCACACACACTGACACATTTTCTCTCCCACCTACTCATGGGGCCAGGGCATTCATGCATGGAGGGACAGAGAGTGTGTAGGTCGTGTGGCAAGTCAATTCCTGATACAGAGAAAACAGTGACACTGATAAAGATCCCCTCCTTGACCAAACTTTAGTCAGTCTCCTCTGAGCACTCTTCTTGACTAGACCTTGTCCTTGGCCTGCAGATCCCAGTTTTAGCAAGAATCCTGCCAAGTCAGTTTAATGAGAATACCCCAACCTTTGATATCTAATCAAGGTCCTCTTCCCCCATCTTTCATATCCAATCAAGCTCCTCTTTTCCCTGCTCTTGTTACCTAACCAAGTCCATCTTAGTAATTTCCATCCACTGACTCCCTCACCCTGCCCATTGGCTATAAATCCCTAGCTGCCCCCATTTTATTCAAGTTGAGCTCAATCTCTCTCCCCTATTCAATAGTCTTAACCGCTATTGCGATAGTCTTGAATAATGTTTTCCTTGCCTGCTTAACTCCATCTGGTGCAATTTTCCTTTGGCAATCCTCACAGCTTTAAACCCATATATTTAATCCAATCAGAGAAGTTGAACCAGACTTCCCTGTTGGCGCAGTGGTTAAGAATCTGCCTGCCAATGCAGGGGACACAGGTTCAAGTCCTGGCCCTGGAAGATCCCACATGCTGCAGAGCAACTAAGCCCTTGCACCACAACTACTGAAGCCTGAGCTCTAAAGCCCGTGAGCCACAACTACTGAGCCTGCGTGCCACAACTACTGAAGCCCACGTGCCTAGAGCCTGTGCTCCGCAACAAGAAAAGCCACCACAATGAGAAGCCCATGCGTGGCAACAAAGAGTAGCCCCTGCTTGCTGCAACTAGAGAAAGCCCATGCCAGCAACGAAGACCCAATGCAGCCAAAAAATAATTAATTAATTTTAAAAAAGAAAATGAAAAGTTGAATCAGTGAATGTCAGATTCTCCATTTCCCCAAGAAAACTTCACTTGGGGGAAGAGTGAGTAAAAAGGGCAGAGAAGTTCCTGTTTAAGACAGTGGCTGGTCCATACACAGGGCCAGATGGAGATGAAAGTCTTACAGAGGATAACTTCTCAGTACAGCTAGAGTCATTCAAGATACAGCTTCCATCTTTGGAGTGAAGACAGGAAAGGGAACTCAAGGTTCTGGGCCTCTGACAATGAGGTGGCAAGTGTATCTATAATTCTCAACTCCAAATGGACAGGCAGTTTGGGAAACTTTATAAGTAATTCAGCCCTGGAAGGCTGCCCTGCAAAAAAATCCTTAGCCAGGTATTCATTGGTCAATCCACCAGCCAATCACCAGCAAGCAAGGAAGGTGAGACAAAGTCAGTGATTGGCCAGGCTTGGGTTCCCTCAGCAGGAATTGACTCTGCTCTCCCAGCACTGGCTAGAGTCACCTATGGGCCCTTGAGAGATTAGGAAGCTGAAATTATCAAGAAGCACAGGACTCAGTGGAAAAATATCTCCCCAGTTTTTATTTTCTAGTGAGACTGAGGTAGAGGTGTTTGCACAGAGCATTAGGGATGTTTTCCTTATAACGAAGGTTCACTCATTTAGAAACAGGTCACAGGGTGGGCATTCCATCCTAAACATTTATAGTCACAAGGGTACGTGTACTTGAAGGGATTATGTAAGTGCGTGAATGTGTCTGTGTCTGTTTTAAACACATGAAACATTCCTCTTATGTTACTGCATATGTTCACCTGCTCTGGGCATTATCAACTGGTGCTTATCTAGAAAAATGAAGAACTGCTCCAAGAGAGAGGGGGCCATGTCTGTTTGACTCTACACTGTATCCAGATAGCATCGAATCTGGCACATAGCAGGTGCACAATAAATATTGGTTGAACGAACAAATGAATGAATGGGTAGTGTAGTAGACAGAAAAATAGCCCCCAAAGATACCCAGGGACTAATCCCCAGAACCTGTGAATACGTTACCTTGCATGGCAAAAGAGACTTTGCTGATGTGGATAAGTTACAGAGCTTGAGATGGGGGAATTAGGCAAATCCAATGTGATCACAATGGTCCTTATAAGAGGGAGGCAGGAGGGTCAGAGTCAGAGAAGGAGATGTGATGGTGGAAGCAGAGAGTGGAGAAAGAGAGATAGAGAAAGACATAGAAAGAGAGGGGTGGGGAGAGAGATTTGAAGATGCTACACTGGTGGCCTTGAAGATGGAGGAAGGACTCCTGAGCCAAGGAATGCAGGTACCTCTAGACGCTAGAAAAGGAAAGAAAAATGATTCACCCCTACAGACTCCAAAAGGAATTCAGCCTTGCCAACATACTGATTTTATCATTTCTGACCTCCAGACCTATAAGACAATAAATATGTGTTGTGCTAGGGCACTAAGTTTGCAGTGATTTGTTACATACAGCAGCAATAGGAAACTCATACAGTTAGCCCAGAGCAGCTGTCTCCACAGTGAGATATGAGTAAGCAGAGCACAAGACAATTCATTGGGATCTAAGGAGAAAATATGACAAAGGATCTATATTCATCTTTCTTCTTGAAGTAAATATTACTGGACTTATTTTACGTGGTTCAAACACCATCCCTAACCCAGACTGGCCATTAGTTAGATTACATGTCTTGGCTACTTCTCCTCGCAGATGTTTTTTGGTTTTTGTTTTTTGTGGGTTTTTTTGCGGTACGCGGGCCTCTCATTGTTGCAGCCTCTCCCGTTGCGGAGCACAGGCTCCGGACGTGCAGGCTCAGTGGCCATGGCCCACGGGCCCAGCCGCTCCGCGGCATGTGGGATCTTCCCGGACCGGGGCAAGAACCCGTGTCCCCTGCATCGGCAGGCGGACTCTAAACCACTGCGCCACCAGGGAAGCCCCTCGCAGATGTTTTGAAGAACTTCTCTCTTCCTCTTCTCAGAATTTCAAGATTCGTGATTTTTAATGTAGCACATGTAACCCTTCTGTCTATTTCTGTTACATAGTAGGCCCCAGAAAGGTTGTGTTTATTGGAGGGAGGAGCAAATGAAAGAGTGTAAATGTAGTGACAGGAGCACCAGCCACCCACCTAGACCATGATGTTGAAGGTCACACCCGAAGGATAAAGGGCAGTGAACAGTAAGAATCCCAGGTCTGGACTTCATGGAGCAGAGCTGCTATTACAGTCCTGAACTGTCTAGCAATAACCTTTGCTGGTGAGAGTCAAAACTTCTTTCTTGTTTAAGCTACTCTTATTTGGGGTTTCTCTTCCTCATGACTAAACCTAAACTCAATTCATACGGGTCATGACAGGAAATAGCCCAAGGCAAATGAGAACATATGAAGCAAATCTAATCATTTAGACACTCAGCAGGGTGTTTCTCTAGGGCACAGGTGCCTCCGGGTTCAGGGAGCATGAATTTATATTCATGTCGTGTAGTTACTGCAGCTTCTCTGTAGTCTTGGAGCTGTCTGTGGTGCTGACCCGGGTTTTCCGCCTAAGAATACTAATTTCTCTTCTTTACAAGTTTGCAAAATACTTTCACATTATCACTTATGATGCTGGTGGTAACTTGCGAAGGAAATTTTAATGGATTCATTTCATTTCATCCAAACCCTGTTCTTCCAGCTCCAAGCCCAGCAAAGTTTAGTTCTCCTGTCACTGCACTACAGGAGCTCAGCAATTTGGCCCCAGCCCCTTGTCTCCAGGAGACATGGCTGGGACCATGACTCTGACATGCATCCCTCCCTGTGTGTACCATACATGTATATTCATCCCTTCTGCTCTGACTGCCTGACACATACTGATCTGTGGTAGATTGTAGCATTAACAGCTCCGATGAATCATGCTTCCTGGTGTGCATGATTATGTAATCCCCTTGTGTAATCCCCTACTGCTTTGAGTCTGGACTTGGCCGTGCAACTTTCTTTGGCCACTGAGACATCAGAAAATGTGATATGAGCAGAAGCTTGATGAGCACTTTTGCTCCAGCTCTCTCCCTCTTAGAGTGCTAATATCATCATGTGTGGGAGCCCAATCTAGCCTCCTTGAGGATGAAAGGCCATGTAAAGGGAGAGGCCCAGCTGTATCCACTGTTGCAGCTAAGCCCAGATCCGGTGACCCTCCAGCTGAATGTGGCTGTATGAGTGAGTCCCAGAAAAAATAGCAGGAGAACCACCCAACCAATTCACAGAATCACCAGAAATAAATGATCATTGCTTCAAACTGCCAAGTTTTGGCATTGCTTGTCATGCTAGACAGACCATGTGGGAGACCCCCTAGAGAGGGCAATGCCCGAGGTGCCCCTGCTATTCCATAGGTTGCCATGTCCTGTCTCACCAACCAGGCCATGAAACTTCCCCAAAGTGGGGGACAGAGCGTTCCTGCCATTACCCAGAGACAGGAATAGGGTAAGGAGAGTGAGATGCAAAGCTTAAGGAAGTGCTCACTGCTCGCCTGCCTGTTGTCACATGCTCCTTCCGTGCAGTGGGTGGAGAGAGCGCAGGGATTAAGGCCACCTTCAAATTCAGCGTGGGTCCCTCTGGCTGGGTGATCGCGGGTGAGTCTGTGGACCCCTCCCCAGTTCAACTGCCTCATCTCTTTAATGGGCAGGCTGGAAGGACCTCACGGGGGTATTGTCAAGGTAAACCTCTGAAGGCACTTTGCTAGTTCCAAAGAGCATTCAAGTGTGTTGCATGATGAAAACACTTCTTGTGGGGCTTTCAGCCCTGCAGGCCCTTGATCAGCCCTAAATGTGAGGACCGCCACCACCCCCAACAGAAAACACCACCCCTGGACTCGCTGTGTAAACACCTAGTTGCTCAGTGGCATCACCCGAGCCTGGCATGTGTGTGCGTGTGTGTGTGTGTGTGTGTGCGGAGACCAAGGTCGGGAGAGACATCGACATTTATTGAACACCTACTTCGTGCCCAACACTGGTCTAGGCTGAGAAGGAGACCAAGCCTTGTGGGAACAAGACCAGAGGAGTCTCAGCTCTCGTCGCTGTTGGCTTTCAGGACGATGTAGTTCTACCTAAGCTAGAAACCTCAAAGTCTTCTTAAAATTTATCAAACCGCAGAGTTCTTTTAAAAAGGAGGAAAGGGGGCTTCCCTGGTGGC
The DNA here is from genome assembly GCF_005190385.1 of Monodon monoceros. NCBI lineage: Eukaryota > Metazoa > Chordata > Mammalia > Artiodactyla > Monodontidae > Monodon > Monodon monoceros. The sequence goes on from NW_021703777.1 coordinate 99,722,882, forward strand.
GCAGTGGTTGAGAGTCCGCCTGCTGATGCAGGGGACGCGGGTTCGTGCCCTGGTCCGGGAAGATCCCACATGCCGCGGAGCAGCTGGGCCCCGTGAGCCATGACCGCTGAGTTGCGCATCCGGAGCCTGTGCTCCGCAACGGGAGAGGCCACAACAGTGAGAGGCCCGCGTACCGAAAAAAAAAAAAAAAAAAAATGAGAAAAGGAAAGGAAAAAGAACGACACGAAAATAATCTCAGTGTTACACGAACTCATTTAATCCTCACCCAGAACGTTGGGGTTAAGTTACCCATTTCTCAGGCAAAGAAACTGAAGCTAGGAGAGGTGCTCAAATTCAGACAATTAAGAAAGGGGAAGCTAAAAGCTGAACTCAAGACTGTGGCGCTTCAAAGCCTAGGTAGTGTGGCTTTGCGACAGGCAGCTGGGATGTGGAGTTAGGGCCTCTCAGGGCCAAATAATCCTTTGTGGTGGGAGGCTGTCCTGCGCACCGTAGGAAGTTTAGCAGCATCCTTGACCTCAGCCCTTAGATGGCAGTGATCTCAGGTGGCCTCAGCCTGCGGTGGCTTGAAACATGATTTCAGTTCCCGGCCAGAAATTGAAGTCGGGCTGCGGCAGCGAGAGCGCTGAATCCCAGCCACTAGACCAGTGGCCAGTGACAAGGCTCTGGCCTGTCGGCTCTGTAGAAATTAATTTCCACAAAGAGACAGAAAGCAGTGAAACAAGTAAAGTGTTTATTAGGAGGAAAAAGGATACGTGTGAGTAGACACACAGTCAGGCTCAGTGTCTCGCCCTTGTGGTAGTTTGAATCACTTCTATGGGGCATTTCTTCCAGGTTTCCTCGGCCTGGTCATCTTGCTTTGCCTGGCTCTGAGTCTGTATTTGGTATAACTCAGGGTCCTCCCCATGTGCACGCACGTCTCTTAGCCAAGGTGGATTCTAGTGAAGAGGCCTATGGTTAAGTTGACATCACCTACTACGGGATGACACCCCCAAATTTTGGCCCCCGAGGAGCCTTTCTGTGCATGTGTAGCCTTGACCTCGAGAATGAGAAATCCGTGGTCTCTTTATCTCTTATCTGGGCAGAGCTCAGCACCTCTTGCTCCAGCTATTATCTTCATCTTGGAGTATCTGTCCACAGGGGACCGACTCCAGCTGCTCAGCCTGGGGCCCATCTATCTCCTCAGCGGGAGCACCTCACACTCAATTGTGGCAACCAAAAAATGTTTCCAGACACGGCCAAATGTCCCCTGGGAGAGAAAATTGTCTCCATTGAGAACCACAGGCCTAGGTAAAAACCCTGGTTCCACCACTTACTAGTCATCTAACCTTGGAAAACCAACTTAACCTCTCTGTGCCTCAGTGTTTGCATCTGTAAAATGGAAAAATAGTAGTACATGTGGTTAATGTGAGGATCAAATAGGGATTAGGAAAGTACCTGGCCAAAATATGGGCTCCTTTTTTCACTGCTGCCTCCCCTCCAAACACAAAGGAGCACCAGGGCAGGGACACAATGAACATCAGCTTACACAAGCATATAGGAATGCGTCAGTTAACCAGCTAATGAACAGATGAGCGAGGAGTATTCTGATACAGGCATCAGTGCGTTTGCTGAGTGCCATGCCTCAGCAGCCCCTCTCACCACCTCAGGGCAGATAAGGAAGACGCAATGGGCAGGCTCTCCGGTTCAAGTCCAGCTTGGCCACTCACGAGCTATGTGACCCAGGGCTAGTTACTTAGCTTCCCAGTGCCTTCACTCCCCCATCTGTAAAATGGGGGTAACAAAAGTGCCTGCCTTGCAGGGTTGCAAGGATTAAATGAATCCGTACATGCGCAGCCCGGGCACAGAATGAGTCTCTACAGTGCCTGCCTTTGCTGTTAGCATTAACCCTCCACAGCCCTGTACCCACACCGGCCACCCTTCTCTCTCCCAACGCGCCCCACACACTCCCGTGTCCAGGCCTCTGCACTGGCCACTCCCTCTGCCCAGAGCACTCCTCCCCCTGGACACTGGTGTCGCCCTGAGCCTTCCTTCTCCATCTGTGTCTCTCTTCTTCATGCCTCTTGCTTGACTTCCCTAAATCAAATGGCAGCCACATCACTCCACTCCCTCTGTTTTATTTTGCGTCACATCAGCATCGCTGCCTGACATGACATTTCAGAGTCTGGATGGCGTAATACACTGTGGTACAGCACAGTATCATAGTGTTCGTTTGCTGTCTCTCTCCCACTGAAATATAAGTTCCCAGACCTCAGAGTAATTAATTGGCAACTATATTCCTAGAAGAGTGCCTAGCACGTAGTAGGTATAAATAATTGTAATGAATGATGAGTGATATTGTGCAGAAGGCATTCCCCAAATCCTCACATAACCCATGTTTCCTAACACAGAAATTATCCGAACTGGGGCCGAGAACAACGTTTGCCACCAAAAAACTTTTCTTGTAACAACCTGTCTTTTAGAATAGAAGAGTTGCATTTTAGAGATTTTTCAGATCAATTAGAGTTTCTGAAACTATGTTCCCTGAAACTGTGATCTCCAAAGAGAGAGTAATAAGGAATTGTACCAAACAAGTATTCACAAGGTCGAAGACATTGGAGAACAATGCAGAATTCTCTCCTGCTTGGGGAGTCACGATGCACAGGAAAAGTTCTAAGAAGCCCTGTAGAAAACAGATATTGTACCTCGGTTTGCCGAATTTATTTCGCCCTAGACCCTATGCACTAATATTTGCATCGTGAAACACGATTTGGAAAACTGTGCTCTAGTATAAGTCTTTCAATTTACAGAGGCAGACAGAAACTGAGACCCAGAGAGGTGAGTTGACTCATTCGAGGTCACACAGCTATCTCCTGAATCTCAGAGCAGGGCGCTTTTCACTGCCCCTGATGTTTCCCTAATGGTCCACTTAGCAATCAGCTCACAAGAGGTAAAAATGGAACACTAGACCTCAGATTCCCATATCAATCTGACTAAATCATATATGAAAACTGATGTATCAAATAGGATTCGCTTTCAATCTCACCATACCAGAAAGTCAGTTATTCATTTAGTAGCTGTTTATTAAGCATTATGTGTCAGGCACTGCGCATTTTGCAGTGAGTAAGACCTGGTTGTTCAGGAGACTGACAATAAAATTCTCCCTAAAGAGACCAAAACTGATTGAACCATCCTTGAGAAGCCTGCTTCAAAGTAGGGACCTGTACGAAATTACATATTCACATTTCATTTGCTTCCATTAACAACGCTCACATCTAGATCTAATGGTAATAATATGCTCTGGTCTGGAGTGGCTCTGGAACTAAGTGCTCCCCTTTGCTGCGCCGACTGCACAGAAGAAAAACAAAAAGACTGGAATTCATTGGGCTTTTTCGTCGATTTTCCAATTTCAAGTTCATTCAAATATCATCTCTGGCTCCTGCATTTTAGTTAAAATGCATTCCCTCACTTCCTATTGTCTACAAATGAAAATGCCTATTTAAAAATTGGCTTTGTCTTTTGTTTTTTTTGTTTTTGTTTTGTTTTGTTTTTGCGGTACGCGGGCCTCTCACTGTTGTGGCCTCTCCCGTTGCGGAGCACAGGCTCTGGATGCACAGGCCCAGCAGCCATGGCTCATGGGCCCAGCCGCTCCGCAGCATGTGGGATCTTCCCGGGCCGGGGCACGAACCCGTGTCCCCTGCAACGGCAGGCGGACTCTCGACCACTGCGCCACCAGGGAAGCCCTGGCTTTGTCTTTTGAAAGCATATCAACTCACACATTTCAAAGCCCTTCAGAAAACACGGTAGATCAAAAGCCATGTAACTTTCAAACATTATAGATTTGAGGTCGAGAAGGACCAGGTGATTATTTTATATGATCTTTTCAATGAACTGATAGCATCTGTCTAGGAACCAGGAGAATTGTTTTATGTCATGTAATTAGAAAAAGAAGATTCCAAATGAGAAAAAAAAAAAATGGAATTCCAGGCTTGAGAAGTCCATATTTGATGTTGTGGCATGAAGCCAGCTTTCAGCACAGACTCAAGATGTGTGTATCTAATTTTTTTAAATTCTGAGATATCAGAAACTCTTCAAATTCTCTTGCCCCTGTGTGTACCTTTAAGGCCAAACTGACTGTAAAGAAAATAAATGGGTGCTTCCAGACCCAGCCAAAATCTTTCCTGCTTTTAAGGATGTTCTCATGGCTTCTCTAGGAGCCATCCTGAAAACCAATCTGGCAAAGCAACGATAATCACCCCATAGAATACATAATTTGTGTCTGTTCGACACCAGAACAAATCAGGAAGAATTCCTCAGCTGTAGCAAAGACACAGAGCAAGGAGAAACTGCAGAAACACAGGCCACAGGAAGCAAGATACAGGAAAGCCACACACACTTCCATCAGCGCTACACACACATTGAACCTTATTGCTTAAAAATCAGCCCAAACACAAATAAGTCACTGAACAATCTATTCATTTAGAAGGGGAGGGGAGGGCTTCCTCTGGCTCCCCGGCTTCCTCCCAGGGCGTCCCGTTGACCAGGTTAGATGGTGGGTCCACCCCACCCCAGGAGTCCATCTTGTCCCTGTGCCAGTGGAGCTGGACTGGGATGAAGGAGATGAGGATGGACAAGGTCCACGCCAGGCCGACCATGACCAAGGCCACACGCTGCGTCATCTTGCACTCGTAGCAGAAGGGCCTGGAGGCGGCCCAGGAGCGGCCCACGCTGATGACGCACATGTTCAGGATGCAGGCGGTGGAGCACGTGATGTCGAAGGCCACCCAGATGTCGCAGAAGGCCCCAAAAGGCCAGTAACCGGCCACCTCGGCGACCGCCTTCCAGGGCATGACCAGCAGCGCCACGAAGAGGTCAGACACAGCCAGAGACACAATGAAGACGTAGGTCATCCTGGCGCGCAGGTGGCGACTGCGCGCGATGGACGCGCACACCAGCACGTTGCCCAGCAGGGTCCAGACGATGAGCAGGGTCAGGAGGCCGGCCGTGACCACTTGCGCTGGCCCCAGCAGCGTCACCCCCTCCGAGGCCCCCACGGCGCCCCCCTGCGCCAGCTTCTGCTGCCGGGACCGCGCCCGGTAGGCGGTGCCGTTTCGCCCCGGCGGCAGCATATCAGGTTCGGCGGCACAGGCTGGCTGCGCGCGGTCCCAACTTCTGCCCTGCGTTCACCGGGCGGCCCCATCGGGTACCCGGGGGCTGGTACCCCGGGACCCGCGGCTAAGGGATCCCCGAGCTTCGGGGGGCGCTCACCGTGCGCTGCGCCGGGGCCCCGGGGCGCGCCGGCACCCCTCTTGCCTCCTCGACCGCCACCGGGTCCGTGGCCGCGTTGCGCCCCTCCGGTGCCGGGAAGCGGCCGGTGCCCGAGGGGCTGTTCCCGGGAGCCGGCAGTGCGCCAGCCGGCGACGGCGGCTGCGTCTGGTTCGGAGCCGGATAAGCGAAGAGCGAGCCACCACCGAGGGGGAGGGGGCCGGGAGCGGCCGGCGCCGGGCTAGCGCTGCTGCGCGGCCTCCTCCGTTCCTCGCTGCTCCCGGGGCCCGCGCTCCCGCACCCGCCCCCCGCCACCGCACTCCCCAATCTCCTGCCTACCCGCCCCACCTATGCCTTGGCGCCCTCACTCTTCAAGCTGCGAGTTTGGGGGCAAACCCGCAGGTTTGAGAGGCGCTCTAGTACCAGACCCCGGCCCTCTGAAGACCCAGACCAGCGCCCCAGGAAGCCGAAGAAGTGCCTGGCCCAGCCCTGGTGCCCTGGGCACTTTTGGGGAACAAGGAGGTGGAGTAGGAATGGGAAGAATCACTGGCTTCTAGACTGGGAAAGGGCGTTTGTAGGGTCAAGAGGATGGCCTTGGATTTCTCATAGACTTAAGTCCCACTCTGGACTGGCTGTGTGACCTTAGGAGTCCTCCTTAACTTCCTTGGGCCTTGGTTTTCTCGTCCACAAAATGGGGTAAACGATTCCTTCCTTCTCCATCGGGTGGTGTAAGGGTTCAGTGAAGCCAGGAGGTGGTGTCTCCTGGGAACATCTTCTCCCAGCCTCCCCCGGAACATCCATCCTAAGATTGGGACTTGACCTGACCTCTTGGGAAAGCCTATTCCCCACCCCCAATCCTTACACGGCTTTTCCTTTGGGGAATAATTTTGGATGAACCCAGCAGGTGAGGAAGAGCCCCAGCCAGGTGCCTTCTCCCTGCAGGGTGCATTCAGTCTTTCTCTTTACAGGGATGGATTCCTATCTCATGCTTAACAGATGAGGAATCTGAGGCTTGAATAGGTGGCCCAAAGCCCAAATTCTTAAAAAAGAACGGTGGGGAGACACTGGAGAGGGAGGGCAGTGTTCCTGGATCTTACCTCCCTCCCAGCTGACAGCTGCGCTTGTGAGTCCCCGGGTCTCTCTGCGGTGTTAAGCTCAGTGGAAGGCAGCTGGCGAGAAATGGAGGAGGCGGCAGCACGCTGCTCAGGCTTATCTGAGACCCGCTGACCTATACACCCACCCTGTGTTGGGGTCTAGAAATGGGGGCTGGACTCTCAACTCCTCCCTAGTCTCTCTCTGCACTCTGACCCACCTGCCCCATTCGCCCTGAGCCCCCCCTGTACCTTGGTCCAACAGCTGCAAGTGAAGCAACTTCTCAGACCCAGCCTGCTCAGCCCTACGCAGCCTCTCCCACCGCAAACCATCTCCCCCTTCAGTGCTTTATGCTGCCAGAGATGACAAGACCACCTGTCCAGGTGTCTGTGCCTAAAACGGGGGAGTCACACTTACACCTGTCTCTCCCCATCTCCTAGGAGCTGGACCACCCCTCTCTCCACTGATGTCCCTGTCCAGGACTTTTCCTTCTCCAAGGTGTTTTGTACTGACACTACCCTAGCCTCCAGGTTCTGTCCACCCTCCACTCAGTGGCAGGCAGAGTGAACTTTCTCAAATCTAACTATGGTCATGCCTCTCCCCAGATGAAAAACTCTCAGTAGCTCCCTGTGATCCTTGATCCTGAGGCAAGCGAGGTCTTTTAAGTCTTTTAATCATTGTGCCCTTGCTCAGTGCCCCAGCTTCTACTGCTGCTCCTCTATATGCAGCCTGGATTCAAACCACTATCAACACACATACACACACACACACACACACAAATTGTAATTTCCCTAACGAGTCAAATGGTAATTCTTCACCCTGAAATGACCTCCCTCCCATTTTGTCCTCCTGGGGAACACCAACACATGACGTTAGCAAAGAACTTGGGTTTTAGAGACAGGGGTTTGAATTTCAGCTTCTTATTCACTTATTCAGCAAATATTTATTGAGCACCTATTATGTCCCAGATGCTGTTTTGTTTGCTGGGAATACAAGGGTATATAAATATATATATATTGCCCTTTCTCTCCACAAGGTTATAGTCTAGTGTTGGAGAGAGGCTTTAATACAAGAATCACCCAGAGAAATGTATGATTACAACTGTGACAAGTGCTATGAAGGAAAAGTACACAACCTGATGAAAGTGTACAATAGGTTGGTTTGACCAAGACAAAATGTCTAGAGAAGACTTCCCTGGGGAAATCTCTCTTTGGGTTGAAATCACAGTTAAGAAGGCAAAAGAGAAGATAAGAGAAGGAAAGCATGGCAGGCAGGAGCAGGTATTTACTAGCTGTGGGATCTTGGGCAAGTTATTTGATCTCTCTGAGCCTCAGTTTTCTCATCTTCAAAATGGGTTGATCATAGTAGTTTAAAAGATAAATGTTATAATACCAAATTCATTCCTGTATGAGTAACTCTGAGCCTCCCTTTTTCCTCTGGCTGTACCGGGGCAGTTCCTCACCCTGGGCTGCTTTCCAAGGATATTTCTGCCCTGAGTTTTGTGAAAGAGAGTCAGAAAGTGGATGCATTATTGGACCTGAGAGGCTGGAGGAAGAAGGAATGGTCCCAGAGGAAGAGATTATGTTTGTCTTCATAATAAAGAGCAGAAGGAGAAAAGTGGGAAAGGGATTGAAAGCTCAAGGTGGGGTTTCCCAGGGAAGTTTGATGTGAATGAGGTGAGGGAACTGGGGTCTGTAGGAAAGTGGATGGGAAGGGACAGGGAATTTTAGAGAAGTATTACCTGCTGCCTTCCCAGAACTTAAGAAATGCAAGAAAAGTTTGAGTTAAGAAATTATCTTCTTGAACATAACACTGCTTGGAGGCTGAAACACACGGATCATGGCTTTATATGTTGTCTGCAGCACTTACCAGTGTTAGTACCTTTCCCTCCTTTTAGATCTGACTTAAACTGCACCCCTCCAGGAAGCCTTCCTGGCTCTTCTGGACTGAGTCAGTATCCTGAGCTCCAGTGGAGCCCTGGGTTGGCTCATAGGCAGCAATCGTGACACTATATTGTCACCATTCATTTACATGGCTATCTGACCCTCTAGCCTCTGAACTTCTTAAATCAACAAACTGCATCTTATTCGTGTCTGAATTCCCCAAACCAACACAATGAGTGGGTGCTTGACAAATCTTCGTTGGTGGAGGAATAATAAAAGGGGGGGCTCTGTGCCCAACACTCTGACACTAATGGACAATTCAATCAGCAAAGGTACACACAAGCTCACCACACAGTTCTGCATTGGTTTTTCAGATAGTTCTGACTCCCTGAATTTCATCCATTCATTCAGCAAGCATTTATTAAGGACCTACTATGTGGGAGATGGAGGGGAGGCTGTATGGGGTATACAAGTCATAGCCAGGGTAGGTTTGTACAGTGTTTATTTAAAACTTCCAGCAAAAGGCAGTAAATTATATTGAGAAAGGGGCATCTTTTTCTAATTAACACAAAGTTGATGTTTGAGCCAGGCTCAAATGTAACTACGTCCCAGGCTCTGCCCTAAGCTGGGGGATACAAGAAGAATCAAGGGCTTCCCTGGTGGTGCAGTTGTTGAGAGGCCATCTGCCGATGCAGGGGACACGGGTTCGTGCCCCGGTCCGGGAAGATCCCACATGCCGCGGAGCTGCTGGGCCCGTGAGCCATGGCCGCTGAGCCTGCACGTCCGGAGCCTGTGCTCCATAACGGGAGAGGCCACAACAGTAAGAGGCCCGCGTACCGAAAAAAAAAAAAAAAAAAAAGAAGAAGAAGAAGAAGAATCAAATATACATTCCTGTCCTCCTGGGGCTTACATTCCCGAAGAAGGAGGAGGTGGTGGAAGAGGAAGAAGGAGGGGAAGGGGAAAAGGAAGAGGAAAGAGAGAGAGTGCGTGAGAGAGAATGACACCTTTGAGCCTCTACCCTGCTCTTTGCAGTTACAAAAGCCTTTTGCTAACACGTATCTGAGTTGAGTTTCAGTTGTCACCTACGACTGAAAAAGCCCTGCCCAGAGCAGGGAATAAACAAGTTCAGTGGTGACCTGAGAACAGGGGAATGAACTGCCCGTTTGGGTGGGCAGCACGGGGAAGGGCAGCACAGAAGAGAGGACACTCAAGCTGGAGTGTTGAACGGAGTCCACCAGCATTCTGGGATTGGAAGGGCATTCCTTGCAGAGGGAACAGCATGTGCAAAGGCTCAGAGGCATGAAGCTTTGTGTGTGAAAGGACAGATTTCAGAACTCCAAGACTCTTTCCTCTGTTATCCAAAATATCAGGTTTCTCATCATTTTTGGAAACTGAGAGTTTTCTCTCTATCCATAAGACCCTGGGCAAGCAAAGTAACTTAATACGCTGCCAGGGTGCTACAGCCCCTGTGTCTTCCATCTTCACAGGGAGCAGTCTGCCTGGTAGGGATGATGGTTTTGTGTAAGTAGTGGCTGTCCTCTCTCACCCAAGCTCTTTCCCACATACTTCAAAAGAGCTGGTTAACAACCGAAAACCAAGGAGTCTCTTGGTCAGCCTCCGAACCCAGGCACATCTGCACAGACTCTAGCCAACTAAGGAGCTAATAAATTCCTTCTCTTATTTTATCCCAGCTAGAGCCCTGCCCTCAGAAGATGACAGCAAGTAAGTGATCCTCTCACACTTTTGGCTCCTGCAAAATTGTACTAAGAGGATTTACTTAGAACATTTTAGCACAAAGGGGGTTTTCCTAATCCGGTTAGCAAATAGTCCTCTATTTAAACTCATTGATCCTTCTTTTTCTGAAGATATATTTTCAGTTGGATTCGTTGCTGAGACAAATGGCTAAATCAGTGGGCCAACAGCCAGGATTTTGCTGCTGCCGCCGCCACCGCCACCGTTGATGATATCAAAAGAGTCAACTCTGTTTTACACCAAGACAGGCTTAGTTCCTTGGCTATAGGATACACCCAGGCTGTCAATGTACTCAGCTTGGCTCAGCGGAACCCAGGCAGAAAGGTAGAGATGAAACATCAGCCTCCATCCCTGAGGCTGGAGAAGCCCCCTCAAGCACACATCCACTGATGGTGACCTGGAGGCCTCTTCAAACCCAAAGGCTGGTCCCCAGGCCCCCACCCCTCTCCCAACTCAGAAACACAGGAAGCCGAAAGCAGCCATTTCTGGCAGGAAAAAATAGCTATCCCAGAAGTTAGCATATTCACATAGATAGAGAATGGAAGAGGGGTTTGCAAGTCAGACAGTCCCATGTTCAAATCCCTCTTCTCTGACTTACTAGCTGTGGGACCTTGAGCAAGTTACTTAACTTCTCTGAGCCTCAGTTTCCTCATCTTTAAAGTGGTAACACCAATACCTACTATGCAGAGATATTACCAGTAAACAACATGCCGTACTTAGGAAATGGTAAGCTCCTGTGTTAGTCAGGTTTTGTTACCATAATGCTGTGTAACAAACAGCCCCAGGATCTCAGTGGCTTAAAATAACGAACTTTTATTTGTCGCTAATGGTCTGTGGTCCGCTGGGGAAGCTTTGCCCCAAAATGTGGGTCAGGTTCAGTTTGCTCCTCCACTCCCTCATTCCCAGGCCACTGATACCCCTGGGGCTTGCCTTCTTGGGATGCAGGGTGGGAGCCAAGAGGGTTGCCCCAGCCATGCACATACTTGGAGCTTCTGGTTGGATGGTGCATATGTTAACTCAACTCATGCATCCAGGACCAAAGCAGGTCAGTGGGCGAGCAAGAACGACGCCCTGTCCACAGGGAAGCCACGGCAATGTGAGGAGGCCAATTGTGAGCAAATAATATCAACCACACGGTCTGCAATAAAGGAAACCACTATGGTTTCATTGTTCTCAAATGGCTCCAACAGCCAACCCCTTCTATCTGTCCCCTCTGCTACCCCCAGTTCAGGTCCTCATTGCTTCATGCCTACACGGTTGCCAGAGCCTCCCAACAGGTCCGTGTGTCTTGATGTCTTCTCTACCCTCCATCTGGTGCTCTACCGTCGAGATGATCCTCCTAAAACACAGATGAGATGTCTTTCATCAGCTTAAACACATCCCACGATGCCTTGTGACCCACACTATTAATTATTCACCCAACTAACAAAAGTTAATCTGTTAATTCCAAACTTCTTAGCACAGCCCTTCCCACCTGGTTATCAGCCTCATCCCTTGCCTCCCAAGCCTTTCCCAGTAGACCCCACCTTCTACCCACCTCAAATTGTTCCCTCTTCTCCCGGCATGCCTAGTTCTTTCAGGTCTTCTGCCCTTGCCCTGGCTCTCTCCTCTGCCTGAGATGTCCCCACCCTTTTCTGAGTGGGAGCGAACTCCCATTCACGTTTCAAACCCAGTGCCAATGGACCACCCAGATGGGTCTTCCTCAAGTCTCCAGGGAGGTAACCATTCAGTGTCGGCGCAACACACAGCACCTACCCCTGCTACAGTGCGCAAGCCCACTGTCATGTGATGGTCTGTTCGCTTACTGTTTACTTACCTTTCTCCCCCTGCTGTAAACCACCTGAGGTGAAGTCATCTCAGCCTCTTGGAGTCAGCTTGGCTATGAGGAACTGAGTTGACATTTGTTGCATGAATGAACATACTGTGGTTAGAAGGGGTAAGGGCGCACCAACTAACTGTGTGTTCCCTGTGCTGCCCAGACTCCCTTGGACTTCTGGCAAATGGCAGCGTGAGCAAAAGTGATGCAGACTTCCTTGCTGGAAGTACCTTAAGAACGGGCATGACTCCTCGGCCTTCTCTTCAGCAATGACCTCGTGCAGGGACGTCAGGGCTGCAAAGATGGACTCTCCCAGGATCCACTAATCTGCATCAGACTCTCCATGAGTGACACATATGCTTCTTTCTCCAGGTCACGCTAGTTAGCATGACTAATACACAGATGAGTAAGTGTTGCTCCATTTCTCATGGCTTCAGACTAAATGTTGCTCAGTACCCACAGGGTACCCAGATCTTGGTTTATAAATACCAGCCTTCACCAAAAGGACTCAGAGAAATGGCTGATGCCAGAGCTGGGCAGAGAAGGTGCCACACAATCCTGGGACATCTTGTGGTACCAGAAAACAAGAGAGTGCTCAAAGAATGATGGAGACACGTGAAAAGGGCACAGCAACCAAGTTGAAGGGGCTCCCACTTGCTAAACCTGGGACAATGTGAGCATCAGAGTTGATAATAATAATGGATTATAACCTATTGAATAAAATGAAAATCCATGAATCCATAGTGATAAGAATAAAAAGGAGGGAAGGAAGAAGAGGGGGAGAGAGGGAAGAAGGAAGGAAGGAAGGATGGAAGGAAGGAAGGGAGGGAGGGAGGGAAGGGGAAGGAGGCTTCCTTACAGTAGAATGACAATTAATAAACATGAAAAGTGGAGAACAGTATGGAGGTTCTTTTAAAAACTAAAAATAGAACTACCACATGACCCAGCAATCCCACTACTGGGTAATACTCCGAGAAAACCATAATTCAAAAAGAGTTATGTACCACAACGTTCATTGCAGCTCTATTTACAATAGCCAGGACATGGAAGCAACCTAAGTGTCCATTGACAGATGAATGGATAAAGAAGATGTGGCACATACATACAATGGAATATTACTCAGCCATAAAAAAAAACGAAACTGAGTTATTTGTAGTGAGGTGGATGGACGTAGAGTCTGTCATACAGAGTGAAGTCAGAAAGAGAAAAACAAATACTGTATGCTAACACATATATATGGAATCTAAAAGAAAAAAATGGTTCTGAAGAACCTAGGGGCAGGACAGGAAAATAGACACAGACGTAGAGAATGGACTTGAGGACACAGGGAGGGGGATGGGTAAGCTGGGACGAAGTGAGAGAGTGGCATGGACATATATACACTACTAAATATAAAATAGCTAGTGGGAAGCAGCCACATAGCACAGGGAGATCAGCTCGGTGCTTTGTGACCACCTAGAGGGGAGGGATAGGGAGGGTGGGAGGGAGACACAAGAGGGAGGAGATATGGGGATATATGTAAATGTATAGCTAATTCACTTTGTTATAAAGCAGAAACTAACACACCACTGTAAAGCAATTATACTCCAATAAAGATGTTAAAAAATAAAGAAAGAAAAGAAAATTTTTTAAAAAACAAGCCATTGGCTAAGAAAAAATAAAATAAAATAAATAAACATCAAAGGAATAAGAGAATTAGAAAATCACATCTTTTGAATGGATAAAGAAGATGTGGTACATATATATACAATGGAATACTACTCAGCCATAAAAAAGAATAAAATAATGTCATTTGCAGCAACATGGATGCAACAGATTATCATACTAAGTGAAGTAAGTCAGAAAGAGAAAGACAAATACCATATGATATCACTTATATGTGGAATCTAAAATATGGCACAAATGAACTTATCTACGAAACAGAATTAGGCTCACAGACACAGAGAACAGACTTGTGGTTGCCAAGGGGGAGTGGATGGGAGGGAGGGATGCACTTGGAGTTTGAGGTTAGTAGATGCAAACTATTACACATAGAATGGATAAACAAGATCCTGCTCTATAGCACAGGAAACCAAATTCAATCTCCTGGGATAAACCATAATGGAAAAGAATATGAAAAAGAATGTATATATGTGTATAACTGAGTCACTTTGCTGTACAGCAGAAATTAACACAATATTGTAAATCAACTCTACTTCAATTAAAAATTGAAAAAAGAAGAAAATAAAATCATATCTTATAACCATAATAGTAATAATTGATTTAGACAAGAATCATCACTAAGTAAAAGTTTGGAGAGGAACAGGATATTTGCATTGTCTCCAAGCACCTCCACTCGTATTATTTATTAATTACAAAGAGAAAAAATGGTGACTTCACTGTTGAGAAACCTTAATGAGGTGAACAAAGTTTAATACCCCCAGGAGTGGGACAAACAGACACCAAGTGGCCCTCGATGTGATGCACCAAGGACACAGCATCTTTACGTAGCATCCCTGCTCCCCGAGGAAACATCAGACAAACCCACATTGGGGACCTTGACCTGAACTCTTCAGAAGTATCAATGTCACAACAGACAAAGAAGGGCCAAGGGACTGTTCCAGATTAAAGAAGACCGTGGAAGCATGCCAGGGATCAGGGGAGACCCTTTAAAAGATGTTATTGCGACAGTTGGCAAAATGTTCATGTGGACACTACATTAGACAATCATTGACAAGTAGACCATTGACAATCAACAATTATTGACAATTAAGACAGTTGGATGGCAGCAACCTTAAATTTCCTGAATTTGATCATTGGACCTCCCTTGTTCTTAGAGAATACCTGCTGAAATGTTTAAGGGAAAAGGAGCCAGATGCCAAAACTAAACTTCACATGCTCCAGGAGAGGATCTATAACAGATCAGATCAGATCAGGCCATATATGCAGTAGAGACATGGGCAAGAACAATTGGTGCATCTGGGTAAAGGGTAAATGAAAGTTCTTTGTCTTACTACTCTTCTGTAAGCTTGAAATGATTTCAAAATAAAAAAATTTTTATGGAAGCAACCTAAACATCCATCAACAGATGAATGGATAAAGAAGATGTGGTACATATACACAATGGAATATTACTCAGCCATAAAAAAGAATGAAATTATGCCATTTGTAGCAACATGGAGGGACCTAGAGATTGTCATACTAAGTGAAGTAAATCAGACAGAGAAAGACAAATATCATATGATATCACTTATAGGTGGAATCTAAAAAAAAAATGATACAAATGAACTTATTTACAAAACAGAAATAGACCCACATAGAAAACAAACTTATTACCAAAGGGGAAAGGGGGTGGGGGAGGGATAAATTGGGGATTGGGGTTTAACAGATACACACTACTATATATAAAATAGATAAACAACAAGGACCTACTGTATAGCACAAGGAACTGTATTCGATATTTTATAATAACCTATAATGGCGAAGAATCTGAAAAAAAATATATATGTATGTATGTATGTATAACTGAATCATTTTGCTGTATATCTGAAACACTGTAAATCAACTATACTTCAATTAAGTTTTTAATTAATTGTTTTAAAAAGAAATTTTAAATAAATATATTGATTAAGGGTGCTCTCAGCTGTGCATAACGGAAAGCCTGACTATTCGTGGTTTATGCACCCGAGACACACATAGCAGGAAGTTCAGAGGGAGCCGGCAAGGGCTGGTGCAAAAGCTCGGTGATACAACCGAGGACCCGGAATCTCTT
The DNA here is from genome assembly GCF_005190385.1 of Monodon monoceros. Classification (NCBI taxonomy): domain Eukaryota; kingdom Metazoa; phylum Chordata; class Mammalia; order Artiodactyla; family Monodontidae; genus Monodon; species Monodon monoceros. The sequence goes on from NW_021703777.1 coordinate 99,738,417, forward strand.
TATCCAAATGATCCACCTTCTCAAGGCTGTGGCTTTGTGCCCTTGGAGCCTCATGGTCACAGGATGGCTGTTACAGCTTTAGGCATCATGACCAAGTTCAAACTCCAGGAGCAAAATGGGGGTAGGCTATGTCAGCGGGACTTTTCTTGATGTGTCTCTCACCTGTCACCAGTGAAGAAAATCTTCTTAGAAGGACCTTAGGTCTCCTTAGCCAGAAGGGAACCACGTGGCCGCCCCTAGCTACAAGGCAGACTGCAAAATGTTTCCAGTATCAGGGAAAAGGGAACAAACTACCCGTGCTAGGCTTCAACAGACCGTGAGCCATCACCTGAGGCCGGGCACTTTGAGTCCCCAACCAAAGTCAGGGTTTTCTTAGCAAGCAAAGGAACTGTTCTCGGAAAGCAATTAGCAGTGTGTGTCATCATTGATATTTGCTAAATACCTGCTCGGTCGACATTGTACTGAACATTAGAGATGAATTAAAGAGATGAAGACTCAGTCCCCATCCCTGGAGCTCACAGTCTGTAATTCCCCCATCACAGCCCTCCATCTGGAGTGTGGAAGCCCCTTCACAGTTCAGTTAGGAAGTGGTACCAAGAAGAGGTGACCTCACAAAGTTTATCTGAGTTTTTCCATAACAAATAAATAAATAACTTTTTAACCATCCTATCCAAATATCAAACAAATACATGTTTTCTTACTGAGTTTTCCATAGTATTGAAACTATCTTCCAGTTCCCCATTTTTGTCTTAAAAGATCTTTAAGCATTCATTCATTTATTTTTTCATTTGACAACGATTATGGACTCCTCTTCTCCTGGGACTGAGGACACAGTCCTCAGGAAAAAAAAAAAACAAACACTGTCTCTCCCTCTTGAGGCTTACAGTTAAGTGGTTTTAAAAAAAGGACCACTATTCAAACAATCTGACACATAATTGTATGATTAAAAGGTACAATAGACACAGTGAAGGAAAGCTAAATGGTATTGCAAAAGTTCATAGGGACACCAGACCTGGTCTAGGGATGAGTGAAGACTTCCCTGAGAAACCATTGTTTGGATGGAGATCTGAAAGATGAGTAGGAATTAACTAACTGAAAGGAAGAAGAAGCAGCAAGTGCAAAGGTCCTGGGGCAGGAGGGAATATAACACGTTCAAAAAACTAAAGAAGCTGGTCAGTGTGATGGAGCACAGAGGAAAAGTGAACCACAAGGAAAGTGGTATGAGATCAGGTTGGAGAGGTGGTCAAGAAAGACCATGCAGGACCCGGGGCCAAGGTAAATTTCTCTGTCTCAGCAGTGAGGGGAGGCCACCGGAGGATGTTGGGCAGGGGAGGGACAGGAGCATCTTGGCCTTTCTCAAACACCACTCCAGCCATAGCATGAAGGACAGACTGGTAGAGGCAAGGGATGCACTGGAGAAACGAGTGAGGAAGCTACTTCAGAAGACCAAGATGGAGATAATGGTGGCTTGGAGTAGGTGGTGGGATTGGAAGTGGGGAGAAGTGGATGCAACCAAGGTATTTGGGGGTAGAAGTGACAGGTGTGGCCACTGATTGGAAATGAGGCATAACGGTGGTGTAAAGACAGCCCTTGTATGTCTGACTTGAATAACAGACAGAGGCTGGAACAATCCATGGGGATGGAAAATATGAAGGGAGAAGTAGCCAGAGGAGTGGGATATCTTGAGTTTGGTGTTGGACACATTCAGTATAAAATGCCTTTGAGACATCCAAGTATGCTGCTGGAAATAACCAGCCTGCAGTTGAGAGGTCAGGCTGAAAATGCAAATTTCAGAGCCAACAGTATCTGTACCGTAGGCAAGCCCTTGGCCATGAGCTAGACCACCAAGAAGAGCAGTGAGAAGCCAAGAGGACCCAGTATAGCCCCGCAGAAATTCCAACACCAAATGGCCAAGAAGAGGGCCATGAGCCTGCAAACAGCTCTGAGAAGGGAGGCCAGAGAAATAGAACCAACCCAGAGGAGGTGTGTCATTGAAGCCAAGACCCGATTCATGCTGCTCACCCACTCCATCTGCAGACAGCGAAACCAAGACACAGACGGCTCGGTAGTGCCCTGGACCATCCAGCTTTTTCCGGTGCAAAGGGAAAAAGCATTTCCTATGCATGCTATAACAAACTGCCACAAACTTTGTGGCTTAAAACATAAATTTATTATCTTACCGTTCTGGACATCAAAAGATCAAAATGAGTCTTACTGGACTGAAATGAAGGCGTTGGCAGAGCCATCAACAGAGGCCTGAAGGAGAATCCCATCCCTGCCTCTTCCAGCTTCTGGTGGCTGCTGGCACTCCTTGGCTTGTGGCCACATCAGTTCAATCTCTGCCTCTGTGATCACATTGCCTCCTCCTCTTCCATAGTCAAATCTTCCTTTTATAAGGACATTTGTGATTACATTGAGGTCCTGCCCTGATATTCCACGAGAATCTCCCACCTTAATATCCTTGACTTAGTCACATCTGCAAAGTCCCTTTTGCCTTCTAAGGTGACCTATTCACAGGTTCCAGGGATTAGGACGTGTGGACATCTTTAGGGGGCATTGTCTTTCCTCCTACGGGCTCTCTGGCCCATGTTGAGGACCAGCAATCTGAGAATTCTCGGAGCAGCACTTATGTGCAAAGAGAGACATCTGGTCCACACTCGGCAGCATCCCTGGAGGCAGAGACCTGAAATTGTCCGTGTAGCCATAATAATAACTTGCTGCCAGGGCTTCCCTGGTGGCGCAGTGGTTGAGAGTCCGCCTGCCAATGCAGGGGACACGGGGCCCCGGTCCGGGAAGATCCCACATGCCGCGGAGCGGCTGGGCCCGTGAGCCATGGCCGCTGAGCCTGTGCATCTGGAGCCTGTGCTCCGCGACGGGAGAGGCCACAACAGTGAGAGGCCTGCGTACAGCAAAAAAAAAAAAAAAAAAAAACTTTCAAAAATTTAAAAACCATTCTTAGCTCACAGGCATAGGTTACCCCCAACTGGTCTAGAGCTATTCGCATGCCCACCTCCATACCGTCCATACCGATGCCCAGCGAAGGAGAGGAGGTTGTCACTATGCTTGGCTTAGACCAATCACCCAAGACGGGTGTTCTAGAAACATCTGCCAAGACATGTAGGCAGCCCTTGCGGCTGTCAGTCTGTCGGGGAGACGGTCGGATCACTTCCTGTCCCGGCGGGAAGAAGCGATTGGCCGCTGGTTCCTCCCTACGGAGGAGAACAGACCCCACCTACAGGCCTCCGTAGAACTGGGTGCCCCTGCTTAGCTCCTGATGCAGAGCAGGAAGAGGTGAGCACATCCTAATGCACGGTCTTCTCTGGACTCTTTATTAAGCACCAGGCTTAAAGCGCCCTCTTGTGCCTTAAAGGCGAACGAGGGTCCGCAGATGTGGACTAGAATCGGGCAGAGAAGTTCTGCCAGGTCTGAAACAGGCCAATCACAAGCCTTCCTCGGGTCTCCCCACGCCCTGCGATAGTCTGGGGTCGAGAGGGCAACACATGTGGTCATGCAACCCACGTGGTGAGGCCCTGGGAGAGAAAGAGGCAAAGCCCCACCCTCCCAAGAGAAAAGCACAAAAAAACAAGTAACTAATTATGCAAGTAACCGTAAAGGGCACCGAGGTGAAGCACAACAGAGGGTCTGTTTAGACAGATGATCAAGGAGGGGTGGGAAGCACTGCAAAAGTCCTGAGGAGCAGAAGAGCTTGGAATATTCAAGGACGTGCCCTGGGAGACGGCTGTGGCTGGAGCAGTGCAGGCAGGCGGGGGTGGCTGGGGGAGGAGGAGGCAGAGGGAGGGCCTGGCTTGAGAAGAAGATGGAGCTGCAGAGGCCAGCTCCTGAAGATCCCAACAGACTACGGTTAGGAGTTTGTACATTCTTCTAAAAGCAACGGGAAGCCGTTGAAGGGATTTTAGCAGGTGACTTGATTTGATTTACTTTTTTTAGACAATTAACATACCGTCATCACTGTGGTGTTTCCTATGTTATTAATGCAGCTGAAACACCACACCAGAACTACCATCCCTTTTGAGCATTAAAACATTACACTCATCATTCTCCTGTCTCCTCACCACGGTCCCCTCGGCTCTGCTTTTAGGACAAGCTAATGTCTCGGTCATTCCCCATCAGACCCCACAGAGTGCCCTCCCGCCAGCTGCCCTGACCAAGTTGCACCCCAGCCTCATAACACCCTGCATACACCCTGTTCCTCCAAACCTCCCCCAGGAAGTGGGAGGTGGTGAGGGCACGTGGAAGGAGCATCCTTGTTGAAACTAACTAGTTCTCAGCTTCCCTGTGAGAACTCAGAATTTTCCCAGCCCTCCGCTGGGATGGTGACAGCCATCTCTGACACATCGCAGGAACCCAGAGCTATGGATAGAGTACAATCGGGGCATTTTTACCCTTAGGCTGCTACCACATCTCCCCTCACTTTGGCCTGAAAGTGCAAGTGAAGTGGGCTCAGAAGGAAAGGCACCAGCGCCCCCTGCTGGTCACCTCTTCCACAGCAACGCTCGTAATCCCAGGGAAGAACCAGCTGTTTGCAGCAGCTTCCGCTCACTCTTCACCCTGTGAAGCTAAGTGTAGCAATTTACAGCTGGGAGAAAAGGGAGATGTTCTGTCCGTGGATGCATTGGCCTGTACACACATCCTCAAGCAACTGTTTGAATGATATTTTTACCGAATTGGCTTTCTTTTTAAGACGATATGTCTAATAGAGAGGAAAGGCAATGGGTTTTTAAAAGGCTCAGTGGTCCAAATGCTACAACTTCCTCGTGATGTAGGCATGGTCAAAGGTTCCCTGCATTTTTTTTTGGCCGCACCGCATAGCATGCGGGATCTTAGTTCCACGACCGGGGATCGAACCCCATGTCCCCTGCAGTGGAAGCACAGATTCTTAATCAGGGAAGTCCTACCCCCCATTCTAATAGAGTAGTAATGCTTATCCAGTGAGGTCAGCTGGGAGCTGAGACTTCATAGACAGAGACAGACATGAGGAGCTTGGTGAATTTGAAGGGTTATGTAGTGAGCAGGCGAGAGTAGTAATTACTCCAACTGGGCTTCATGTTCCCTGTGGGGAGACAAAGGAGGCTAATTTGACCTCCAGGCAAGGACGACTAGGCAGATTCTGGTGCGGTTTAGGCCAGCAGTTCATAAAAGGTCTTGTGGAAGGGAAATCTTTTCTAAGGCACGCCCAGGTTCCACGGGGCTAGTTGTGACCCTGGGTGTCCAGCTCCAAAGTTTTTGCCCTTCCATTCAGCCTCACCAAGAGCCATGGTACCCAAAAATCATGAGTTCAAATCCTGGCTTGACCAGGGTCAGGGATGAATGAGCTCAAGCTACCAAATGCATAGGCTCCTCCCTGATCAGGTTGCCACAGGTGAGAACAGATGAGAAAGAGATTATCCTGGTAACTTGAGCGCCAAGGGCATCGGTCCCCACAGTAGAGAACCACATGGGAAAACAAATCCATGTCGGGTTTCCTGACGAGCAGGGAATCATCCCTGGGGAGCGAGTCGGGTGATGTTTACAGCTAATGGCATTGAGTTACTCCACCTCTGGGATCTACCTGCCCAGGAGACCACACAGCAGTAGCCTTGACACCCTCGTCCCAGCAATGGTGGATGAATATTGCAAGTTCACCTTCTCTGATGACTCTGAGTTCATCTTCCTTATGTTGACTTTCTTTTCTCTTTCTTTCAAATGTTTTTATTATGAAATATCTTGTGCATATCAAAAAGCACAGAAGAAACTATAATGAATACTTTTATACCGATCACTTTGTCTAAGACATCAAACATTTCAGGCACTGCATGCACTTAGCTGTTTGTCTCCGCTCCAGACCTCCCTCCCAGCCCACAGGTAACCACCACACTGAACTTGGGGTGCATCCTATCTTCATGTGTGTTTATAATTTTACTGTGTATGGATGTATCCCCTAAATATCAGGAATTGTTTTGTCTGTTTTGAAACATTATATTAATGGTATCATACTAATTATTCCTTCATGCTACTTCATTCTTAATTCAGCATTGTCTTGAGGGATTACCCAGGTTGATACATGTTTTTCTGGCCCATTCATTTTTTTCACTCCTGTGAAAAAATATTCCATTGTAGGAATAGTCCATAATTTACCTATTCATACTCCTAACTGATGGACATTTAGGCTGTTTTCAGTTTTTCCCAATGACAAGTACTATTGCTGTAGACATTTCTGAACACATCTCCTATGTGTGATGAACACATGTGAGTGAGGGTACCTCTGGGGCACACACACACCAAGTGGTATTGCTAGGTCTTAAGGAATATGCACCTGTAGCCCTAGTCAATATTGCCAATTGTTCTTCCACGTGGCTTTATCAATATACTCTCCTACCACCCGTGTATGTGAATTCCCTTTCTTTCACATCTTGCCGACCAACCCTTGCCAATCTGATGAATGGGAAATAGTATCTCATAGTTATTTTAATTTGCATTGCTCTTATTCTAGCCCTGAGATCTGGACATTTGTTAATTGCACACTCTGGTTCCTTTTCTGTGAATTGCATTAAGGTAATAAATTTTCCTTGGTGCCTCAACTGGTTGAGTCGGGATGCTTAACTACTTGTGGGTTGAAGCTGCCCGGCTGGAATAGCCACCCCTGAGGCTGTGGGCTCTTCTTGTTCAGGACATCTTTAAGATCCCTCCTCAAAAGCCCTGAGCCCAGCAAGGCTATGCTGACTTTTCTGAGCTCTGATGGTGCCCCACGCCCACCCCAAAACCACCACACCTGGACCAGTTGTTCCCAGCATTCCTGTGATTCCCTATATCTCTTTGGCAGGGCCTAAAACCCACAGGCTGAGGCCCTAGGGCTGTACTGATGTGCTTAGAACAGGGGGAAATTAATAATGACCAAAATGGGATCTTTTGGAGAAATTGGCATTCACGTGTAGTAATCTCACACAGTGTCGTTTACCAATGGGCACAAAAACTCAGCAGAAGACGCTTGCCATGGTATCACTTATAATAGCAAACAAACAAGCAAGCAAACCACTTAAATGTCTCTAAATGTCCAACATCAGGGTTTCACTACATGAGGAATGGTACCTCCCTCCAGGGAATGTACTTTGAAGCCGTGCAAAGTCACACTGCAGAAGACAATACAACGTCGAGGAATGTCCTTCAGGAGTCTTAACTTGAGGTGCGTGGACTCCTGAGATGCTTCTGGAAGGGAGTCGGCATCACCTGAGATGCTTATTTAAGCATCCAGGACCCCGCTGTAGACCAACGGAAGCTGACCTTCTAGCTGGGAAGGCAGGAATCCTAACAGGCTCCCTCAATGATTCTAATGCATTCAGAAGTGCGAGAATCGATGCTGGGGGACCCTAAAATAGTTACAAAGCTTGCTGGCGTATTAAGATTTCAAAAGCAAGTTACATGCAAATACAATATATATAAAAGCAATCCCGTTTGGGACTGTGAGTGTGTGTGTGTCTGTGTGTGTACTTATAGGTACCAAAAATTAACAGCAGTAACCTCTAGATGGTAATTTCTCAACCTAGGCACTGTTAACATTTGGATCAGAATAATTCTTTGTGGTGGAAACAGTCCCGTCCTGTGTACTGGAGGAGGCTTAACAGCTTCCCTGGCCTCTACCCATTAGATGCCAGTAACGCCCCCTAGCGGTAACAAAAATATCTCCAGACATTGTCGAAAGTCCCCTGGAAGACAAGATCACCCACGGTTGAGAACCACTGCCCTAGATCGAAGGTATGATAGATAATGTTTTACTTTGCTTTTAGTCTATCTGTCCATTTCCTATTTTTTCCAAAAATTAATATAAAGTATTTCAGTTATGTAAAAATTTTGGTGTTTCTTATGTCCCTCTGTGTTGTCAAAAAATATATATATATATATACCACACACACACTCAGATGAAACGATGTTCACATTAGTACTTACAGTAAGTTAACTATTTTATTATGATTTTAAAAGAATTAAGAAAAAGCATATACAAAGCCATCCCAAATGTCAATATTCCTTCAGAGGCTTTAAAGTATTTATAACCTTTGGATATGGCATCCTAATTTTAAGGTGTTTTTTTTTTTTTCTTTGCGGTACGCGGGCCTCTCACTGTTGTGGCCTCTCCCGTTGCGGAGCACAGGCTCCGGACGCGCAGGCTCAGCGGCCATGGCTCACGGGCCCAGCCGCTCCACGGCATGTGGGATCTTCCCGGACCGGGGCACGAACCCGCGTCCCCTGCATCAGCAGGCGGACTCTCAACCACTGCGCCACCAGGGAAGCCCTTAAGGAAATATCTTAAGAAGTAATTCTAAATATAGAAAATGTTTTACATATATGGTGGATTTTTGCAGAGTCACTGATAAAAACAAAAAGTTATAAACACTCTAAAACCAACAATAGGAAACAAAGTTAATTACGGTACTCAATAGAATAGAATATAGTATGAAAATTATATTTACAAAGAGTTTATAACAATGCGGGTGGGAAGGTTTGTGCCATATTGTTGAGGGGAAACTGCATACGAAATTGAATATGTCGCATCATCTCTGGCAAGTATAACAAAACAACAATGAAAAGAACCCTGTGAGTCCAACACAGTTAAAAGAAACACATCAAGATGTTTAAAAAATGACTGTCAAGATCCTTATCTTTAATTTTGCATCTATATGAGATGACGAGTGTTCACGAAGCTTATTGTGATAATCATTTCATGATGTAAGCCAAATCATTAATGTACACCTTAAACTTATACAGTGCTATATGTCAATTACATCTCAATTAAACTGGAAGAAAAACATGACTGTCAATTGAACAATGGCATCTTAGGGGATTTTTCTCTCTACTCTTCTGAATGTCCTAATTTTCTAAAATAAGCATATATATATTTATAGTGAAAGATACTAATGTATTAAAAAAAACTTCACAAATGAAAATATACCAAAATTTCAGGTGAGAAATATGTCTTTATATTGATCTATACACAAATTTCCATCCAGACGATAAAAATAACTTTGTTCAAAAAATGAAACGTATTCAGAAAGTACAATATAAACTAAATGTGATTTTAGCTACATTCATAAGCTCTGGGAAAGATAAATCTTAAAGGTGATTAGACTATGCAGATGGTCAGGAAAAGGTTGTATATAGTAACATGATAACAGAAAATATTTTAATGAAAAACAAACTGGATATATTTTTTTCTGACCTGAAATCACATTATTCTAAAACAGAGGATCTCATTTCGAAGGAGATCAAATAATTTAGGTTCAATTAGAATTAACTAACCAAGGGCAGACTTCAGCCATCTCAGATTTTGATCTAACTTGTTTACACTCATCCAGGGTGACGGGCAATTCCAGCTCATGGGAAAAACTATTATCGCAGACAAAAGGCAGCCCTTCTCACATTTGTAAGGCAATATTTGCCCGACCTCGCCATTCCCAGGTGGCTCCACTGAATTCTCTTGTTAGCTCTCTCCTCAGTCTTTGATGTGGAGACAGATTATATCTTACAATAGACCTCAAAGAGGGAGGCAGCTGCGTGCATTCGGTAGAAAATAGAAAAAGGCATGGCCAGGTTGACCACTATTATCCAGGGTTCAAAGCCAAAGACAATTTCCTCCAATCCGTTGTCATACTCGGGGCGGCAGCCAAAGGCAGGAGGGATCCAGAGCTGCAAGAGAAGAGGAGGTGGTCCTAGCAGCCGCCCGGGGGGCCCCCACAAACCCAGGTGCTGACTTGGACTCAGGGAGACCGAGTCACACCTGTCACAGGGGAATAAGCAGCCCCTGTGTGTTTCCCATCTCTATGGAGTCCACTGAGCCAGTCCACTGAGCCCCGATCCTGCATGAATGCTCTTCACACCTACCTGGTTCTCTCCATCCCCACAGCCCTCACCTTGGTCTGGTCCTCCATCTCCCCTTCCCCAGACTGCTGCAATGCCTCCCATGATCCCCCCCACTCCAATGGGTGCCTTCGATTCCCCCCGACACCCCGCTCCAGCACATCACGTGGCTTCAGAGTGATCTTTATAAAGCACACATCTGACCTTGTCACTCCTCTGCTGACCACGCACCAGGGCTCCAAATGCCTTCAGGAGACAGTCCAAATTCCCTCAGTGATCGGGAACACGTCCACGTCTCCACATCTCTCGTCACGCCCTTCACTCTGGCCCTCCCGGGCTGTGCACAGCCCCCAAATGTGCCTTTCCCCAGCCTTCAGGGTTTTGCTCCTGCCTCTTCCTCTATCAGGGACTCCCTGTCTTCCTTCTGCTAAGTCTTACCTTCTTCCAAGTCCTGAGACACCTCCCCTTCCAGGAAGTCCTCCTTGATCTAACCAGTCAGGCAGGAACTCCCTGTGTGTTCCCATAGCCCCCAGTGTTTTCCTACAGTGGTGCTCCCTGTTTCCCACACCCGTCTTTACATTTCACCATTGGTGCTTGGGGGTCCCAGCCACGTGGGTCTGGGCTGGGGAGTTCTGTGGTCCTTTTTCTGTCTTGTTCTTGGCTTAGAGAGGCAGCCCAGGCCCTGCCCACATCCCCCTGATCGGGAGGAGAAGCACATGCCGTGGAACCAGCCCTGGGTTCCTGCCACTTACAGACTATAATTTAACATCTCCAAGCCACAGTTTCCTCACCTATAAGATGGGAATACTAACACCTGTCTCAGAGGGCCCAGGTGAGAATAAAATGGCAACTACGTCTGCAAAACATAAAGCAATAACCTATTATTTTTGTTGCTCATGGAATCTACACACTGGTTCCCCCTTCTCAGCCTCCGTGTCCCAGTTCCTCCTCCTCTACCTCCCCCTAAATTGTTGGGCTCCTAGACCTGCTTCCCTCTCACACTGACATTTCTACAACTTTCTCCACCCCTACACTGTGGCAGGTAGCCTCTCGGGTGACCCCCCATGGTCCCACCTCCTGGGAATCTTGTGGAGCCCTGTCCCGCTGAGTTGGACTGAATCTAGTGACTCTTCTAACCAACAGAATATGACACAAGTCATGGGATGTCACTTCTGAGATTAGGTTACAAAAGGACTCTGGAGTCCATCTTGCTCACCCCCTCTTGCAAGAGAGGAAGCTGGCTGCCACGTGAGCCAGCCTATGGAGAGGCCACATGGCCAGGAACTGAGGGGGATCTCAGGCCCGCAGCCAGCAAGGAACTCAAACCCTCAGCCCAACAGCCCACCAGGAACTGAATCCTTCCAACAGCCACATAAGTGGGTTTAGAAACAGACCCCCTTCCCCTCCAAAATCCAGCCATGAAATGACTGCAGCCCCAGTGGGCACTTTGACCACAGCCTGTAAGGGACCCTGAGCAGAGCCACCCAGCTAAGTCACACTCAGATTCCTGACCCAGAGAAGCTGTGAAATAAGAAATGTCTGTTGTTTTAAGTTGCCGAGTTTAGGGCTCATTTCTTACGCAGCAATGGGTATCTGATACACATGGCTTTCATTAACATCTCCATATAGAACACTCGTGGGCTTATATCTCTAGCCCACTTTGTTCTCTGTGTTCTGGGTCCTTAAGTGTCATCCTCCCACGCCAGCTGGTTCTTCCCGCCCTCCTTAGCTGGTTCCTCCTCCTTTGTTCAGTCTCTTAACGTTGGCTGGTCCCAGGGCTCATTCATTCCTGGGTCCTCTTCTCTGCCCTATACCCATGACCCCTAATGATCTCACCCAGTCCTGGTTGTAAATACCAGCTATGGGCCTACGACTTCCCAATCTAAATCACCAGCCTGGTCCACCCTTGAGAATTGCAGGCTCGTATATCTCACTGGCTACTTGGTTGTCTGAAATGCATCTCAAACTCAACATTACATTCCCATTTCTCCCCATCTCCTCAGGAACATCTTCCTCCCAGAGGCTCAATCAAATTTTCAGGCATCATCCTCATCTTCTCACTCATTCTCATAACAATCCACCTGCCACCCAATGCATCAATTCTCAATCCACCCGTTTCTCTCCACTCCACCTGCCAGGCCACCACCCCCATCTCTCACCTGGACCATTGCAGTGGCGCCCTGCTTAAGCTCTCAGCCTACAGTCTATTCACCACTCATTGCCAGATTAACTATTTATGTAAGATGGTGTCCCTCTCCTGGTTAAACACCCAAGGGCTTCACAGTACATCTAAAATAAAATCTACCTGCTACATGGGATGGCAGAGCTCTCTGTTAGATGGTCCCTTACCACCCCCCAGCCCAGCTCCCCAGATTGTCCCCCACCCACCCACCCCAGTCACATGGCCTTCCTCCTCTTCTCAAAGGAGGAAAGCTCCCCCCACCCAGGGTTTTGCACCGGCTGATTCCTCTGCCTGGAGCACCCATGGCTCCTTCTGCCATCCAGCTCTGGTCTCTAATCCCACCACCTGAGAAAGCCCTTCCCACCAACTTGGCCATGTGATCTACCATGGCCATCCAAGCACCACTTCACGCCCATCCTTTCTTACTTCCCTGCAGGGCACGCAGCACTATAGGCATTTCTCCTGTTTGATTTTTTGTTGCTAGTCCTGCCATCTGGTTTATAGACCCCATAGGAGGAAGACCAGAGCTCTGGGGCATGCTGCACCCTCATCACGCACAGCACTGCTGGCCCTCAGTGGGCACACGGAGGATATATTGTCAAGAAGGAGGGAAAATGAGAAGAAAAGGAAGAGACCTTCAAGATGGCCGAAGAGTAAGACGTGGAGATCACCTTCCTCCCCATGAATACATCAAAAACACAGCTGCATGTGGAACAGCTCCTACAGAACAACTACTGAATGCTGACAGAAGACCTCAGACTTCCCAAAAGGCAAGAAACTCCCCACGTACCTGGGTAGGGCAAAAGAAAAAAGAAAAAACAGAGATAAAAGAATAGGGATGGGACCTGCCCCTCTGGGAGGGAGCTATGAAGGAGGAAAGGTTTCCACACACTAGGAAGCCCCTTCGCGGGCGGAGACTGCGGGTGGCGGAGGGGGGAAGCCTCGGAGCCATGCAGGAGAGCGCAGCTACAGGGGTGCGGAGGGCAAAACGGAGAGATTCCTGCACGGAGGATCAGTGCCGACCAGCACTCACCAGCCCGAGAGGCTTGTCTGCTCACCCGCCGGGGAGGGTGGGGCTGGGAGCTGAGGCTCGGGCTTTGGAGGTCAGACCCCAGGGAATGGACTGGGGTTGGCGGCGTGAACACAGCCTGAAGGGGCTAGTGCGCCAGAGCTAGCTGGAAGGGAGTCCAGGAAAAAGTCTGGACCTGCTGGAGAGGCAAGAGACCATTGTTTCAGGGTGCACAAGGAGAGGGGATTCCTCCCCTGTCTGCACACAGGGGGCAGAGCACCGCCTAAATGAGCTCCAGATACGGGCGCAATCCGTGGCTAACAGCTCAGACACCAGAGACGGGCAGGAACCACTAACGCTGCTGCTGCTGCCACCAAGAATCCTGTGTGCAAGCACAGGTCACTACCCACACCCACCCTGGGAGCCTGTGCAGCCCGCCACTGCCAGGGTCCCATGATCCAGGAACAAGTTCCCCGGGAGAACACACGGCACAGCTCAGGCTGTTGTAACATCACGCCAGTCTCACCCCGCATCCCAATGATGACTACTGTACCCCTGCCTCCCCCGGCCTGAGTGAGCCAGAGCCCCCTTATCAGCCACTGCTTTCACCCCTCCTGTCCGGGTGGGGACAGACTCCCGAGGGCAGCCGACACCCAGAGGCGGGGCCCAAACCAAAGCTGAGCCCCAGGAGCTGTGCTAATAAAGAAGAGGAAGGGAAATCTCTCCATGCAGCCCCAGAGCAGCAGATGAAATCCCCACAATCAACTTGATAAACCCTGCATCTGAAGAATACCTGAATAGACAACGAATGTTTCCAAAATTGAGGCAGTGGATTTTGGGAGCAACTGTAGACTTGGAGTTTGCTGTCTACATCTAATTTGTTTCTGGTTTTATGTTTATCTTAGTTTAGTATTTAGTACTTATTATCATTGGTGGATTTGTTTATTGGTTTGGTTGCTCTCTTCCTTTTTTTTTTAATATATATATATATTTTTTTTTCCTTTTTCTCTTTTTGTGAGTGTGTATGTGTATGCTTCTTTGTGTGATTTTGTCTGTACAGGTTTGCTTTTACCATTTGTCTGAGGGTTCTGTCTGTTCACCTTTTGTTTGTTTTTGGTTTTGTTTTTTTTCTCTCTTCCTTTTCTTCTGAGCCATGTGACTGGCAGGGTCTTGGTGCTCCGGCCAGGTGTCAGGCCTGAGCCTCCGAGGTGGGAGGACTAGTCCAGGACATTGGACCACCAGAAACCTCCCAGCCCCACGTAATATCAATCAGCAAGAGCTCTCCCAGAGATCTCCATCTCAACACTAAGACCCAGCTCCACCCAACGGCCAGCAAATTCCAGTGCTGGACACCCCACGCCAAACAACTAGCAAGACAGAAACACAACCCCACCTTTTAGGCAGAGAGGCTGCCTAAAGTCATACTAAGTTCAAAGACACTCCAAAACACACCACTGGACATGGCCCTCCCCACCAGAAGGACAAGATACAGTCCCACCCACCAGAACACAGGCACCAGTCCCCCCCACCAGGAAGCCTACACAGCCACTGAACCAACCTCACCCATTGGGGGCAGACACCAAAAATAATGGGAACTAAGGACTTGAGGCCTGCGAAAAGAAGACCCCAAACACAGTAAGTTAAACAAAATGAGAAGACAGAGAAATATGCAGCAGATGAAGGAGCAACGTAAAAACCCACCAGACCAAACAAATGAAGAGGAAATAGGCAGTCTACCTGAAAAATATTTCAGAATAATGACAGTAAAGATGATCCAAAATCTCGGAAATAGAATGGAGAAAATACAAGAAATGTTTAACAAGGACCTAGAAGCACTAAAGAGCAAACAAACTATAATGAACAACACAATAAATGAAATTAAAAATACTCTAGAAGGAATCAACAGCAGAATAACGGAGGCAGAAAAATGGATAAGTCACCTGGAAGATAAAATAGTGGAAATAACTACTGCAGAGCAGAATAAATAAAAAAGAATGAAAAGAATTAAGGACAGTCTCAGAGACCTCTGGGACAACATTAAATGCATCAACATTCGAATTATAGGGGTCCCAGAAGAAGAAGAGAAAAAAGAAAGGGACTGAGAAAATATTTGAAGAGATTAGAGTTGAAAATTTCCCTAATATGGGAAAGGAAATAGTCAATCAAGTCCAGGAAGCACAGAGAGTCCCATACCGAATAAATCCAAGGAGAAACATGCCAAGACACATATTAATCAAACTATCAAAAATTAAATTCAAAGAAAAAATATTAAAAGCAGCAAGGGAAAAGTGACAAATAACATAAGAGGGAAACCCAATAAGGTTAACAGCTGATCTTTAAGCAGAAACCCTGCAAACCAGAAGAGAGTGGCAGGACATATTTAAAGTGATGAAAGGGAACAACCTACAACCAAGATTACTCTACCCAGCAAGGATCTCATTCAGATTCGATGGAGAAATTAAAACTTTTACAGACAAGCGAAAGTTAAGAGAAATCAGCACCACCAAACCAGCTTTATCACAAATTCTAAAGGAACTTCTCTAGGCAGGAAACAGAAGAGAAGGAAAAGACCTACAATAACAAACCCAAAACAATTAGGAAAATGGTAATAGGAACATACATATCAATAATTACCTTAAATGTAAATGGATTAAAAGCTCCAACCAAAAGACATACACTGGCTGAATGGATACAAAAACAAGACCTGTATATACGCTGTCTACAGAAGATCATACTTCAGACCTAGGAACACATACAGACTGAAAGTGAGGGGATGGAAAAATATATTCCATGCAAATGGAAATCAAAAGAAAGCTGGAGTAGCTATACTCATATCAGACAAAATAGACTTTAAAATAAAGACTATTACAAGAGACAAAGAAGGATACTACATAATGATCAAGGGATCAATCCAAGAAGAAGATATAACAATTGTAAATATTTATGCACTCAACATAGGTGCACCTCAATACATAAGGCAAGTGCTAACAGCCATAAAAGGGGAAATTGACAGTAACACAATCATAGTAGGGGACTTTAACACCCCACTTTCACCAATGGACAGATCATCCAAAATGAAAATAAATAAGGAAACACAAGCTTTAAATGATACATTAAACAAGATGGACTTAATTGATATTTATAGGACATTCCATCCAAAAACAACAGAATACACATTCTCAAGTGCTCATGGAACATTCTCCAAGATAGATCATATCTTGGGTCACAAATCAAGCCTTGGTATAAATTTAAGAGAACTGAAATTGTATCACGTATCTTTTCCAACCACAATGTATGAGACTAGATATCAATTACAGGAAAAAAAAACTGTAAAAAAAACAAACACATGGAGGCTAA
This sequence comes from Monodon monoceros, assembly GCF_005190385.1. Lineage (NCBI taxonomy): Eukaryota > Metazoa > Chordata > Mammalia > Artiodactyla > Monodontidae > Monodon > Monodon monoceros. The sequence continues at coordinate 99,754,811 of NW_021703777.1, forward strand.
CCAATATATTCCTAAATAACCAAGAGATCACTGAAGAAATCAAAGAGGAAATCAAAAATTACCTAGAAACAAATGACAATGAAAACACGATGACCCAAAACCTATGGGATGCAGCAAAAGCAGTTCTAAGAGGGAAGTTTATAGCAATACAATCCTACCTCAAGAAACAAGAAAAATCTCAAATAAACAACCTAACCTTACACCTAAAACAATTAGAGAAAGAAGGACAAAAAAACCCACAAAGTTAGCAGAAGGAAAGAAATCATAAAGATCAGATCGGAAATAAATGAAAAAGAAATGAAGGAAATAATAGCAAAGATCAATAAAATTAAAAGCTGGGTCTTTGAGAAGATAAACAAAATTGATAAACCATTAGCCAGAATCATCAAGAAAAAAAAAGGGAGAGGACTCAAATCAGCAGAATTAGAAATGAAAAAGGAGAAGTAACTGATACTGCAGAAATACAAAGGATCATGAGAGACAACTACAAGCAACTATATGCCAATAAAATGGACAACCTGGAAGAAATGGACAAATTCTTAGAAAAGTGCAAACTTCCAAGACTAAACCAGGAAGAAATAGAAAATATGAACAGACCAATCATAGGCACTGAAATTGAAACTGTGATTAAAAATCTTCCAACAAACCAAAGCCCAGAACCAGATGGCTTCACAGGTGAATTCTATCAAACATTTAGAGAAGAGCTAACACCTATCCTTCTCAAACTCTTCCAAAGTATAGCAGAGGGAGGAACACTCCCAAACTCATTCTATGAGGCCACCATCACCCTGATACCAAAACCAGACAATGATATCACAAAAAAAGAAAACTACAAAAAAGAAAGCCATTATCACCGATGAACATACATGAAAAAATCCTCAACAAAATACTAGCAAACAGAATCCAACAACACATTAAAAAGATCATAGACCATGATCAAGTGCAGTTTATCCCGGGAATGCAAGGATTCTTCAATACGCACAAATCAATGTGATACACTATATTAACAAACTGAAGGCTAAAAACCATATGATCACCTCAATAGACGCAGAAAAAGTTTGCAAGAAAATTCAACACCCATTTATGAAAAAAACTCTCCAGGGCTTCCTGGTGGTGCAGTGGTTGAGAGTCCACCTGCCGATGCAGGGGATATGGGTTCATGCCCTGGTCCGGGAGGATCCCACATGCCACGGAGCGGCTGGGCCCGTGAGCCATGGCCGCTGGGCCTGCGCGTCCGGACCCTGCGCTCTGCAACGGGTGGGGCCGCGGCAGTGAGAGGCCGGCGTACAGAAAAAAAAAAAAAAAAACTCTCCAGAAAGTAGGCATAGAGGGAACTTACCTCAACATAATGAAGGTCATATATGACAAACCCACAGCCAACATCGTTCTCAATGGTGAAAAACTGAAACCATTTCATCTAAAATCAGGTAGAAGACAAGGATGCCCACTCTCACCACTATTATTCAACATAGTTTTGAAAGTTTTAGCCACAGCACTCAGAGAAGAAAAAGAAATAAAAGGAATCCAAATCAGAAAAGAAGAAGTAAAGCTGTCACTGTTTGGAGATGACATGATACTATACATAGAGAATCCTAAAGATGCTACCAGAAAACTACTAGAGCTAATCAATGAATTTGGTAAAGTAGCAGGATACAAAATTAATGCACATTAATCTCTTGCATTCCTATACACTAATGATAAAAAATCTGAAAGATAAATTAAGGAAACCCTCCCATTTACCACTGCAACAAAAATAATAAAATACCTAGGAATAAACCTACCTAAGGAGACAAAAGACCTGTATGCAGATAAGACACTGATGAAAGAAATTAAAGGTGATACAACCAGATGGAGAGATATACCATGTTCTTGGATTGAAACAATCAACATTGTGGAAATGACTATACTACCCAAAACAATCTACAGATTCAATGCAATCCCTATCAAGCTACCAATGGCATTTTTCACAGAACTAGAATAAAAAAATTTACAGTTTGTATGGAAACACAAAAGACCCCGAATAGCTAAAGCAATCCTGAGAAAGAAAAACGGAGCCGGAGGAATCAGGCTCCCTGACTTCAGACTATACTACAAAGCTACAGTAATCAAGACAGTATGGTACTGGCACAAAAACAGAAATATAGATCAATGGAACAGGAGAGAAAGCTCAGAGATAAACCCACACAAATATGGTCACCTTATCTCTGACAAAGGAGGCAAGAATATACAATGGAGAAAAGACAGTCTCTTCAATAAGTGGCGCTGGGAAAACTGGATAGCTACATGTAAAAGAATGAAATTAGAACACTCCCAAACACCACACACAAAAATAAACTCAAAATGGATTAAAGACCTAAATGTAAGGCCAGACACTATAAAACTCTTAGAGGAAAATATAGGCAGAACACTCTATGACATAAATCACAGCAAGATTCTTTCTGACCCACCTCCTAGAGAAATGGAAATAAAAACAAAAATAAACAAATGGGACCTAATGAAACTTAAAAGCTTTTGCACAGCAAAGGAACCAATAAACAAGACCAAAAGACAACCCTCAGAATGGGAGAAAATATTTGCAAATGAAGCAGCTGACAAAGGATTAATCTCCAAAATATACAAGCAGCTCATGCAGCTCAATATCAAAAAAACGAACAACCCAATCCAAAAATGGGCAGAAGACCTAAATCGACGTTTCTCCAAAGAAGATATACAGATTGCCAACAAACACATGAAAGGATGCTCAACATCACTAATCATTAGAGAAATGCAAATCAAACCACAGTGAGGTATCACCTCACACCAGTCAGGATGCCCATCATCAAAAAATCTACAAACAATAAATGCTGGAGAAGGTGTGGAGAAAACAGAACCCTTTTGCACTGTTGGTGGGAATGTTGATACAGCCACTATGGAGAACAGTATGGAGGTTCCTTAAAAAACTAAAAATAGAACTACCTTATGACCCAGCAATCCCTCTACTGGGCATATACCCTGAGAAAACCATAATTCAAAAAGAGTCATGTACCACAATGTTCATTGCAGCTCTATTTACAATAGCCAGGACATGGAAGCAACCTAAGTGTCCATCGACAGATGAATGGATAAAGAAGATATGGCACATGTATACAATGGAATATTACTCAGCCATAAAAAGAAACGAAATTGAGTTATTTGTAGTGAGGTGGATGGACCTAGAGTCCGTCATACAGATTGAAGTAAGCCAGAAAGAGAAAAACAAATACCATATGCTAACACATATATATGGAATCTAAAAAAAAAAAAAAAAAAAAGGCTCTGATGAACCTAGGGGCAGGACAGAAATAAAGACACAGACATAGAGAATGGACTTGAGGACATGGGGAGGTGAAAGGGTAAGCTGGGATGAAGTGAAAGAATAGCATTGGCATATATACACTACCAAATGTAAAACAGATAGCTAGGGGAAAATAGCTGCATAGCACAGGGAGATCAGCTCGGTGCTTTGTGACCACCTAGAGGGGTGGGATAGGGAGGGTGGGAGGGAGACGCAAGAGTGAGGAGATACAGGGATATATGTATATGTATAGCTGATTCACTTTGTTATACACAGCAGAAACTAACACAACATTGTAAAGCAAATTATACTCCATTAAATATGTTAAAAAGAAAAAAAAAAGAAAATGAGAATAAAAGAAGAGTTTATGGACCTCTTTCCTGAAATCCAGATCTTTCCATCTGCTGTGAAGTTGGCTATAATTCTTGCTACTCATCCCCTTGAAAGGCAACCTATGCCCCCTTCCCTTGAATCTGGGTGGACGCTATCACTGCTGGACCCATAAAATATGGCAGAAATGGTGCCGTGCAATGTCCACACCCAGACCTTAAGAGACTGGCACTTCCAGTCCTTTGGAAGCCTGGCTCTGGGTCCTGAGCCATCACCTAAGAAGTCCACCTCCCCTGAGACCGCTGTGCTGGAGAGTCCCCATGAATACGCTGCAGCCAGAGTCCCCACTGAGTCCAGCCTTTCAGCCTCCCCAACCCAAGGCACCAGATCGTGGACTTTCCAACCCAAGCAGCCCATCCAGTAGCTTCAGTCAGTTTCATTAGGAATAGAATTGTCCAGCCAGGCCCTGCCAGAATTCCTAATCCACAAGTTCCTGAGACATAGTAAAATGGTTGTTGTTTTTGTCATGCATTTGGGGTCACTGGTTACACAGCAATAGAAAACCAAAATTTCTGCCTGTTGGTTATGTCCACTTGGATGTCCTTTTACCACTGAAAGTGTCCAGTACTAAACTCACGTGCTTCCTTCCACCTGAGCCCCTCCCAAGCCTGCTCCCCCTCCAGAGACCCCAATCTCCATAAGTAGCATCACCATGTATCAGGAACTCAAGGCAGAACCTGGGAGCCGCTCTTGGCAACCCTCTCCCTCCACAGACTACAACATGGATGAACCTGAAGGTCCTTGCACCACGTGAGATAAATCCCGTATGATTCCACTTATATGAGATACCCAGAGTCAAACTCATAGAGAAAGAGAGTAGAACGGTGGTCGCTAGGGGATGGGGGTGGAGGGAATGGAGAGTTGTTTCATGAGTACAAAATTTTAGTTTTGCAAAGTGAAAAAGTTTTAGAGGTGGGTGGCGGTGATGGTAGCACAATCATGTGAATGCACTAAATGCTACAGAATCGTACACTGGAAAATGGTTAAAATGGTAAATTTTAGGTTATGTGTTCATTACCACCATTAAAATTTAATTTAATTTAAAAGAATAAAAACACGAATCAGATCTTGTCACTCAGAGCATAAAACCCTTAGATGGTTTTCTGTTGCATTTAGGATTAAGTCCTGGCTTGTGGCCACGCCTCTCTCTTCTTGCTCTCCAAGTTCTAGCCACGTGGGTTTCCTTCCAGTTCTTGAGCGCATCCAGCAAGCCCTACCTTGCTCTGCATCCGTGCCTTCCCCGTACCTGCTGCTCCGCCCAGACTGCCCCACTCCACCAAGAGGAGGCCTCCCCTGAACCCCAGTGTTCCCACAGCACCCAAAGTCTTCCATCATCACACCCACCGCCCTTTACTGTCCAACCCACAGCTGCCAATCGCCCCACGTGGTCGTGCACACCAGCACCTCCAGCCGCTGCCTCTGCGCCAGCTCCTGGTCCTGGACAGAAACAGTTCCTGCCTCTGCCAGATGCCCTCAGCACAACATGGGATGAAGTGCAGGGTTTCAAAGTGCTGCCCGTGGAGTTGGCTCAGGTCATCCTAAGACATCAGCCTGCAATCATTTCCGTCCTCTGGCTCACTCCCCAGGGAACGGAGGCAGTGCCTGGGGCCATCAGGGGCAGAGCACAGAGATGAAGAGATAAAACGTGTACTTCTCCTGGTCCAGAGCCCTGAACCTGGCCTTCGGGTCCCAAGAGAACGTCAGTTGCCACTCGATTCTAGTATAGCAGTGCTATTCTCGGTCAAGCTGGTCCAAAAAAAGCAAGCCAAGTGTACCACCTGGTGATCAAGCAAAAAACCAACACAGGGAAAGTGGTCTTTCTGAACTCACTGAAAAGAGAAATCTTTATGCCTTGGGGTGCATAAAAAACAATACGCTTTAGGGGCTTTCTAGAACCAACTCTGACTTTATAAGAACCTAAGCTGATACACCCCTCTCTGGAATGTAAGCCTTATATAAAATGCAGCCCCGTTGTAGTTATTAATATCTCTCTCTCTTGTTCTCCTGTTTTAAGTCCTTTGTTCACTGCTGCACCCACATAGTTCCTGACACAGAGCAGATGCCCCATAAATGTCTATAAGATGAAAGAAGAGGGCGCACCTGGAGCCACACTCTTCTGGGACCCCTTCTCCCTTCAGAACTCCCCATGTCTGTCTGCCGACCTGGAGGGGGACCAAGGTCCAGGTGACCCAAAGCAAGAATCAGATTCGGTTGGCAGACACATGGCCCTTTCAGCTTCAGATGGACCCTCCCAATTTTGTGGCCTTAGGGTAATATCAAAAGTTGCAGTCCCTGGACATGCACCAACTGATATTAGGGAGAGGAAGCTAAAAAGTTAGTAAGCTTCTGGGGAAACAGAGCAGCCCTGATGATACGGAGGCTGGTAGCAGAGAGTTGGCTGCGATGATGGACGGGCCCCGTGTGCTGGGGCGTCGTCACCATTCCACCAGACACAGTCACTGCTGATGCCTGTGTGCACCAAAGGCTGCTTCTCCCTCCTTTTTACCCAGACCTGTCACCCTTCTATGTACCTCTAGAAGAAATCCCAACAACACACAATGCTTTGTATTCCTTTTCCTTCTCACCATCCCCACCAGCACTGCCCTGGTTCAAGTTTCCATCATTTCCTATCTGGGCAGCTCTGTGGGGCTTCTGTTCAGGTTTCCCTGACTTTGATCTTACCTCCCTCCATCCTTCCTGCACGTTGCTGCTAGATCATTCTAAAACACAAATCTGAGAGGGTCCTCTACTGCCCTCAGCGTGAAGATCAGACTCAGCCAGGCTTATGAAGCTCTGCTCAAGCCAGACCCGTCTAACCAGACCCTCCATCCTGCTTCCCGCCCTGCTTCACGTGTATGGAATTCATGACAAGCTGCTCATGCTACTCAAATAGACCATGGCGTCCTTTGCCTCTGTGTCTTTGCACATCACGTGCCCTCTGCCCCAAGCCTTTCTTTTTCTTGCCTTGATCACAGTTGGTAAACTTCCAACTGTTCCTTGAGGCTGAGGCAGACAATATTGAGGGGCTGATTACACATCTTTTTCTACCTTGTTACCGTCCATTATAGAGGCTAGAAAGCAAACCATCCACTTCCCCCTCCTCCCTTGCAGTTAGGGGTGGTCACATCAATTGCAGACATTGCCTGGCACCAGTCCTTCCCTCTGTCTTCCTGTCTTGAACCCAGATGTGATGCCTGGTGCTGCTGCAGCTATCCTATGACCATGTGCCAACCACATTCAGTAGAAAGGTGAACAGTGCCTGGATCCTTGATGATAGGGTTCAGCTGCCAGGCCAACCCTGAATAGCCAACTTCCAGAATTCTTGTCTTTAAGACTGAAGATACTGCTGATCAAGCTATCTGTTATTTGCAGCCAAAAGCACTCCTAATTGAGTCTCTGTCTCACCTCAAGCATCCCCTACTTATTGAAGTCCCTCTTTGACTCCATGCTCCCATTCCACCTTGCAGATAGCCCTGTCCCAGCATTTGCCATATTCACTCTATTATATTTTTTCCTTGTCTCCCTCTCCCACTAATACTGTGACCTTTTTGAGGAAAGAGATTACGTCTTCTCACCTTTAATTCTTAGTTCCCACCCCAGTCCATGGCATACAGATACTCAGTCAGCAAATTTGTAGAATATAAGCCTATGTTCCAGTCTAATATTTTAACCTTACGTTTAAATTATTTTGATTAAAAGCTGCCTTTATTCCTTATTTGAAAATGGCAAGGAAAACAGATTAATCAATATATTTAAATAAAGAAATAACTTGCAGATTACCGAAATATTGCAGAGGAACAAAAAGGCTGCAATATTCCTTAAGACTCTTCTCTGGGCATTGCCCTGCAGGAAATGGGGGTGGCAGGCTGGGCCCAGAGCCCCTTCCCAACTCTTCTCCTCTTCCTCTTTGCTATCAACTTCTCTCAGACACATATTTCCATTGGCCGCATGTGACATCTCGCTGTCCTGGGGAGCCACGTCCCCGGCTGCAGGTCTGCTCTCGAAGCAAGAAGGGAGGGATGTGGCATTGCCATTGTAGACTGTGACCACCTGCAGGGTTCTGATGTCCTTGGAGAGCTTCTCCGGCTCTCGGTGAATGGACTCAATGATGAAGAGGTTCTGGATGTACTTCTCAACAACCACCAGGATGGAGTAGGGCAGGTTGTACCAGGTGTACGGGGGGCAGGACTCGGCACAGAGGATGGCCAGGATGGAGCCCCAGGAGATGAGCCAGGAGCCGGAGGCAGTGCCCACCAACAGGTCTGCATCCAGTTTGCGGGCCGGATTTTTGGACTCGTCTAGTGATTGCTCATCTAGCCTATAAATCCGGATCCCAGCCAGCCCTGCCGCCCCCATGAGTACGAGCAAGATGATGGCATACAGGTAGAACATGATGAGTGCTGACTCGCTCCCGGTTTTGGAACGCCCGATCCAAATCAGATACACCACCACGACCCCAATGGTGGCAGCCAGTGCGGTCAGGCCCAGTACCGAGCCCAGCATGACCCCGTGAGACCTGAACTGCATCTTCTGACGCTGATGACTGTCAACTTTGCGCCCGATGTTTTTCCACAGGACGTAGAGCATCGTGGAGGCCAGTATCTGATATTCTATGTTGAAAGGGTAGAGGTAGTAGATCCCGTGGGAGATGGCAGAGCAGAGGGTCGGGGGTGTGCAGTTACATGGAGGCGTGTGGTCATCTAAAACTAGCGCGGAGACAGACCACAGGGGAGGACAATTAGAACATTCAGTGGCGAAGCAGAAAACCACAAACAAATACTCTCACTGTGGATTCATGCTTGGGTTTGCCATTGAATTAAAAGCTTTATTTCATGGCTTTTTGTCATGTTTCATATCATGGCTAAATTGACAGCCATGAATACTCCCCAAAGAGTACTAATTACACGAATTAGATCTTATCCATACATCAGAATATTGTCCAGCCATTGCAAATGGTATTTTAGAAATTTACTCATCAACATATAAAGACGTTCAGAAGACACTGTTGAACAAAAGCAGCTTCCAAAGAGGCTGGAGTATGGCTCCATTTTTATAAATTATAGATATCTTGGTGATATATATATACAGAGACAGAGAGATAGGGAGACAGACATAGAAAAAAATTGGAAGGACATAAACTAAAATGTTAACAATGGTTATCTCTGGGCGGAAAAATGGCAGGTGAATTTTTTTTTTTTTCAGTAAAAGAAACTTCTATTGAGATATAATTGACATACAACCTTATGTAAGTTTCCCTCTAGATTTTGCTTCGCTGTATTTTCTAAACTTTCTATATGAATATGATTGACCTGTGTGATTTTTAAATTACTTTTTAAAAACAACTTTGTGAGGGAAAATGCCCCTTATCAGCAAAAATTTTCCTCTTGAGAATATCCGAAGCCAGCAAGTGTGGCACGAGACAGGCCCCACCTTCTGAAAGACACTTGGCAATGGTATAAAGGACCATTTCATAACAAGGAGGGGAAAAGCTGTAAGTAATTAATGAAATATGCAACAAAAGCCTTAAAGATGATATAAAGTCTCTGGCCTATAATTCCAATCTATTCTAAAGGACAAGTCAAAAATATAGTCAAAGCATTAGGTAAAATTTTGCTGTGAGTTTTTGAGAAAGAAAGAGAAACACCTCAATGTGTAACAATTTAGAAAGTGTTAAATGAATTTTGGTACATCCTTACAATAGAATAGTAGGCAGCCATTAAAAATTATAATTGTGTTTTAATGATACAAGAAAATAATTGTTACAATAACAATGGGAAAAAAGAACAAATTGTATATCCAGTATTTTTAAATGCATACCACAACACAGAACTCAGTTGTGAAATCAATTTAGAGGGTAGCAACCAATATATTTTTTAATGGAATTGCAATGGAATAAAACAGGATTGAATAAATGGAATCAAATACAATAGAAATTTGAGTGCCTCTGAGATAGTAAGATTATTATTTCATGTGTACACACATACAGGTATGTGTTCATTTGGGTTGCAATGTAAAATCTATTTCTTATTGTATGTTGTAGAAAAAAAATGATCGAATATGTACAGTATGATCTCAACTATAAAAAAATAGATAGCACCAAGACCAAAAAATAACCAGATGTTAATAGCATTTAAGTGCACTTCTGGGTAGGTGCTACTGTGGATTTTTTCTTTACGTTTTGTCATTGTTTTAATTTATGATATGTTTTAATTTATATGATACTACTTATAAAATCAGACAAAAAAGCTTGGTAGTAGCATTAATTACCCTCACTTTTGCAGAACACTGCAATTTTCAATTCAAAAGGAGTTTCCCCAACACTTGTAACACAATACAATACAATGCAAAAGACAAGGGAAATACTCAGGAGAAAAGGTTCAGATTAACAGAACGTTAGAGCTGACAGAGTCCTTTTTTATAAATTAATCTAATCCCATCTTCACCAAGGTCTCTGGAGCCAGATTGCTGGAATTCAAATCCCAGCTCAATCGTCCATCTGCTGTGTGATCTTGGGTTAGTCACTTAACTTCTCTCTGGCTCAATGGCTTCACCCATATAATGAGGTCACTGTTGCCTACCTCAGAGTGTTGGGACAAGAGTTTAATGTGCCAGCCACTCAGAAAATGCTTAACAAAACTTTTTGTTATTGTTGTCACTGCTGTTACTGTTATTGATACCAGTGAGGAGACGGGTCCCAAAGAGAATGGCCTTCCCAAGAGCAGGCTGCTTGTTAGGGGTGGTGAAGAAATGTAGTGTGTCCCCCTAATTTTGTCATCCCCACCGCACTGGTGAGGAAACGGGTTTAAAGTTGCTCTCTGGGACTGACCTGGGTTTGTACAGAGAGGATAGATGTGCATTACATTAAAGCTGGAAGGACTCATGGAAAGTACATGGTTCAAGTCCCTTCACTTCATAAAAGAGAAAAGGGAGGCTCGGAGTGGTTGAATGTTTTCCAAAGGTCACACAGCTAGAAGGTGATGGGAACAAGACCCAAACCTGAGACATCAGTCCCCTGTACATTGCACCTTCCTCTACACCACATTCTTCTCAACCCCAGTGCTCTAATATAGAAGCAACAGGTCACAAATGCTAAAGAATTTTGGAAGAAAATGAAGAGTCATGAGACAGGCGCTCCAATAGGAACAAGGGGGGAATAAAGATGGGCCAAAATTATAAACTAAGTAGAGTTAAATAAAACTTCAAATGAACGAAAACCAATTAACCACAACATACCATTAGACTTCTATGGATTTTTTAAAGCTATACTTTTAGTAGAAAGAACTGGTAATAGAGGTTTAATTAAAAGCACAAACAGAAACAACCACCAATCTTCCAAGGTTGTAAACAAAGACATTCATTTCCATACCAAACTGGACCATGAGAAATGGTGATCAAAATGATGAGCCCTGGATCTGACAAGTCCCTGAGTCACTGAAGAAACCTTTAATTATGCTCAGCACACCCTACTTATGGAAGCAGGATGAGAGACTTAGGAGGTTTTGAAAGATTTTCAACAACAGAGGATTGTCTGGCCGATGTTGAATTGGGTGGACCCTGCAGGTCTTTGAAACCCGTACCTCCATCTATGGACATTCTGGTCTCTGCAGGTTTCCAAGCTGTTCCAAGATGGCAGCTGGGCAACTCTTACCACTCACCTATTGTTATGTTCCCGAAGCCCAGGGTGATGAGCCGTTCCTTGTGCTCGTTAAGTTGGTGCTTTGACTCATTCAGGACACTGTTCGCCCAAAGAAGCAGGTTGGTGAACACTGAGTGGATCACCCCAAACCTGAAAAACACAAGGACTCACTTCCTGAGCAGCCCTGGGAAGCTCCTAGCCCCGTGAGGTGAGATGGAGACATTGCACACATGTACACGGGCACACACACAAGCTTCCTTCTTAGCAGTGATTGTGATTTCATCTGGCAGCTCAGGCTCTGGTCCTGAGGGTCCCCTGTCTGGCAGTTCCATGGGACCTTCCAAAACCACAGCCTTGGCATCCTGCCTTAATCTTGAACCTGCCAGTACTCAACTCATTGTCTACAGGACAAAACAAAACAAATAAAAATCTGGGTCTCAGAAGCAGGGATACAGGGATGGAAATTTACTAAAAACGGGCAGCCTACCCCACCATACCTCAAACCCTTTCTTCCAAAAGGGAATAGAACAATGAAGGAAAGATGAAAGGGCTACTTTGGAAATCTGGAGAACTGGGTACGCCTTTACTGTTGGGTTGCCAACCCAATGATCATTATCCACGCCCTCTGTCTTACCCCTTACTTCTAAAGACACCAAAACAAACCAGAAGCTCACCATCTGGCCTCCCTTGAAGTTAAGCATGGCCACTGTGGCCAGTAGGATGTGAGATGAGGTCTACTGGGCACTACTGAAAAGCTTTTGCTTTCTTGATGGAAGAGATCAGAATGAGAAAAGCCTACTTCTTCTCCCCCTTTTTCCCAGGCTTCAATACAGACACGAAGGCTGGAGTTTTGGCAGCTATCTTGTGACCATGAAGCAACAAGCATGGGATGAAACCCTCACCCACTGAGGGTGGCAGAGTGGAAACATAGAAAGATCCTGCTCTGTGACGACACTGTTGAGCTGCTGGAGTCTTGGATAGGTTCAGGAATTAGGCCATATTATTTACAAATAGAATATGTAGCTGCATTGGGGGTTTGAAAGTTAGGAAGCGACAAGGCTGTTCTCGTCTGACCTCAGAGTTCTGTCCTTGCCTCTGACCACACTGCCTCCTAAAGAAGAAGAAAAGAAATGACATGGAGGGTGGACTCTGGACTCTGGAGAACAGAGGAGGGATCTGGGGGAATATGGTTCCAATGGAGTCACTGTCTGTTTCAAAACCTCCAAAGATTCCCCATGGCTGCCAGTTTAAGATGTATTCACTTTGGTAGCTTCCAGGGTGCTTAACAATGGGCCTTGCATGGAGCAGGTGCAGCAAATACAGGTGATTTGAGAGAGGAATTCCTTGAAACCTGTGTGTAACTGATCACTTCTCAGTTGGAGAGCAGAGGCCCAGAGGATGTGAGCCCCCTCCCCATGTAACCAAGAGCACCCTTGTCCATAATCTCCCTACAGGAAGAATGGTACAGTTGGGTCCTCAACCCTGACCTTGCCTCTCCTCTGAGTTTTAACCCCAGATGACCCCCTGGGGTTCCCACGAGCAACTGCAAGCAAAGTCTTTCCTCATTTGAACTCCAGCTTCCTTTGGCAACTTCCCAGTGTCCAGGCACAAGTGGGGAAGGAAACAGCCGCCTGCGGGTGTCTGAGTCAGCTGTTTGCCCATCTGCTTGCCCCTCATGCTTGCCCAGTTGCTATAGATTGTGGCCAGCCTTCCCCGGGACACCTGGGAGGCATTGTATAGAGCCTTTGACAAATGCAGACAATGCTGTTTGCCTCCGGCTGGCTGGCTTTTCTTTTACTTATAATGCACACAGCTCCCCTTTCTTCTCCTCTTTCCTGGTCCAAATGGTGTTGTCTCATCCCAGGTCCACTGAACCTGAGCAGGTAATACTAATGCCGCCCACAGCTGCTGGCCGTTCTGCCACAAATGCTCCCTGCGAGCTGGCAGCCTCCTGTTGATTTGATCTGGAAATTGTCCTACCAACTAAAGGCAGGCGTTCTTTCCTCATGCCAAGCTGCCTTTCTCACACTTGGATCCGATAACCCCAGACCACAATAAAGAAGGGTTCTGTGAGCCATTCTCTAATCTCAATTTATGTTTCCAGGTCTTTTTTCAGAACTGCTGCTCCTCGAAACTTCACTCTTGAGAAAAGTAAAGGACTCAAACCAGTAAGAGGAATTCTCACACCAGGAGAAAAGTCCTTGTATGTACTAAAAGCACAGAGAGTGGAATATTGGCTCGAAAGATCAGAAAAAAGGGTAAGTCCAGGAGAGGGAAGTTTTAAAAACTCCAGGGCATGGCAAGAAATGTCAACGGCTAAAGCAGGCCTGGGATAACATTAGGGAGTGCTGGGGACTGTAGCTAACTGAGCAGCCACCCCCCCCCATCTGGAGGGAACAACCCCAACTTGGCTCTAGCTCTTTGTTGCCATGCACATTTTGGATTATCAAACCTCCCAATTTTTCTAGAGACATCTAAATCTAAAACTAAAAGGTGGGATTTCCCTGGTGGCGCAGTGGTTAAGAATCCGCCTGCCAATGCAGGGGACATGGGTTCGAGCCCTTGTCCAGGAAGATCCCACATGCCGTGGAGCAACTAAGCCCATGCACCACAACTGCTGAACCTGCGCTCTAGAGCCCACAAGTCACAACTACTGAGTCCGCGTGCCACAACTACTGAAGCCCATGCACCTAGAGCCCGTGCTCCGCAACAATAGAAGCCACCGTGATGAGAAGCCCATGCACCACAACGAAGAGTAGACCCCACTCACCACAACTAGAGAAAGCCTGCGCACAACAACAGAGACCCAATGCAATGAAAACGCAAATTAAAAAAAAAAAACTGAAAGGTGGTAACTCAAAAATGGTTAACACTTTGCCCTATTTAAAAAAAAAACAACAACAGGCTAAATCAAGTTATAAGCATATCTAGTTCAAACCACTCACTATCCAGTTTAGGAAAGAGGCCCAGAGACAGGGAGAGACTTGTCTCCAATTGCTCAACAAGCAAGGCCAAGGCAGGACTAGGCCCCAGTCCTATAGGATTCCCTCAAATGAAAAATCCTGGTGGGAAATGTCTGCGTACATGGCTAGAACAGCATTTTCCCCCAAAAGATAATGCAAGACACTGATGTGAGCCACATATGTAATTTTTAATTTCTTAGTAGCCACATTTAAAGAATAGTAAAAAGGAACAGGTGAAAATAATTTTAATGATATTTTGTTAATCCCAATATATCTAATATACTGTGATGTCAACTAATCAAAGAGAAAGATTTCACCCAGCAAACCCTGCTGGCCACTGCAGCCACTGCAATTCCATGGAAATAGCAGTAGATTTAAAGTCAGCATTCAGATCCCACCCAGCTATGCACAGGCGAGCTGCCTGACCTTGGACATTTACTTCATTTCTCAGTTTCCTCATCTCAAAGTGGGATCATGATCATACCTACTGTCCCTGACAGGGCTACTGTGAGAGGGTCTCATAAGTAACACATGTAAAAGAAAATGCTTTATGAATGGGAAAGCCCATTTCATTCAGCCAGGAGTTCCCAGTAGGTCAAACTACCCAATATACATTTGTTGAAAACATCTCACCCTTTATCCCCACAATCCTACTTCTAGGAATTTAACTCAAGAAAATAACCAGAGGATAAACAACAAGGTCCTACTGTATAGCACAGGGAACTATGTTCAATATCCTGCAATAAATTGTAATGGAAAAGGAATATACACAACTGAATCACTTTCCTAGACAGCAGAAATTAACACAACATTGTAAATCAACTATACTGCAATAAAATAATTTAAAAAAAGAAAAGAATCAGAGATGTTCAAAAATATTTTTAGCCAAAGATGTTCATCACAGTACTATTTATAATAACAACAAAAACTTTCAGAAAAATTCGATGTCCAACAAGATGTGTTATGGACTGGATTGTGGCCCCTCAAAATGTATATGTTGAAGCCCTAACCCCCAATGTGACTGTACTTGGAGATGGGGTATAAGGAGGTAATTAAGGTTAAATGAGGTCATAAGGGTGGGGCCCTGATCCAATAGGACTTGTGTCCTTATAAGAAGAGGAAGAGACACCAGAGAGGTCTCTCTCTCCCTGCCCAGAGAAAAGGCCATGTGAGGACATGGCAAGAAGGCAGCACCTGAAAGTCAGGAAGAGAGCCTCACCAGGACCACAATTGTAAAAAGGAAAAAAGAAAAAAATATATATATCTATTCACCGAAAAAAGACTGGAAGAAAACAGACCAAAGTGTGAATAGTAGTGACCTCTGGGTAGCGGCTGTCTTAGCTGTGGTTGCTATAACAAAACAACAGATATTTATTTCTCACAGTTCTAGAGGCTCAAAGTCCAAGAGCAAGGTGTCAGCAGAGTTGGTCTCTGGTGATGCCTCTCTTCTTGGCTTGCAGATGGCTGCCTGTCACTGTGTCTTCACGTGGCCTTTCCTCTGGGTGCTCTCGGTGCAGGGGTCGAGGAAGGGGGAGATCTGGTGTCTCTTCCTCTAAGAACACTAATCCCATCATGGAGAATTAGTGGAACCTAATGACCCTCCTGACCTAACTACTTCCCAAAGGCACCACCTAATACCATCACATTGGGGGTTAGGGCTTCAACATATGCATTTGGGGGGGGACACAAACATTCAGTCCATAACAGTGGCATTATGATGATTTTTAATTACACTGTACCCTTACAAGTTTTATCAGGAAAAAAGAAAAGTGACATTTTTTAAAGAATGTCTATGGAATAGATGAAGTGAAACCCATGCCCCAGAACAAAATCAACAAGTGTTGTCCTCAAGCTGCGAGTGGAGCCCAGGCTCACTGATGGAAGGAGGACCAGGTGACCTGGTCCAGCACACAAAATGGGAGAAACTGGATGGGAATCCCCAGCTGGCCACTTGCACTCTGGAGACCCAGCTAAGTCCCCTAACCTGCCACATGCATTTAATGCAGAGAAGAATAGTTACCATAGTTACCCTGGCAGAGCCTGGATTAAATGTGAGGATGGATGTGGAAGTCTTTGTCCTGCCCTAAGGCACAATTAAAGCTGCCTTTGCTGGGTCATCGGGGCCTGGACTTCATTTGTCCCTGACTTATCCATTGGACCCCATTTGTCCATTCTCCTCCCCTGGAGGCAGAGCAGTGGCGCCTTCTGCCAGGAGGTGTGGCTTCTCGTGTTAAGATGGGAGTTAAAGATCACTGCCAAGGCCACTGCTTGGGGCTGCACAGGGGAGAGCACAGGCTGCACATTCCTGGAATGATGCTCAGATGCCTGGATATCTCGGCCCATTACCTCTGCATATCACCACCAGTGCCTGGCAGCAGGCTCTGTGCACAGTAGGAGCTCAATAGTTGCCTCACTCCTTGTCGAAGCTGATCCTTTTTGCGTAATGAGGTTGGTGAAAGTTATTTCTAATTCAATAGTCTGTTAAAATAGTTCCAACCAGTGGTCTTACATAAGTCACTCTCTTAAATAGCAGATTTCATTTCAAGAGGTACTGGGGGACTTTTCTGTTCCTCACTGACAGTTTATATGATGAGGGATCTTTCTAGAAACCAAATAGTGATCCCTTGATTCCCCTGTATGTGTGCACAGAGGCTTTCTTACATGATAATCATACCATGCGTTTAGGTAATTCACCCTCTTATCCTGTAGATTCTCTCCCTTGATCTTCACAATCATCTCGAGGGAGAGGTGATCAGAGATAATAATAGAGCCAACACTTACTGAGTCCTTGTTCTATGCCAGGAACAAGCTTTACATCAATTATTTCATCCAGTCCCCAGAGGTTGGCTATGCTATTATCTCCATTTTACAGATGAGAAAAACTGAAGCTCATAAAGGGGAAGTTTCTAAGACAGCAGAAGTGAAATCCAACCCACAACACCCTACTTCCAGAGCTGTCCCAGAGAGGCCAAAGCGGAGGGTCCCCTTCCCAGGCCACAAATGAAGGCTTTGCTTGTCAGGATGGAGAGGAGATTCGGTCTCATTTAAAACCCAAGCAAGCTACTTGGCAGAGTCCAGACTGTTGCTTTTTCGCCACGGCTGACACCGTATCATAACTCAGAAGACATAGCGTCCGCCAGCGACCAGGAAACCGAGGGCTTGCAGTGTGCTCAGAGCCATTTCAGGAGGTGAAATCCGTTACAAACAAACATGAAGATGTGATCATTCATTGTAAAGCGCTTTGTAAAATTCACATTTACAAAATAATAAAGTCAGTTCAAACCCCCCAAAAAAAACCCCAATCAAGATGGCAGTGATGAGTTTTGTTTGTTTCAAATGAACATTAAATTCAACACGTAAGCAATTACCCATGATTTTTACCTTTCCAGTGTTTTGAAAGATTGGATGATATCCTTTGCGTGCCCCCAAAGAAAGTACACCTAAATGGAAATAAAGGAAGAAAAAAAAGATACATCAATGGGAAAGCCATCACTGTATTTGCACCCTTGAGAAGGTATAAAACCTAAGGGAAAGGTGTGAAAAATTTTGGGAGAGTCAGTGCAGTGACCTCCCCCGCCCCAAAATGGCAAGTCACTATCGTCATCTCAGGTGGCAGTGCCATTCCTGGGGGTGTTGGGGGGAACAGTGCTGCAGGGACACTGCCGTGAGAACCAGATGGAGGCCTCCAGGTTTAGGAGGAAATAGTGACGAGTCTGCCATGGGGCGGGGCTTGGGGAGTGGCAGCCTGCCTACCATAACCCCTGTTCACGTGTTTATGTCATCCTTATCAGGCTTCCTTCGAGAAATATTCACTGAACTGTTACTACGTCAGCGGCCGGAAACCAGATTCTGAGTGCTTTAAATGAGGAACAGAATTAATTCAAGCTGGTCTTTTATTTCACTCTGTTATATACGCTGCCCAGGCCCCTGGCCACGCAGTCACTAGAAGCAACTCAGGATGGGGGCTGTATCGGACCCGTGTGCAAATCCTGACTCTCTCGGCCTTGGGCAGGTTTGTTTTCCCATCTATGAAATGGGTATGATAGTGGAACCTACCTTGGAGGGTGTTGTGAGCAGTGAAATAGGACAATCCATGTCAACTACTTAGAACAGTGCCTGGAGCAGATACCTTTTCAGTAAAATCTCTCTGCTCTCAACTCACTTATGTGTGGACATTGAATGAGCACCTCCTCTGTCCCAGGCACTTTCTGAGCTCTAAAAGCATTTGGGGCCTTATTTAGACACAAACACATGTTGAGCACCTACTACGTGCCAAACACAGCTGGGCACTTTATAAATTTGTCTCATTTAGCCTTCATTTTCAATTAAGTGTCATAAAAAAGAAAATCAAACAACACACAAGAAATTACACTTACACATACTCTCTCTTCCACATCATTTCACCTAAGATTTACTATCCTGCTCTGGAAAACACTTTCAGGCATGATTCTCGAAACATCTAACAATTTAAAAAACAGACAGTAGTGACTCCTGGTAAAGAGGACATTCAACCCAACAACAGGGAAACACTGAAGTAAATTAGCTTTTATCTATGAATTCTAAGTTAGAAGACCACTTAACTGATTCTTGATAAAGACTACATAGCAACACAAAAATGTTTATGATTTTTTAAGTGAAACACTCAAAACAGTAAATTCTGCACCTTACATGTAGAACTTTGCCAAGAATGTACACTTGAGTACAAAGAATGGAGGGAACACATAAAAACAGCCACAAATATTTCAGTTAATGGGCTTACAGACACATTTTTAGTCTCTTTTTCAATTTTTTCAGTAATGTTATACTATATTTTTTAAATAAATATTTTTTAAATTACCATACAACCCAGCAATCCCACTTCTGGGTACAAATCCAAAAGAACTGAAAGCAGGGTCTCAAAAAGATATTTGTACACCCATATCCACAGCAGCATTATTCACAATGGTCAAGAGATGGAAGTAACCCAAGTGTCCACACAACACGTGGTCCATCCACACAACGGAATAGTATTCAGCCTTAACAAGGAAGAAAATTCTGACACGTTACGACATGGATGAACCTTGAGGACATTATGCTAAGTGAAGTAAGCCAGTCACAGAAGGACAGATCCTGTAGGATTCCACTTGTCTGATTCAAAGAGACAGAAAATACTCAAATTCATAGAGATGCAAAGTTGAATGGCAGTTGCCAGGGGCTAGGGGTGGTGGGAATCAGGAGTTAGTGTTTAAAGAGGACAGAACTTCCTTTGCAAGATGAAAGAGTTCTGCTGATTGGTTGCACAGCAATGTGAAGATACTTAACACTGCTGAACCATACACATAAAAATGGCTAAGGTGGCAAATGTCATGGTATGTGTACTCTACCACAATTTAAAAATAAATAGTATGTTTTAGAAAGTAATGTTTTGTATTCTCCCATCATCTAACGTCGCAAATGCACGTAGTAAGTGTCCAATAGGTATAGAAAGATTGATTAATTGACTTACTGACCAAATGCCTTAAATGAGGAAGAAAGAGATCCCCAACCCACCAAGTAACGGTTTTTGAAAAACTCACTTCTGTCCAGGTCCTTCCTCTGCCGAGAACCTTCAATGGCTCCCCACTGCCCTCAAGGTAAAGTCAAAGCTGCTAAGTGGTTGTCAGCCTTGACCAAGCGCTCACTGCAAAGTGCTCTACACACAGCACCTTAATCCTCACAACGACCCCGTGAAGGAGGCATTTTTACAGATGAGACCCATGAGGCCTAGAGAGGTTAACACATTTGCCCGAGGTCACACTGCTGGTGTGAGCCAAAGCCAGGTAGTCTGACCAGAGTGCATGCTTATAAGCCCTACACTAAACCATGGCTCCAGTCCGGGCCCGTCACCCCTGCTCACCTTCCCCCGCGGGCCACACATCTTCCCCCCATCTGGTGGAGAGACTTCACAGCCCCAGATGTCCTTTGTAATGGTGTCTGACACACCACACCCCTCTCTCCTTGACAACCACCCCGCACCCCAAAGCTAGTGAGAGGCCCTTCCTGGCACCCCCTCTAGGCGATTATGTCAAAGCATTGACAGCGAGGACAGAGTCTGTTTTGGTGATTGTCTCCCGCTCTGACACCTCCATGGGGCACAGACCACGGCTTTTCAACCCTGGACTCACAGTACTGAACACAGGGTTTTGCCCCGTGTGGAAGGAAGGCAGGGAGGGAGAGAGAGAGAGAGCAGAGTGGAAGGAGGGAGGAAGGGGTGGGAGGAAGGAGGAAGGAAGGGAGGGAGGAGGAAGGAAGGGAGGGAGGGAGGAAAGAAGGGGAGGAAGGGGGGAACGGGGGAGGGAGGGAGGAAGGAAGTTCTTTCTGGTCCCCTAAGGCTTTCCATGTTGTCACTGGCATCACTATAAGACTGTCATCATGGGATTGGACGCCCCTGGAATAAATAACCAGTTAACTCTTGTATTCCTTTACCGGCATTTCCAGAACAAAGTACCACAGACTGGATGGCTTAAAACAACCAAAATTAATTTTCCCATAGTTCTAGAAGCCGTAAGTCCGAGATCAAGGTATTGGCAGGTTGGTTCCTCCTGAGGCCCCTCTCCTTGCCCTGCAGATGGCCACCTCCCTTCAGCATCCTCACACTGTGTGTCTGTGTCCTTCCCTCCTCTTCTCAGAAAGGTGCCAGTCCTATTGGATTAGGGCCCACCCTCATGACCTTATTTAGCCTTAATTACTGCCGTCAAGACCCTATCTGCACACAGTCACATTGTGAGGTCCTGGAGGTTAGGACTTCAACATCTGAATGCAGGGGACACAGTTCAGCCCTTAACAACCCTCAAAACGCAAGGCGACCCATTCAAACAAGTCTCCCTGGAAGCTGCCACCCTGTTCCACCGATGTTGCCACCCTGTTCCTCCCGCAGAGGCAAACTGCTACCAGGCTCGTCTCTCACAGAGTTTCACTTGTGAGAGTGTGTTTGATCTCAAGAAACACCGTAAGGTCACCAAGAGCTGACTGGCAGTCACCTGGGTGCAGAGTGGAGACCACTTTCTGATAAAAGACTGAGATTAAAAATGGCATCCTTGGCATTCGGAGGTGAGAAATTGGTCCTGAAGGATGTTCCTAAATCGGGAATGCAGAAATATTTTGAGCAATGACAGTATGCCTGGACCAAGTTCATGGTCTTTCTGGGTGACTTCTGTGGAGAAGAACCACAGACAATGTAATATATATATATATATATATATATATATATATATATATATATATGCATAAGATTGTGTGTGTATATATATATATATATAAAGAATGTATTCAATATGTCTGTAAAAGAATGTGTGTATATATATATATAAAGAATATATATATATGTATAACTGAATCACTTTGCGGTACAGCAGAAATTAACACAACGTTGTAAATCAACCATACTTCAATTTAAAAAAAAGAATCATGGCGTCTTGGCTGTGACTTAGGGCAAGTCATTTGTCCCCTCTCCTTCCTTAGTGTGACAATCCAACAGTTGTTCTCGTGGAGTTGTTGAAAGCATTACACGAAGTGAAAATGAAAAGTACCTTGCAAAAGTCCTATAGACATACTACTTATTACTTTTACTGTTATCTCAACTCTGATAGCCATTTCCAGGGATTTCTGCCAAGGATGGAAGCTACACTGGAGATCCATCTAAGGTTTTTTTCAAACATGAGATTTTTCTGATTCTAAGCTATAGGTTCAAATTATATATCAAATCCTTATTTCTTACCCACACCAAGTTGACCAAGGCTGAGAATGAACCCCTCATTCATTTCTAAAGAATTTAATCCACAAGTAAGCAAAGAACAAATGAACAAAGAAAAGGTCTCAGTGACTCAGAGGAGGGACTGTAATGGCACAAAGTTTCTTTTGGTGGTGATGAAAATGCTCTAAAATGGACTGTGGTAATGGTAGCACAACCCTATGAATATACTAAACCACTGAAATGTACACTTTAAATCAGTGAATTGTATAGTATGTGAATTATATCTCAATAAAACTGTTAAATAAAATTCCCCAGAGCCTTTTCTGGTGGCCTCTGACTTGGCAGAGTTTCCTGATTCTTCATCAGTGTAAGTTCTGCCACTCATGATTCCCACAAAAATGGCCAAGAGGACACAGTCCCACTTTACAGTGCAGGCAGCTTAAGGACCGTTTTATATACCCTGGGATACACTTAACAGGAATCCAGGCAACAAGGAACAAGCAACAAGCGTCGTGTGGTTTACCTGCAACAGAGTATGTACCGCATGGGTAACAGGGAAAACTCCTTCTGTGGCTGATAAACATTCAGAAAATCCAACGAAGTACCCAATTTTCAGGCATCCCAGGATGATGGTAATAACTGCAAACAACGTGATACTACCTAAATTGGGGGAGGGGGATGGGTAGAAATACACACATATAAGTGTTAATATGCACTAATATCATTTCAAAATAAATTATATTAAACCTTCACATAAATGGTCAAATGATTTTTGACAAGAGTGCCAAGACAATTCGATGGGGAAAGTACATTTGTTTCAACAACTAGTGCTAGGAAACTGGGTATCAACATGCAGAAGAATGAAGCTGGATGCTTACCTTACAGTATATCAAAAATTACCTCAAAATGAATCAAAGACTTAAATGTAAAACCTAAATCTATAAAAATCTTAGACGAAAACATAGGGGGAAATCTTTATCATGTTGGATTTGGCAGTGACTTATTGGATATGACACCAAAAGCACAAGCCACAAAAGTAAGAAATAGGTAACTTGGGCTACATCAAAATGAAAAAGAAATTATGCATCAGAGGACACTGTCAACCCACAGAATGGAGAAAATGTTCACAAATCGTATCTCTGATAAGGTGTGAGGGTCCAGACTCTATACAGAACTACAATTTAACCATTAATAAAAAAAAAAAAAATAAACAAAGGATTTGACTAGACATTTCTCCAAAGAACATATGTAAATGGATAATTAATACATGAAAAGATGCTCAACATCACTAATCATTAGGGAAATGAAAATGAAAATCACTATGAAATACCACCTCAGGGACTTCCCCGGTGGTCCAGTGGTTAAGACTCCATGCTTCCACTTCAGGGGGTGTGGTTCGATCCCTGGTCAGGGAACTAAGATCCCACATGCTGTATGCCATGGCCAAAAAAAAAAGAAAAGAAATACCACTTCATGTGCATTAGCATGGCTACTACCCAAAAAAGAGAAAGAAAAGGGGTGGGGGGAGGGGGGAAGGAGGGGGGAGGGGAGCGAGGTGAGGCGGGAAAGGAAGGAAGGAAGGGAGGGAGAGAGGGAGGGAGGGAGAGAAGGCGTGGGGAGAGAAGTAAAATAATAACAAATGCTGGCAAAGATGTGGAGAAATTGGAACCCTTATACACTGTTGATGGAATGTAAAATGGTGTAGCCACTATGGAAAACAGTATGGCAGTTTCTCAAAATTTTAAAAACAGTAACTCCACATGGTCCAGCAACATACCCAAGAGGATCAAAAGCAGGTACAAAAGCATATACACCCATGTTCATGGCAGCATTATTCACAATAGCCTAAAGGTGAAAGCAACCCAAGTGTCCATCAATGGATGAACAGATAAAGCTTGGCAGGGACTTCCCTGGTGGTGCAGTGGTTGAGAATCCACCTGCCAATGCAGGGGACAAGGTTCAAGCCCTGGTCAGGGAAGATCCCACATGCCGCGGAGCAACAAAGTTCGTGAACCACAACTACTGAACCCTTGTGCCACAACTACTGAAGCCCGTACACCTAGAGCCCATGCTCTGCAACAACAGAAGCCACCGCAATGAGAAGCCCGCGCACTGCAACAAAGGGTAGCCCCTGCTCGCCGCAACTAGAGAAAGCCCACGCGCAGCAACGAAGACCCAATACAGCCAAAAATAAATAAATAAATATTTAATAAATAAATAAATTTATTTTTTAATTGCCCTGTTTTTTTTTAAAAAAAAAGTGTGGCATATCTGTGCAATGGAATATGATTCCGTTTTAAAAAGGAAAGGCATTCTGACCCCTGCTACACCGTGGCTGAACCTTGAGGACATTATGCCAAGTGAAACAAGCCAGTCACAAAAGGACAGATGCTGCATGACTGTGCTCCTAGGAGATGCCTTAGAATAGTTCAGTTCATAGGGGGAAAAAGCAACATGGTGGCTACCAGGGGCTGGGAAATGGGGGGTTATTTAATGATACAGACTTTTCATTTTACAGGATGAAAGAGTGTTGGACATTACAATTGTAATGAATTCACAATATGAATGTACTTAACACCACTGAACTGTACACTTAAATGATTAAGTTGGTAAATTGTACGTTATGTCTATTTTATCACAATTTTAAAAGTTTTAAATATATATAAAGCAAATTCTACTATTGGCCTCACAAGCTGAAAGTAGGAGACAGTATTATGTCTTGTTTATCACTGGACCGACCTCATGCATATTCCAGGGTCTGATAAGGGACGTACATTCAACAAAGTTTGGCCAAAACAACACAAGTCCTCTAGAAGTTTTCCCCCAAAATGATCCATCTAAGAGTGTCACTGTTCTGCTCAAAAATCTCAGTTCTCTGATCCTAAATTCCTGCTCTAAATAATAAAAGTAAGGGGTATACGGTATACAGGAACTTTCTGTACTATCTTTGCAATTCGTCTGTAAAATAGAAAGTTTATTTTTTCAAAATGATAGGGAGGGGTCTAGAGCAGTGGCATGAAAAGGGCTGTGCTAGTGAAGTGAAGAAAGGCAAGTTCTCTGATGGTACATCCAGCATAGTTGACAACAAATTAAACAAACAAGAAATATGCATATGAATAAGACTGGGAAGGAATATGCAAAATACATTAAAAAGAAACTCGTAACCAAATGAAAAAAAATAGCAAGAAAACCATAATGATGGTGGGGACTTGATCGATGTTACAGTCCCTAATCCCCCTTCTGGGCCAACATTAACCACCATTCATACATTCTCTCCCACGAACAGAGGAAACTGGATCGTGTTTGACATGAATTATGGCACGAGAAGAGAGAAGGGCATGAGCCATAACAGGGAGCTATAATATTACAGCTCTGGCCTAAGAAGCCTCCAGTGAAGAGTAATGCAATCGCCTGGCTCCTTTCCATTGCTCAAAGCATTATAGAAACAACTCTAAGTCACATTTTCTTAAATCCTGGAAATGCCCCAGTGAAATCAGAAACTTTGTAGGAGTGGAGAATCAATCCCAGGGCTTTGAAATGGTTTGATAAATGCATGGTTCGTTTTGATTACAAAGAGAAATAGCAAGATGAGGTGAGGCAGCCTGGTTGGGTGGCAAGGGCACAGGCTGTAACTCTGGGAACCTGGCTGTGCCACCAATGGAACATGGGAGTTCAGACAGGTCACTTCCATGCTCCCGGCCTCGGTTTTCCCATCTATAAAATGAGATTGGTCCACAGCAGTGGCTCACAAACTGCAACAGAATCACCTGGAGGGCTTGTTAAAACACAGAGTGTGCTGGGCCGCACCCCCAGAGTTTCTGATTCAATAGATCTGGGGTGGGGCCCCCAAATTTGCATCTCTAACAAGTTCACAGGTGGGGTGATGCTGGTGATCTGGGACCCCACCTTGAGAACCACTGATCTTTGCCACTGACATTTCAAGAGCTGTAACAAAC
Organism: Monodon monoceros; assembly: GCF_005190385.1. Taxonomy (NCBI): domain Eukaryota; kingdom Metazoa; phylum Chordata; class Mammalia; order Artiodactyla; family Monodontidae; genus Monodon; species Monodon monoceros. The sequence goes on from NW_021703777.1 coordinate 99,780,780, forward strand.
ACATCACGTGCCTTCTCACGCTCTTAAAGCCCTTCCTTCCTTCATCCATCCTTCCATCCATTTATCTGTACAACAAATATTTTAGGGACTCATACTATGCATGAGGCATTTTGCCAGGGGCTCAAAGGTAAACAAGTAAGATTGCTGGAGAAACAAAAATACACACATATAGTATTGCATAAATTGTGGAGTACACAAAATATAGAGCGATGAGCTGGCCCCAGACTTCTCATCCGCATCGTGGGAAACCAGAAGCCAGTGGAAGAGTAGCTAGAGTCCACTGCGAGGAAAGGACTGCATCTCAAGAACCCTATTCCCAGCCAAGATGGCACCCACTTGTCAGGGCAAAAGACAGAAAGATATATGAAGGTATGCCAAATATAATTGTTTGACAATTATTTGTTTTTCAACTATGATCCAGGTCCTTGGGATATTAAAATGTCAGTAAAATAAAGTACCTGTCCTTGATGAGTTTAACATTGAGTGGGGAAGCAGAAAAATAAATAAATAATAAACATAGAAGAAATGTCAGGAAGTGCTAAGTGCATGAAGGAAAGTAAAGCAGGGAAGAGGACTGAGGTTGACGGTGGTGGTCAGAAAAGGATTCTCTGAGAAGGTGACAGTTGAACAGACAAAAAAGGACAGTTGAACAGACAAAAAAAGGACAGGGAGAAAAATATCATCCACATAACTCACCTGAAAAAGGGCTTTAACCAAACAACCAGTGAATTAGGAGAGAGTCCTCTCAATGAGAGAAGACGAAGAGGAGAGGCAACGATAGTGAGCAACAAACTTTGCAACAGAATGAAGAGGTAGATGGACATATAATGGAAGGAAGGAGAGAAGGAAGGGAGGGAGGGTGTAAATGAACGTATGATGGATGGATGAAAAGATGGAAGGATGATGGATGGATGGATGATGGATGGATGGATGGATGATGGATGGATGGATGGATAGATGATGGATGGATGAATGAGTGAATGGGTGAATAGTCCAGTAGATAAACAGATTAATAGAAAAGAAAGCAAGATAAGAGAGGTTAAATCCGAATGGATGAAGATAAACTGTCTGGAAATGTGTCATTTACATGCTATATAAAGACTTGTGATACAGAATAAAATTGGGGATGACTGAGTAGGGAGCAGGGATGAAAAACCTCTCAAAGTTATCATGGTAAAAAGATGGGTACTAGGGGAAAAGAGGGAAACAAATGTATACTCTAAAGGTCTTGTCTCACTGGAATAGAGAGTGGGTGGGAGGATCTTGGAGTGGGAAGCAATGTGTCTTGCTGGGGGAAATGTTGCATATTTTGTTTTCAGGTAAGAATGGAGTAATATGTATCTGGTTATGAGAATGAGAAAAGGGAATCTAGCCATTAATGGAATAGAAAAACACAATAAAATGTTCAAAGTGCTCCAAAAAGCAAACGTGGAAAAGGCACATGAGGCAACAAAATGTAAAATAAATCATTATAATCAACATAAAGAAAAATAGAAATAATAAAGTCTGGGATATAAATCATTACAATTAGAATGATCCAAGTCTCGCATTAATTAAGGGATGGGAATATTGAATTAAAAACAAAACCTAGCTATATGTTCTTTTTACGAAACACACTTTTAACTAAGTGATAATAGTGGAAAATAGAGGGGTGGGCAAAGAGGAAGTAGCAATGCAAACGAATAGAAAGAAGGAACAGCAATATTAATATCAGACCACTTGGGATTTAGGGTTCAATGTAATAAATAGGATAAAGAATCCTTCCACCCTTATCACTACACATGAAAAAAAAACCCATAATGTATGAGGAAGACATAATAATCAAATAGCCCATATAAAATCATTTTTGTTTTGTATATTTAACTGCTACTTTAAAAAAAAAGAGTGGAAGATTTCAGAACTAGACAGATCTAGTAGACATAAGATATGACACAGAAGAATTGAATCACACAATTGATAAACTTGGTTTTATAATACCACCTTGCATATTGATAAAAATCAATTATGCTATCAAAACACAGTACACAGAGTATAGAGGTAGGTACTGACTGCCTGGCTTCAAATCCTTTTTCTACCACTTATTACAGTTGATGACCTTGAGCAATTACTTAACCTCTCTGTGCCTCAGTTTCCTCATCTGTAAAATGTGGATAATAAGATTGACTATCTCCTAGGGATGTAGAGGGGATTAAATGATTCATAACATGAAAAGCACCTAGAACAGTGCCCCACAAATAGAAAATTCTATAAACGGGATGTTGTCATCATCACTCAACCACAAAGAAACACTTAATGAATTAGAACCAATGAGAAAGCTCCCCAGCCACATTCCTTGAGAATAATCCTAAAATGTCTAGTGTTGGCAGAGGGGAGACTCCTCCTCTGTGTTAGGCTCCCAGATCCTTTCTAGGAGTCTAGAATCTTGAACCATAAGCTCTTAGAGGTGGAAGGTTCCACAAAGTTAGTTTACATCTCCCATCTCATGCAAGGATGCTTCCCAGTGCATCATGACCAGCGGCCATCTGGTCTCCACCTGGGCATGCCCAGGGCTGGGAGGCTCACCCTTCCATCGCCAGCTGGTGCTTAGATTACAATGCTCTTCCCCACAGTGAACTGCAGTCAGCCTCCCAGAACTGCCATCCCCTTCCCTGGAGATTCTGCCGTGGTTCACTCATTCCTTCATCCATTCATCCATGCATTCACCCATTTGATGATTCAGTAAATATCAACTGGCCCTTGTTACATGTTAGGCACTGTGCCAGGAGCTCAGGTTATAATGGTAATTACATTCAGACAGGGTCTTTGCCTTCAAGAGCTCACCATCTGGTCAGATCAACAAACAAACTGAATGACACAATCTCCTGCTTGAGAAGTGCTAGGAAGAAAACAGGGTGTTATGAGAACATACAACCCGGAAGCCACACCTGGTCTGAAGGCATCGGGAAAGGCTTCCCTGAAGAAGTGACTCTCGTTTGCTGACCTGGAGCTGAAGGGGGTGGGCCTGCAGCATTTTCCACCCCACCATCTCCACATCCTCTCTCTCCTGGACTGGACATCCTTTCGCTCCTCCTGGGGCCGCCCTCCTGCAGGCATCCATGTGATGCTCAAAGGGGGACGTGACACTCCACGTGCAGCCTGACCTCCTTTCCAATCAATGTCTGACCAGCATCGGCTTTTTGGGCAGCTACATCATGAGGTTGAAATCCTGACATCAGGTTTACATTTTCTACTAGAGCAGAAATCCCATCCCAAAACCCCAAACGTGCATGATAATGCATGCAGTTAGGCAAGACTCTCTCACGGTGACCCCAGGCTGGATCACGGCTCCCTTTCCTGAGGGAATTGCTCAAAACTCCCTGCATCTTGATCTGCTCCAGAATTTTGCTGGGAGTTGCTGTTATGCTCAGTTCTCTATATTCTGTGTATTCTTTATCATTTTTAAAATTCAGGGTAGCTTCCTGAGACCCTACATATTCTCCCTAAGTCCACTTAATTCCTAACTGACCTCTCAGCCTCCTGTTTTACTCCTCTGAAAACCAGGTCCCACCCTGCAGATGGAGTGATCATTCTGAAATACAAGTATGATCATATCATTCCCTTTGTTCAAAACCTTCAATGGCTCCCCACTACCCACTGCACAAAACCAAGATCTGAAGCCTGCAGATAGGGTTCCAGCTAACTCAGATCTTGCTGACATCTCTGGACTCACTTCCAGACTCCAGCAAAAGCAGAAGGTCCTCCTCTGGGACCTCTCCCTAAACCCCCAAACCCTTGCCCCAGGCTACCCTTCTGCCTATCCACCCATCCCCTGCACATCATAACACTGAATCATTTAGTGAATGATAATAGTGTATTTCTCTTACTAAATGCCACAGGTTTCTCTAAGCATTTTATATGTACAAACTCACTGATTCTCATACAACCCTATGTGATGGTTGGGGGGTATCATCCTCCCCATTTTACAGATGAGGGAACCGGGGCAGAAAAGTGAGGCTACATGGGTTGGGGTGGGGTTTGGTGGGGAGCTCTTAGCCATCGTGCTCTGCTGCCCCTCATTGTCTGCACCGTCTTTGCCCCCTCCTGCAGCCCTCCATGCAGGGCCAAACCTGAGCCTCCTGCTGTCCCCAGGGCTCAGCCAGCGCCTGGCACAGAATGGGAGCTCGGTCCAGACTGCTGAACAAAACCAGACCAAAGTTTCTGCCCCGACGTCACAAAAGTTGTCCCCATGCAGTGGGCTTGGCCACCTTCTCTGTTGTTCCCTGCAAGTTCCAAAGGTCCCTCTGCTCGATGAAGAGGACAGAAACCAAATGGAAGTTAGAGGTTTTGCCTTCTCTGTCACCTGCTAATATCACACCCTCTGTCCCGAAGCCAGGAACTTATCTCTCTTCTCTTTCTCACTCTGTCCGAATATTTCTGGTGACAGGGGCTCAACCCTCCTCCTGATGCCCTTTCAGCTTCCTGGTCTAGAAAATGAGGGTGATAACACCCACCCCAAGAACCGCTGGGAGACTGAAAACATTACGCTCAGTGAAAGAAGCCAGTCGCCAAGATGACATATTATGTGATTCCATTTATAAAAATGTCCAGACCAGGCGAGTCTAGAGACATAAAGTAGATCCATGGTTGTCTATTCCTGGGGAGGGTCTGGGGGATGATAGCTAAAGGGCATAGTGTTTCTTTTTGAGATGATAAAATGTTTTAAAAATTGACTGTGGTGATGGTTGCACATCTCTGTGAATATCCTACAAACCATTGGCTTGTGCACCTTAAATGGGTAAACTGTAGACTATGTGGACTACATCTCAGGAAAACTATTGTTTTAAAGAAAGGAGGAGAATTGCTAGGCACACTGACATGGGCTCACTATACCCAGAGCAGGGACAGAAGCCCAAGGAAATGAGGAGTATCTGGAGAGGCCGTGTCTGCAGAGGAGTGAGGTGATCAAACTGAGATGAGCGTGCATTCTGAGGAGGGAAACAAGGTGAAGCCCAGACCCATGTTCATGAACTTGCTGCATCTGCCCCGAAGTCAGCAGGGTGGGCTGGAATACCACGGTGGCCCACCCTGACCACTCCCTCCTTGGCCACACCAGACGCGGCCACAGGACTGCACACCAGGTTTTGCAATCCTGTCAGTCATCCTCCAGTGGTTTCTGTGAGTCCTGGCTGCACTCCTAGACTGTGGGCTCCCCTGGGTGCAGGGGCAGTTGCATCCTCGTGTCCTGCAGCCTTCCTCCTTCCCCTCTCCCTCCTCTTCTGCTCTCTGCCACCATCCTGCATGGCAGCCCGCCTCTCTTCACACATGCACTTGGAACCATTTCTTTTAGCAACCTTCACTTTCTCACACATTGGACCGCCTGTTTCTAAAACCCATCACTGTGTCCCAATCTTTATCTCTACAGCCTGTACAGCCACCTGTCCTGGGCAGATCTTACAAAAGCAGCTCACGTCTGCCCCTTTACTTGCAGCCCCTTAGGGATAAGGAACACAGTGCTCTGAGCAGCCCTTTTCCAAGGATGGTGCACTGGACAGAGATGTAATGTGTCGTACACATGGATGTGCCTCATTTTAAGTAGAAAGCACTTTGTAAAAATCTGATCTCATAAAAGTAGATTTGGGAGTGATTATTCACACGCACAAAGAAAGCCTCACTGTGACAAACAACTGGGACAATGCCTCTAATGTACCAGCGTTCCAAACGCACTCAATAACTGTGGCTATTAGTCTTACTGTCGTCATTGCCATGATTTTGTGTTAATAACACTTCTCTGGGCTTGAGGCAGGCCAGAAACAAGGAAAAGGACTACCTTCACCACTGCGGTCTTTTAAGAGACCAGAAACAGAACAGAAACAGGACCCTGGTAATTAACAGGAAGAAATGGCTATTCATTAGGTTTTCATGTCACTGGACACACAGGACTGGCATGAGATATCCCAGCTGCTGCCACTTCTTCCAGAAGAAATCAATCTCTTTACTTAGCAAACAGAGGATCTGGATGAATAATCCATCATTTCCACTCATTTTTAAAAATTAGTCAATATTTTTTGTTCCAAAGAAAGCCTTCACTTTCTCACACCCAGTAGGTGGGACAGAATGTTTTCCTGCTCAAAGAAATGCCTCACAGCCCGTACCAAGACCCAAAATCTTTCTCTGGAAAACCTCAGTGCCCACAATTCCACAGGGTGGCTCTTTCTCAGAGCCCCAGACTTCTAAGACCATCACAGAAGCCAGGGCAGAGCTAAGTCAAACCTGTTTTTCCAGCTAGGATTCCAGGGAAATCCTCAGTCCCTGCTGGGGCTGAAGGCACTTCCCTTGGCATTATGGCCTCCTGGGGTACTTTGGGGATAATTAGGCTCTTGCTTCTTTGATAAACTGCAGCTCATTTACAGGGATAGACAGTGCTTTGCAAATAGCTTTCACTCGACCTCTCCCAGCTCCTCCCTGAGAGGTGGCCAGTATTCTTATTTTACTCATGAGGAAACTGGGACTCAGAAAGGCGAAGGTAACAGAGCCGAGACATCAAGCCAAGACTTCCAGGGTCAGCACCACTTCCATCATCCACATAGCTCACTTGAATAGTTGTGTTATTATGGGGTAACTTGCTGAGTGTCTAAACAGCCACACCCTTTACTGAACACCTACTATGTGCTCTCCTACACTGCCTCATTTGCTCCAGCTCTACCTGGTGTCTAATGGACATCTCAAATGTAACACGTCCACAAGAGGAATCCTGATTCTGCATCCCCACGCTTACTCCTCCTTCTGTCTTCCCAGTCTTGGGAAATGGCACCACCATTCACCCATTGACTGGGGTCCCAGTGCTTAGAGTCTTCCTGGAAAGAGGGAGAGAGAGAGGAGGGAAGAGAGAGGAAGAACATGGTGGGGGAGGGAGAGAGGAAGGAAGGGAGAAAGGAGAGAGGGAGAGAGGAAGGAAGGATGAGGGGAGGGCAGGAGAGAGAAAAAGAGGAAGGAGGGAGAGAGGGAGGGAGGGCGAGAGAAAGGAAAGGAGGGAGGAGGGGGAGGACGGAACAGGGAGGGGTAACACAGAAAGGAAGGGATGGATGAGGAGAGAAGAAGAAGGGAAGAAGAGAAGAAAGAAGGACAGAAGGATGGAGTAGGAAGGAAGTGAGGGAAAGACCAAGGAAGGATCCTGCCACTACAGGAAAGCATAGGTCAAAAGCCTCTGTATGCAATATTATTTTAGCCTGTTTAAGTCAACAACCTCAAAATAACATTTTATTCTTGTTTGCTTGTTTGCTATGACACTGGATTCACTCCATTTATAGGGTCACAAAACCACGAACCTCCCTGAAACAACTACTTTCAGAGAAGTAATCTGGGTCACGCTGCAGTTTTGTGCAGTTTTTCCAAAGGCAAGATGAACTAGACACAGTCCCTGAGCCTAAGAAACCTAAAATCCCATCCAGATGACAAGGCTTATATCCACTAATCATAAGACAAGGCAGAAATAGACAAGCGCCAGAGAGAGAGCTCTACAGCAGAGAGAGCTGTGGCAGCCCATGGGAGTGAGGAGTAATTCCTGCCAGGTGTGTAGAGAAGGTGTCCTTGGGGCAGACCTTTGAAGGGAGTGTGGGTGGGAGGGAGAGTGACTGTGTGCTGGGCGCCCACCCTGTACCCAGCAGTCACTGGTCCTACACGTGTGATTCCCATTCTACACGTGCTGAAACTAGGGGAGTGGGAAGACTAAATAATGTGCCCAAGAGCATGCAAGGAAAATGACAGCCACACTCTGAGACTTAAATTCAGATCGAACATGAGAATTCAAGCAGAGACCTGTGATGTGTCTGGACCACACAGAGTGAAATGTACCCGGCCCCTCCCATGAAGATTTCTCAGGCACCCGCTTTCTCCACAGACTCCCCACCACCTCCTCCCTTTGACCTGCATCATGTCTATCTCCCTTCCAACAGTGCAAGGTCCTTGAGGAGAGAAGGGTTCCTGTCTTGACAACATTTCAATCAATGTGTTGTGGGTACCTAGCAAGTGCTTCTATTCCCCGCTGCCTGAACATTTATCCACTCATTGATTACATCATTCATCTCAACCGCATTTTCTTAGCACCCACTCTATACCAGGCCCTGAGTTGGCTCTAGGACGAAGAGATGAGCATCTTAGAGTTCCCCCAGTGTGCTGGAGGGGACAGAAGTGTCAACAAGAAGCACAGTGCCTTCCCAGGGCGCAGTGAGGGGTGAAGGAGTGCGGTCAGAACCCCAAAGGGTGAGAGATGGGGTCTGAAAAGCATCACTGGGGAGCACGGGGTGGAGCCTGAGCCCTATCTCCTAAAGCAAGGCAGGCGGGAGGCATTCCAGGAAGAGGGAACAGAATATGCAAAGGCAGATAAGCATGAAGTATTGTGATGGGAACTAAAAGCCTTTGAGACTGGAGCACAGAATGCGGGCCAAGGAGAGGATTAAACTAAAGAGACCATCTGAGCTCAGATCTTAGCAGGCCTTGAATGCCAGGATAAGGAGTGTGGCCTCCATCGTGGGGTCCGTGGAACCATGGCAGGGCTTTAAACAAGGAAAGATGTGAATAGGTTTGTGTAACCTAGTTCCAACGATGGCATGTAAGGCAAGAGCCTGAAGGCGGAGAGAGGAGACTATGGCAATAATCCAGCCTTAAGAAAGAAAGAGAGAGAAGGGAAGGTGGGCGGAGGCGGGCAGAAAAGATGTGCAGGAAGATGGAGGCAGAAAAGACTAAAGGAGAGAAGTCAGAGGAGGAAAGGGCACAGAGCTGCTGTCGGGCTGCGGCTAGCGGACGAGCAGGCTGGATTCGCTGGGCACTCACCCGCCGGCCGGCTCGCTGCTTGGGGACTCACCGCGGAGCCAGCGCGCGCCGGCGTGCGTGTCCTTGAGGCGGCGGTGCGCGGAGCTGCGGCCCACGTACCACAGCATCCAGAGCAGCTGCAGCAGCATGAGCGCCGTGAGGAAGCACAGCAGGTCGCTCTTGCCCACGCCCGAGGCGTGCACGGCCCAGGCCAGCAGGAACAGCAGCCCCGCCACGAACACGTTCAGCCCATACTGGCTGCTCAGCGCCTCCGCCAGCTTCTGCGGGAAGCTGGCGCGGATGGCGCCCCGACGAGGGGCCGGGGACTCCGGGGGCCCCGGGGCCGGGAGCTGGGGCAGCGGGCAGGCTGCGGGTCCCGACAAGCCCCTGTCCGGGCTGCTCCGAAACGCCTGGGGAGAGGCAGGCGCCCCCTGGCCCTCGGGCATCATTGAGGGACCCGCACTGAGTCTAGTCCCGGGGGCGGCTGCGACCCGGGCCCCACCCGCTGCCCCTGTCCTCTGCCCTAATCCCGACGCCCTCTGCCAACCAGCCCGCTGTCCTGATCACCCTCGGACGCCTGATCTCCCGCCTTCTGCCCCCTACCCCCGGTCAAGGTACCCACCCGATCCACTTACCACCTTCCCCCCCCCGCCCCCCGCCAACCCGGGCTGACCCGGGCTGACCCCGGCTTCTTCGCGCTCCCTAATTCGCACCGCCCACCTTCCCTCCCTCCTCAATGTCCGGGGCAACACTTCCGCCCACTCTGCACCCACGCAGGCCGCTCCCCGCCCCTGGTGCCTCGGCCTGGGGCCAGCCCTGCCCCGATGGCCGCGCGTCCTCCCGCTCCCCGACCCGCGCACTGTCCTCAGCTCTGTCCCCTGAGCCGATGCCGGGTGACAGGTGCCTCCCGCCGGCTTCCAGGGGTGGGATGGGGGGCAAGGTGTCGCCCTGAGCCGGCCCGAGGGTGTGGGCGCGGAGGCGTGGCCGCGGCGGAGCGGCGCGTCTGGGGCCCCGCGGGTGAGTGCGCTCCTCTGGTGCCCCTGAGCGTCTCCGTAGCGGACCACGGAGGTCTAGGTGAGCCCGATCGAACGCGTCCGTGTGCGTGAGTGTCTGCCTGTCCTCGTCTCTGCGTATTTCTACGGTCTGTTTTCTCTGTTGCGTGTTGCTGTCTCTCTCTGGAGGTCAGTCTTTGGGTGTGTCTGGTTGGGTCGGGGAGGATGGGAGGGGGTGGCAGCTCCTGTCCCTAGATCTATGAATAGGGGGACAGGGTGTCCTTTTCGTTTGTGTCTATGTTTGTCTGTCCGTCTGGTGTACCTGGGTGTCTGCCAGGAGATGCCCAGATGCGGACAAGACAGGAGCCACTTCCCAAGAAAAGAGATCCTCTCTCTCCCTCCTCCAAGGGAATGGGGAGCTACTTCTGGACTGAGCTGAGCTGGGGCTGGGGGCTGCCAGGAATCCTCCCTGGAGCCGGGGGAACCGGAGCGTCTCCCTCTGCTCCCCCAGGCCCCCCAAGCTGACCTGGTCCGCCACAGTGCCCCTCTCAGGAGGTCTTAAGGGCTGGCGTGGCTGAGATCAGGGCTGGAGCAGGAAGCTGGGAGGGAGCCGCTGGAGGATGGAGCCCAGGAAAGGGCAGGCAGGGCTCACAGCGAGCCCCTTGTGCAGTAGCATAGGGCTCAGCACTCAGGAGACACCCTTTCCCCCTTGGTTTAACATCCTGCTGTTGTCGTTCTGAAAGTCTTAATTTTTCAACAGGGGGACCCACATTTTCATTTTTGCAGTGGATCCAGCAAATTACGTAGCTGGTTCTGATTGCCAGAGGGTCCTGGCTGTGAGGGAGCCCTGGGCTGGGAGGGAGTCAACCTGAGGACTTGCCATCATTCACGTTTTCACTTTGCTTGTTCGTTTATGTGGTCAACACTCATTTATACTACACTGAATCATTTCAGGCTCTGTTCTAGGTGCCAGGAATTCAGTTATGAAAGACTGCCCTCACGGAGCTGACATTCTGGTGGAGACACACTCAATGGATAACTATTTAACTCGCTGAGAAGCTATAGAGTATCAAACATGAGACTCAGCCCTGCCTTCCAGGAGCTCATGACCCAGGACTGCCTAGGGCGGGAGGGTTGGACAAGCCCTGAGTCTGCCAAGAAGGGTGAGAGGTTCCCGGAGGAGGCACCACCTGTACAGTTGTTTTTGTGGGGTTTTTGTAACATCTTAATTGGAGTGTAATTGCTTTACAATGGTGTGTTAGTTTCTGCTTAATAACAAAGTGAATCAGCTATATATATACATATATCCCCATGTCTCCTCCCTCTTGCGTCTCCCTCCCACCCTCCCTATCCCACCACCTGTACACTTTTTTTTTTTGCGGTACACGGGCCTCTCACTGTTGTGGCCTCTCCCGCTGCGGAGCACAGGCTCTGGACACGCAGGCTCAGCGGCCATGGCTCACGGGCCCAGCCGCTCTGCGGCATGTGGGATCTTCCCAGACCGGGGCACGAACCCTTGTCCCCTGCATCGGCAGGCGGACTCTCAACCACTGCGCCACCAGGGAAGCCCATGTACACTTTTGATAGGAGTAGGAGCTGGCCAGGTGACATGGGGCTGGGCAGAGGAGGGCGTTCCAGAGAGAGAATGAAGCACGTGCACAGAAATGAGTGTGAAAAGGCAGGTGGGGACCAGGAAACGTGTCCATCAGTATGAGGCTTAGAGTGTGCCCTTCAGCTGGGTGTCCCCAGAGCCAAGCCAGGTGGGTGCTCAGTAAATAAACCAAAGAGTTAATGAATGCACACGTGGATGGAGGCTGTATGAATGAGTAAGTGAAGTGTCGTCTTCTCATCAGATCACTGGGAGGTGGGACTCGGGATGTGTTCACCCCCCACCCAGTGCTCTAGCCCCTGACCTTGCTTCGTTTTCCTTCTTAGCACACAGCGTTACCTGGAATGTGTGTGTATCTGGGGCCCATCACTCCCACTGTAATGAAAGCTCTATGAGAAGGATGTGGCCTGTCTTGTCCACTGCTGTATTTCCAGCATGTAGAACAGTGGTGCCTGGCACATAGTAGGTACTCAATAAATATCTGTTGAATTGTGTCCCCCCAAAAGATGTTGAAGTACCTGTGAATGGGACCCTCTTTGCAAAGAAGGTCTTTGCAAATGATCAAGTTGAGGTCATTAGTGTGGGTCCCAATCCAATATGACTGCATCCTTATAAAAAAAGGAAATTTGAAGATAGACACATACAGAGGGAAGAGGATGTAAAGATATAGAAAGAATGTCACCTGCAAGCCAAGGATTATCTGAGACTACCAGAAACTAGGAGGGGCCTGGAACAGCTTTTTCCCTCCCAGCCCCCAGAAGTAACCAACCCCTCTGACACCTTGATCTTGGACTTCTAGTCTTGAGAATTGTGAGATTATAAATTTCTGTTGCTTAAGCCATCCAGTGTGGTCTTTGTTAGGGCAGCCCCAGGAAACTAAGACACCCAACTTATTCCTTCTGTGGTCTCCTGGGGACCTGTTCACCTCTCCATCCTCTATTTTCCACATGGCATAATCTATTTTTTAACTGTCTTTCCTACTCTGAGCTCCCTACAGGCAAGAATTACATCTGGTTCATTCTGTTTTCTAAACCCAGCATGTGTTTTTTTCTTTTTATCTATTGAAAAATGTGTCCTAAGCACCTCTCATGTGCCAGGTATGGGACCAGGCCTGGGGCCAACAAGATGAAACCCAGTTTATGCCAAATGCCACGGGAACCTGGGAGAGAGAGAGCTTAGTGTCTGACAGGTGGCCAGGGCTCCATGAATGCCCCAGAGTCCCATAAAAACCAGCTCTGCTTTTATTTCACTCTACAAGTTTACAAAGCACATTCACATCCGTTATCTCTTTTACATACATCAGCTCAAGTCAACATGAATGTAGAGGGAAAGGCAGCACCAAGTGGTGGTTAGGGGGATGAGCTCTAAAGCCAGGCTGCGAGGTTTGATTCCTGTCTCCATCACTTCCTGCTGTGTGACCCTGGATGAGTTACCAAGACTCACTGTGCCTCAATTTCCTCATCGGTAAAAGGGAGCTCTTAATAGTAACCACTCTTACAAGTTTCTATGAGGACAAAATGAGTTGATACATATGAAGCACTTTGGAAGGTGCCCGCCAAATACAAAGTACCTAAGACCCTTTGTTATTTACTGAGCACCTACTATGTATCAGACCCTGGGCTGACACTGTGTGGCAGAGGCTGCCAACTGTCCATTAAACACATGCTCCCCTTCCGGAGCATAGAGCTGTCACAGGGAAGTGTCTGCCCAGCCAGGGACTCAATTCCCAGTGCAACTTGCATCTAAGTGGACCAAATGACTAAGTTCTGGACAGTGGGGTGCGGACAGAAGTGACACACAAACTCGGGGCCCTAGCCCATGAAAAACCCCTACACAATCCTCCATTTTCTCCCACCCCCACCCCCGCCCCGCCACCAGCCAGATATTGACACCAACACCCAGGGCAACCTTGGAGCCTCGTGCTGAAGACGGCGGAGCCTGTCAGCCTGAGCCCCCAGTGACTGGTGAAGCATATTCTCCCTGCTGAAACTGGACCTTACATGAGTGAGACATGAGCTTCTATTGTGCGACGCCACTGCAATTTGGAAAGGTATCTGCTACAGCAGCTAGCATGACCCTTAACTCGCTTAGAATACAAAGATAGATAACACACAATCCCCATCAGAAAATCAGGTGGGACTCCCTGGTCTGGGCTACCTCGATTCTTTTTAATAAGCAATGAAATGTAAGTTTCTGGACACCAAAGAGAGAAACAAAAGTCTGTCCCCTTTCCTCTCTACTCAAGACAATGGGAAAAACTGATTGAGAGATTTACCCACGCTGCTTTCTGCCTTCTGCAGATGACATTTTTTCAAAGGTCTGAACTGCACAGGAACCTCAATGTCTTCTGATTGATCCCAGCTCAGCAGTGGGCAGACATGGGGGTGTGAGAAATGGTGGGCTCTGATGGTATCCAGGCCCCTGGCTTTCACCTCTGGAGCACGTTACTCCACCCACATTCCACGGTGAGAGCTGGTCGCAGGGCTCACCTAGTTGTAAGGGGCTGCGAATGCCTTGACCAGGCAGCTGCTCTCCTGTGACAATTCAGCGCCTCTTGGATGATGCTGAGAAACGCTGCCCTGAAACACGGGCTCCCCAACTTCAATGAGGATGACAGAATCCCCAGAGGGGCAGAGGCCAACCAGACGTGCTTAACTGCCACAGGTAACACGGGCACAGTTACTCTGATAGGCAACAGGACCCGAGTGCCAATTAGAAGATTTTGTCCCCACTTATGTTTGCTGGTGGCTACATAATCCCAGAGTTTCTAAGAATAACAGAGGCGAGCAGTGTATTAGCTTCCTAGGGCGCTGTAACAAAGTACCACCAAGTGGGTTCCTTAACAGAAATTTCTTGGCTCACAGTTCTGGAGCCCGGAATTTGGAAATCAAGGTGTCGGCAGGGACAGGCTCTCTCTGAGGGTTCTAGGGATGAGCCTTCCTTGCCTATTCTAGCTTCTGGTGGCTGCTGGCGATCCTTGGCGTTCCTTTGCTTACAGGAAGACTTGAACAGCCAGGGTGACTCAACGGCCAGGGCTGGAATCATTTAACGGTTTCCTCACTCACATTCTGGTGCTTGGAATAGGATAACCCGAAGGCTGGGCTCAGCTGGGACTCTCGACCAGAGCACCTCGACGTGGCTTCTTTATGTGTGGCTTAAACCTCTCACAGCGTTGCATCTGGGCTTTGAAAGGGAGCATACCAGGAGGGAACATCTGGCAAGCAAGCATTCCAAGAGAACTAGCAAAAGCTGTATGGCCTTTACGACCTAGCCTGAGAAGCCACATAGCATCATTTATGGCATCCTATGTTCCCAGATTCAAGGGAAGGGGATAAAGATTTCCCCCTCTCAGTGGAAGACGTTTCCAAAATTTTATTTTTTCAGATCATCACAGCAGGTTCTGCACTCAGCACTCTGTTAACCACATCAGCCTTGGAGAGATTTCTGTGTTGCTGAGCACATGCATGGCCTCCATCCCTGCCACCGTGTACCTTGTACATGGGCCCGTAGAGCAAGCACTGGGGTGGCCAGGCAACGAGGCTGACGGACTCCCACAGAACGGCCATTTCATCCCGCTCCTCTGTAGGGGACGCCGCTGGTGAGCATTCACATGAGATGCAAATCTTCATACCCTGAATCCATTCTGAGAGGTCCATCCACACACTTTTCCCCCAAACCTCCTTGTAACTAATCTTCAGATTTTATTTCCAAGTCACTGAGTATCTAGACAAACTGGTAGCCTGTTAGCAACCATCCATGAGTTCATGTATATTTGTACTCTGGACGTCTCTCAATCCAGACAAAGTGAACAACCCTATGTACCACTCCACACTCTGCCCACTGGGGAGATTTTCCTTTACCACCCTTCCCTTCAGGGATCCCTTTGGGTGGGGCTGTAATGCTGCAGCTGTCCACATGGTTGGACATCATATCATGATGGCTGGTGTTGTCATATCACATAGAGCCACTGTAAACTAAGCCTGAGCTTTTTCTCATCAGTCATGAAAAGAACCCCATGAGACCACGGGTGTGAATTAAAGGAAAGGAGACAATGCAGGAGGAGCGGTTTCAAAGGAATCTGAACCACCTGTGCATGCAACTTATTCATGGTTTTCAACCCTGCTCAAGTCAAGTCTTCTACATCATTCCTACTCAACAATATATCACTGCTGGGCATGCCCAACCTTGTGGTTTGGTGGGTCAGATGACTGCAGTCCATGCAATAGATGGACATTCAGTCTCTACCAGGGCCTAGTAGCAAGTGAGAAGTTATTTTTCAAAGGAGAAATAATTATCTACAGAAGAAGGTATGGATTTGCTCCAAAATCCTTGTGGTTTGTGCTAGAGTCTCCAACATAAGACCACTATTTGCCACAAATACTTCAAGTGCCATTGGCTTTGTTGGGTTGTAAGATCCAAGTGGGAGAATGTGTGCGCTACAGCCTGGAGATGCTTCCGAGCCTTCTCTTGCTCCAACACCCACTCAAAATGGCCAGCCTCGTGAGTTCCTCAGTTAATAGGTCAAAGTAACACACTTAGATGTAGTCTATGTTGCCTCCAACGTCTAGAAATCCCTATTAAGTATTTGCCTCTTTTTTAATGGAAGTACAAGGAGCAGCATCTTGTCTTTCATCTTGGAGGTGATATGCCAACACGTTCAAGATCACTGAACCCCCAGAGACTTCACCAAAGTTATAGCCTCCTGAATTTTAGTAGGTTTTCTCATCCACCCTGTTTCAGATAAGACATCTAAAGTACTGGCTGCTTCCTGCTCATCAGATCCAATGACTGTAGATCATCAGTGTAGTGGCCCAGTATGATATTGTGTAGAATGTCAGATAATCCAGTTCTGTATTATGGGAGATAACAAGAGTCAGGTAGCTCTGAGGCAAGGCTGTGAAGGTGCACTGTTAGACCCGCCTGGGAAAAGCAAAAATGGTACAGCCTCCACTATTATGGGATCCTAGCATTCCAACTGCTGCTAGGGAGACCAGTTCTGTAACAGCATTCCTGCCTCAGCATGGCCTACAGAGGACAGTCACTGTTGACCAACTCAATGATGCCTGTCTCTTCTTATTGGCATATTTCTTATCTCCATGATCAACGGAGAGCCTTTGGGGTCCTCCAAAGATCAGCTGATAGGTTTTCTAATCTTACACGGTGGACCCACTTGAGCACGCCCACTTCCCTGAGTCCGTTGATCCCTTCCCCCACAATGTGTCATGGCGATCCTGGCATCTCTACTTTGTTTAATGTGGGCCATGACTTTTTCCAAGCCTCCAAGAACCATAACAGCAGTGGATTAGAAACATCTCTTCAAGCCCTTGCCAGGGTGTTGAATCCTGTTTCAAAAGGGAGCACCCACACTGACAAACTCTCCCTAAACCAATGTTATAGTCTGCTTTTAATCCAGCACCACCATGATTTACTCCCAGGCACAGGCTCCTGAAGTATTTGTCAGTATATGTTATTCAGGTCCTGAAGCACCTTTGCCATATGATCCCTCTCTCTACTCAGCAGGCCAGCACATCCCCAGTAAGGCTATGCAAGCATTTGATCCAGAATAATGGATGGGTGGCCAGGAGGGACATGGGGACAAATCTGGAGGAGAGCAAGCATTGCTTTGTAAGGTTCCTACCGCCTCTGGGGCCTCAGCATGGTCTTCAAGCAAGGAGTGGCTCTATCACCCAGTAAGAGGGAGGTGGCCCTTCTGTAGGTCCAGAAGGTTCTGAGGAATCTAGGAGTGCAAGGTTCTCAAGCGCATTTCACCAGTTATCCCCTTCCCAATTCTCAAATTCCTGCTCCTTCCCTATCAGGGCTCTGACTCTGGTGGATATTTTCCTAGACTGAGAATTCAGCCTTCTCTGCTACTCTGCCACTCTCACAATTCAGTTTTGTGCTGATCCTTAGCTATGTCTACCCTCCAGCTCCAGGAGGTAAAGATTTCTTTAAATGCTACCAAGAAGCTCTTCTGGGACTTCCCTGGTGGTCCAGTGGTTAAGAATTTGCCTTCTAATGCAGGGAATGCAGGTTTGATCCCTGGTCGGGGAACTAAGATCCCACACGCCATGGGGCTACTAAGCCCACGCACCGCAACTACTGAGCCTGGGCACTACAACTAGAGAGCCCACGCGCCTCAGCAAAGAGCCCACGTGACACAATGGAAGATCCCTCGTGCCACAACTAAGACCTGACAGAGCCATAAATAAATAAATAAATAAATAATTAAAAAAAAAAAAAAAAGCAGCAGCAGCTCTTCTACTTCTCACTCTCTGAGACTTGTTCTAATGGAAGAACCACCAGCTTCCACTACAAAAAGGATGACACAGAGGGTAGAATAGAGCCCAGAGGGTAGAGCCTAAAGCTTTGCACAGTCCTAAGAAGCAGCACTGGTCCCTAAACAAGAGAGGGAGACATATGCCCAGCTGGCTTTCAGAATTTTTAGGGAACAGAAGCCACGTGCCTTGTTACCCCTCTTTGAACGGGAATATTATTACGAGCACCCTATCTCTAGCTCACCCCTGTATGTTTGGTGTGTAATTGGCAGGTAACTTACCTTTAAAGGTGTGCAGATTGAGAGGACCTTGCACCTGAGGCACCTTTTATTGATTTAGATGATGAGATCCAGGAGCTCGAGCCTGAACCTGATGCTGTAATGGGATGAAACTTCAGTGATTCCTGGAAGATAAACGACTTTTGCATGTGGAAGGAATCTAGAGAATTTATGAACAGAGATTAGACTGTGGCAATTTTCACTTTTCTTTTTTTTTTATTGAAGTATAGTTGATTTACAATGTTAGTTTCTATCATACAGCAAAGTGAATCTCATATATATATATATATATATATAATTCTTTTTCATATTCTTTTCCTTAGGGTTTATACAAGATATTGAACATAGCTCCTTGTGCTATACAGTAGGACTTTGTTGTTTATCTATTTTACATATAGTAGTGTGTACCTGTTAATCCCAAACTCCTAATTTGTTCCTCCCCCATCTCCATTCCCCTTTGGTAACCGTATGTTTGTTTTCTGTCTGTGTCTGTTTGTTTTGTAAATAAGTTCATTTGTATCATATTTTAGATTCCACACATAAGTGATATCATATGACATTACTATTTGTCTTTTTCTGTCTGACTTACTTCACTTAGTATGATAATCTCTAGGTCCATCCATGTTGCTGCAAACGGCATTATCTCATTCTTTTTTATGGCTGAGCAGTATTCCATTGTATTTATACACATCTTCTTTATCCATTCATCTGTTGATGGACATTTAGGTTGCTTCCATGACTTGCCTGTTGTGAACAGTGCTGCTATGATCACTGGGGTGCATGTACCTTTTAGAATTCAAGTTTTCTCAGGATATATGCCCAGGAGTGGGATTGCTGGATCATATGGCAACTCTATTTTTAGTTTTTTAAGGAAACTCCCTACTGCTCTCCAGTGGCTGCTAGACTATGGCAATTTTAAAACACGACCTCCAAATTTTTTGGTACTCCTCCTTTAGGATGGGGCAAAGCCATGTCCCCTCCCCTTAAATAGGGGATCTGTGACTGCCTGACCAGTAGCATAGGATGGAAGTGACATTCAGCTTCTGAGCCCACGCTTTAAGCAGTAGCTTCCATTTCCTGTCTCTAGAACACCGTGGTAGGTGGAGTAATGGCCCCAAAGATGTCCACACCCTACTCCCTGGAACCTATAAATATGTTGTGTTACCTGGCAAAAGGAACACTGAAATGAAGTAAGGATTTTAAAACACGGAGATGATGTTGGGTGGCCCAGGTGGGTGGGCCCAATGTATTCACACGGACCCTTAGGAGTGAAGGAGGCAGCAGAAGAGTGGGTCAGAGCAATGTGGCAATGGAAGAAGAGGCAGGAGAATTTCAAAGTATAAGAGCGATGTGTTGACCCACTGTCCTAGGCTTTGAAGATGGAGGAAGAAGGCTACACGAGCAAGAAATGCACGTGGCTGGCGTCTCCAAGCTGAGAATGGGCCTCAGCTGCCAGCCAGCTGGGAAATGGGGATCTCAGTCCTTCAGCTGCAAGGGACTGAATTCTGCCAACGGCCTGAAAGAACAAGGACATGGATTCTCCCCTAACAGCCTCCAGAAAGGGATGCAGCCCTGCCGAGACCCATATTAGACTTCTAACCAAGGAACCGTGAGATAATCAATGTCTGTCATTTTTAGCGCTATTGGTGGCAATCTGTTACAGCAGCAACAGAAAACTAATGTAAAAGCTCACCCTTGAATCCCAGCTACTATGCCATGAGGACACCCAAGCTGCCCATGAAGAGGTCCAGGCGGAGTAAAATTGGCGGCCAGCACCATCTCGTCAACCACAAGGGAACCACCTTGGAAGTGGACCGTCCAGTCCCAGTTGAGTCACTCCATACATAACAAGCTGTTCCTATCAATTCCTGCTCAAATTTCAGATTCCTGAGCAAAATAAAGGGTGGTGGTTGTCCTAAGGCACTTAGTTTTGGCGTGGTTTGTTATGCAGTGATAGGTGATAACCGGAACATACAGACAGATGCACGTGGAAGTCAGCCCAGGGTATGAGAAGGAATCCCAGGTTTTGTGGTGGCACCATGACCAGGGGTGGAGGGATTACAAGGAGTCCTGCTGGTCCTGAGAGAGAGTGGGGATCAGGCTGCAGGCTGGGCGCGTGGGAGCAAGGGAAGCAGTGAGCTGAGTGAACTCCAGGGTCCACTCCTACCCCCGAGTGTGGGCTGGGGAG
Organism: Monodon monoceros; assembly: GCF_005190385.1. Classification (NCBI taxonomy): domain Eukaryota; kingdom Metazoa; phylum Chordata; class Mammalia; order Artiodactyla; family Monodontidae; genus Monodon; species Monodon monoceros. The sequence goes on from NW_021703777.1 coordinate 99,800,909, forward strand.
GGACCAAGTTCCTGACATCCTTTTGGACTCTATTTTTATACATAAAGGAACATTACACACACTCTTTTGAGTCCATACGTCCTAATACAATTTTTTTTAATGAGGAACACAATTGGATATAAGCCTGGAGAATTCTTCGGTGGAGTTTTGCTGTAAAGGGGACCCAAAAAGTGGTTAATAACTGGAGAAGCGTGAGGGAGCCCTATCTTGGGTGTTTGTTTGAAGATGGTAAATAGTACAACACATTTGTATGTGGATAGGAATGATGCATCTCAAGGCATCATGAATATACCCAAAGTGAGGTATAATAAGGTTTGCCAAAGCTACAGCTCTACCAAAAGCTAGTTGCTCACATTGCTTTAGAAATAAAATAGCTACACATTACATTTCTGCCGAATTGGGAAAATCCCATTCCTCAACTTCAGAACTGAATCTGAGAGACTTAGAAGAGATCTTTGTGGCCTTTTTAGGAATAATTTACTCTTCTGTTCAACTCCCAATCTTCCCTTGACCCAGAGCCTGCAATTTGGCTTCTTTCAAATTAGTCCTTAGTGTATGCGAAATATTCCTGATTGCTATTTATTTTTATGAATTCTATGTAAACATTTCTTAAAATCTACCAAGCTCTTTCCCACCTCAAGAAACACTGAGCTGAATCAAAGTCTTTAAAATATTTTTAAGTGAAGGGCAGTTATCCTAACTGTGGCCACGGAAGAGGGCATCTATTAACCCCTATTACCTAGGACCACCCCGCCCCACTGCCCCAAATGATTCTACTTATAAAGATGTGGCTCTTAGCTTTTCCCTCAATTCCTTTCCAATGCATTTCTCTTTTGCTTAAGCATAGCCAGAGACCTTTTCTTGTTATTGTTGTATAAAACCAAAGAACCCTGAGACAGCCAGGATGTTAAATGCTATAAAGTCTCCTAGAAAGACCATTGCCTCCCAAGCTAGGTCCCAGACACAGATTTGGAGGGAGCCTCAATCTGGTTTTTAGCCTAGGTAGCTAAGTTCAATTCTGCTATCTCTGTGTTCCCTGACAATTCGAACATTCTAGCTTCTGCAGAGACGTCTCTGCCCAAAGTGATTGGAACAGGATAGTTCTGGAATGAGGCTGAACGTTAGAATCACCTGGAGGACTCTTCACAAGACAGCCTTGTCACCAGCTGCAATGGAAACCTCTGAGCAGCAGGCCTGTGGCAACCAGTGTGCAACCTGGGTGGAAGACTCGGTCTTGACACTTGGGACTGTCAGTCAGGGACATTTTTAAGAGCACACGCTTGCTTCTACCATATCCCTGACTTTCACGATAAACATTCACAACTGTTAATTCCGTTATTCATTACTATTCTGAGTGGATGCTCCTCCCACAGGCTTGTTCAGAAGAAGCAACAACACTGCTTGACACAGTTTTTATTTAATAATTATAACAAGGGCTTCCCTGGTAGCGCAATGGTTGAGAATCTGCCTGCCAATAAAGGGAACACGGGTTCAAGCCCTGGTCTGGGAAGATCCCACATGCCGCGGAGCAACTGGGCCCATAAGCCACAACTACTGAGCCTGCGTGTCTGGAGCCTGTGCTCCGCAACAAAGAGAGGCCGCGATAGTGAGAGGCCTGCGCACCGCGATGAAGAGTGGCCCCCACTCGCCGCAACTAGAGAAAGCCCTCGCACAGAAACGAAGACCCAACACAGCCCTAAATAAATAAATAAATTTATTTTAGAAAATAATAACAATAGGAAAAGACCCACAAATAATCTGCACAGCACTTATTTAATGGGCACAGGGACCAGGAATGATCCTGCTTAAACAAATTTATTCAGATGTCTCTTTGTAACAGGATCACCTCCTTACCACCCTAGCTATACCACGGTATCAGCACTTGGCTAACTGGGTTCTAATGACTGTATTACACAGAAAATCCCAGCCTTAGGTTTCTATCCAAGTATCAACAGTAAAACTACTTTGCAAGAAAAGAAAAATGGAAGGAAGGGAGGGAGGGAAGGAAGGATTTCTTGCAGAATCTGCCCAAAGACTCTGTGGGAGTTGTCACGGGGGTACGTCCCTTGCCCCCCACCAAGTTCCCCCCGGAGGGTCTGAACCAGGGCTCCCTCTAATTCTACTTCCTGGGTTTGCAACCTCAGCCTTGCATTGGACCCTCACATCACTGACTGACTTGGCCACCTGATTCTGACCTTCGCCTGACTTTGCTCCTTACTTTAAATGACTCTCTCTACACACCCTCACATGCATATGTACACAAACTGAGCTTGAATCTGTTTATCGATCATGCCTGCCTCTTCCCATTCCTGCTCTTTGATCTACTTTGTCTTTCATTCCCTCTCCATTACCATTTATTGAGTGAGCACCTACTGTGTGCCAGGCACTGTAGTAGGTGTCTCATAAACATTATTCTTATCACCCACAACTCAACAACACAGATATTGTTCCTGCCTCACAGCTGGAGAAAGACTAACTGCTACTCAAGGTCAAGATTAACTACTACTGCAGGGTGTGATCCGAGTCAGACACAAGTGTTGACTGAAACATATCATTACCTGAAGTCCCTTGGGGGTGGGGAGCGCAGAAACCAACATAAGGTACTTAAAATGTCACAATGCTTACGATGTTTAGGTTTAATGTAAACATATTTGCATTTGAAAGTGCAAATACTGTCTTCCATTGGTCTTTGAAAAGCAGGGTAGCCTTCGCTAAAAAGAAGCCTTATTTCTATAGTGAAAGTGCTAATAGCTGAAGACAGAAACAATTCCAAAGTTTGTATTAACAAAACCCACAAGAAAGTTATAGAAATACTTTATTTAAATATTAAGAAAAAAATTACACGCACTTAAGATGATTAAAAGTTCATATGTTAAACAAATGCTAAAAACCCAGTAATTTACACAGTGATAAATCTTAAGTGATGGGAAAACACAAAATCCTTTCAACTGGTCCTCCTCCTTACAAAACTATTATAAAAATGGTATTATATAGGAATTGCTGAAGTTGGGTTAAAGGCACATGACACTATCATTCCTTTATATACACAGCCAGTCATCTCATACACTGAACTGCTCACCCTTAAATGGAAGAGTGAACAACTTCTCTACACTATCGGGAGTACATTATGCATCTCTAATGAAAATTCATTTAAATTTTTACACCAACAATTTCTCCAATGATCCAAACAGATTAACACTGCAAATCAGTTATTTCTGTCTTGAATATTTCTACTTTGAATCTGAAAAATTCGATGAGTTTAGGAATATGCAAATGAAATATAATTTATTCTGATTTCAACTACAGAGCTATAAAGTTACAATTCTTCCAAGGAAACCATTCACTTCATAGATGCAAAAACACACTGTAGCTTTTCCATTATGTCTGCGGTGCTTTCAGCTAGCAGGATATTAATCATTCACTTTAAACTGACATGCCCTTACACCTGAAAGAAAACCCAAGCGAGACATTCTATCTCAGGCTGTTGGATTTAATATTAAAAAGCACAGTTCAATCTCCCTGCCTACAACATTCTCTGGCTCTCTGTTACCAATTAAACGTTGATGTCGGCAGTAAGTCAAAAGCTCCTGAACACGTGGAAAAACTCAATACGGAACAGCCAGAGATTCAAAGCAGACAGGGTCAGATGAGGGAATGCTCTTGTGGCGACAGGTCAACAGGGACAGAGGACATACTGTGAGAGTCCAAACGGTCCTAGACACAGCACAACGTGTGGAGGGGACTCTGCACATCAGCATGTGTGTGCTAGCAGCTAATTTCAGACTAGCAACAATGAGAGGACATCCATTTCTTCTTTACCTGGTTATAGGGACTTTCCAAACTCCAAAGGGAGAACATGCTGTCTGTGAGCCGCAATGTCAGTTTTCTTTTGCACCCCAATAATTGAGTGCATTAACTTTTTCTTCTCTGGGCCTCAGTTTTCCATGTTTACTTCTCTGGGTCTCAGTTTTGAAGTTTACTCCTCTGGGTCTCAGTTTTTAAGTTTACAAGTAAGTAAACTGACATATGGAATAGATTTTCTCCAAGTTCTAACGTAAGCAACGTGAAGAGAGGGACCGTCTGTCTTTTTCACCATGTCCCTAAGCATGTACAGTGAGTACTCTGAACACATACTTATTCAATAAATGAGTTATCTGCCAATTAGCAAATAGACCCCATTGTGAAGGCAGCAGGCCCAGGGACACAGTGGTCTCTAGGTAAACAGAAATTCTATAAATAACATGGAAGGAAAAGGCTGATGTGCCATCCATCAGATTTTTATGAGGCAGCCAGGACAGTTAGAAAACAGATTTTTCTTCTCAACTGGGTAAAATTGCCCATTCTTCCCATATTCCCATTAACTAAGAACGATCTAGCCAATAGTCATCTGTATAGAAGTAGATGGAAGTTTACTGCAATAGAAAATCGATCAATGTGTGAACTTATCCATATTGGAAGGTGCAAATACTCTCTTCATGAGATCTTGGAAGGTCAGGGTGCCTTCTCTAAAAAAGTAGTCACTTAGAACTAAATTATGCAAATGGGAAGGGATCACAGTCCCTTCTACCTCAGAGTTCAATGGATGAACAACTCTGGTGTAAACATGACTGAAATAATTTACTAGTCCGTTATTGCTATGTCCACTGAAAATTATCATGAAAGACTTTTTCAAATGCATTCATTATTAGAAATACCATTCCAGAAATCTTACCTTTAGAAATCATCCAAGGAGTGAGATCAACATTACAACCCCCATAAACTGGGTAAACAACAGCAGTGGAGTGAAAAATGACCACACATGCCATAAAGCAACATTGAAGCTGAAAAGAAAAGGACAAAATAGCCACACAGTTCACAACTGTAGCTATACTCTACACAACTATATTCTACTGCAGAATCTAGATTTAAAGGACTCACTTTTACCCGGTTTGGGAAAGTTCATTCAGCCAGTAACTTTCTATATATAAATCATGTTTCTCAGGTATGTGACTTAGCCAATATTGGAAATATCACAATTTCTTCACAAAGTACTCAGAACTGGAATCACTAAAGCTCCTCTAACGAGAGCTGGCCTGGCTTAACAGAGACTTCAGTCTCTTAACATTAGTATCTGTAAAGGAACACGAAATAAAATGACTACAGCCTGCTTTTACGATCTCACACACTACCAAACTATAATGGTTAAAAAAAAAAAAAAAAAAGACGGTTAAAGTATTTTTCTGTTAGAAACAGAATGAAAAAGTAATCATTTATAAGCTGCTATTAAACTTTCCATTGAGAAAAATACTATTCCTGTCACCAGGTAAGAATAACACACTAAGTGCAATGATTTTTATGAACTGAATACTGTTCTAAAACATACAATAATATTTCTGGGGGTGACGTTAGCCTTATAAGAAATTGTAAAATAAGACAACTGTCTACACTCGTCACCGAAGGGTTAATAAAAAACCGCATCACAATGCAACATGTCAAACACCCATAAACTTCAACTACAGAAAATACATAATAGAAAAAATACATTTAAGCTGAATATGTACAAAGGTGTGTGGTTTTCCCTAAATTAAAATGCAATTAATATAAAGAGAGGAAAAAAACCTAAAAGCCCAAACACAATGTTCAGTGTAGTTTTCTCTCTGGTTGGCAGGATCATGGGATTTACTTCCTTTGTGTTTTTCTGTAATTTACAGATTTTTCTTTAATGAGCAAGTTATAAAATACTTTTATAAACATAAAAAAACTTTTCACTGAGAACCTCTTAGCTTATGAAAAATTATGTTAATTGTGGCATTATTTATAACAGCGAAAGAATAAAAAAACAGGGAGCTGGTTAAATAAATCATGATATGTCCATGCAGTGATAATGATGTAACTGTTAAAAAGAATGAGACACATCTATATGTACTGGTATGGAAGAATTCCAAACTCAATTTAAAAAAAAAAAAAAAGATCACTCTGGAAAACAGTTTGGCACTATTTACTAGAGTTGGAGGTATGCATACCCGATGAGCCAACGATTTCCCTTCTAGAGGTATGTATATATGTATGCATGTACATATACATCCAACAGAAACACACACAGGCACACAAGACATACACAAGAATGTTCTTAACAGCATCACTCATAATAACCCCAAACTGGAAACAATCCAAATGCGATCAACAGCAGAACAGATAAACTGGGAGTTGATTATAAGATGGAATGCTGAACAGCAATGAAAACGTGCAACTGTTATGCACAATATGGACGAATCATACATAGTGTTGCATGTAAACAGTCAAATGTAAAAGAATACATACTATATGAACCCATTTCTATAAGAGATGCAAAAGAAAGCAGTTACCATGAAGGTGGGGACAGTGTTTACCTGCGGGCAGGAATGAAGGTACAGTGACTGGGAGGGGGCATGGAAGGGGTTAGAGGGGGCCGGCACAGATCTTTCTCTTGACCTCGTTAGGGTTTACACCAAGGCTCACTGCATGATAATTCAGCTGTATATTTTAGATTCTTCCACTTTTCTGTCTGTATTATACTTCACAATGAAAATGATTTAAAAAGCAAAATGCAATATATATATATATATATATATAGCATGTCACCATTTGTATTTTAAATAACTAAATATATAAGTAAAGAAAGACACTACTGAAAAGGGAATCAAGGAGACTGTTTTCCCATTATTCCCTTTTTTTTCCCCTCTTGAATTTTGTACCATGTACATCATTACCTGATCAAAAAAATTTTCATTCCAAAGGTAACTTACCAAATTCCTGCTACAATAAAAGTAGCAGTTGTAATAGGTATCAACGTTGGATACTTGATATCATAATCTTCAATTCCACAATACCATTCCAGATAGACTATGCAGTAAAATGCAATCGATAAGCTAACAAGCAACAAGGTACCGCCAAACAGAAACCAACTGTAGAGACAAAAATAATACCCTTCTATTATCCTCTTTTACATCCTCTACAGCCTAATAGTAAATAATCTTTTTTGACACATCTGAAATGTGACACAGGCTAATATCATTGCTGGCTTACCATACCAATGGCAGTGATCTCATTTTTTTTTTTTTTTTTTTTCGGTACCCGGGCCTCTCCCGTTGCGGAGCACAGGCTCCGGACGCGCAGGCTCAGCGGCCATGGCTCACGGGCCCAGCAGCTCCGCGGCACGTGGGATCCTCCCGGACCAGGGCACGAACCCATGTCTCCTGCATCGGCAGGCGGACTCTCAACCACTGCGCCACCAGGGAAGCCCCAGTGATCCCATTTTTGACAGTGCATGTATCTGACAAAGGTTTTGTAAGTTTACCTTTGAATACAGGTGATTTGAATTTTGAGTCCTGTCCCATAACACAGGGCCTACCAGCCAGGTATGACTCAGCCCTGCCACTAGAGAAAGGAAGCATCTTAACTTACTGAATCAGAATTTCTATGCCTATCTTTAGAAAGATGTTATTTGCAATTCTGCTCCAGACTGTGTGCAGCATACCTTGGGTCTAGACAATATAAACTACTTTTAAAGGCTCTTCAGATACCTGAAGCTGACTAGAAATTCAGTGATTGTTAAGCAAATATGTACACAAAAATAAAGTGGTTTAAAAAAAAAAGTGCTAATTGACAGCACTTAACAAATCAGGTATCTTAAAAGTTTTCATTAATAGACTAAATATGTATTTCTAAGAAGAATATCAACTGGAGAAGGGGCAGAGAGACCCACAGTTACTCAATCCCAGCTTGCAGAAAGTCTAGATCTAATAGATGGGTAGGTAAAGATGAGCGTGAGACACATGAAAGGATGAAAAAGTAAGACTTTAAACACACACACACACACACACTTTCATAAACTAACTGACAAAAAAGGACGTTTTCTTTAAACATACAGGAAAGCGAGCGGCTTTCTGGTTGTTTCTGAAGTTTTGAGTGTGAGAGTAATAAAGATTTCAACAGACACCATCAACTCCTCCAAGTTAAGCTGGGTTTCTTGAAATACTGAATATCAATTTGGAAGGAGTTAATTCATATTGCCTCTCGCAAAAGATTTCTAAATGAAACCCTCCCGTTCCTAGAATATCTCCAGTCCTCCCTCAAGGGCCAGTGGCTTTTTGCTCCTTCCAACTCCACAGAAGACCTGGCTCAGTGTGTGTGAGAAAAAGCTCATCAGCCCCTTCCTTCCAGCCCCTGCTGGTCATGGGAGGAGGCCAGATTTGGAAAATCAGAGGAATGAACCCTTTTCGAGAAAGCAGAAGGCAGCCTGCACGGCCTGCCTCTGGGTAGCGCTCTCCCGCCACAGCTGCCCCAACTCCCCGCTGCTTACCAAGGCCTCAGCAAGAATGCAACCCTACTCTACTCAAAATCCTCAGCCTTCGGCCATGCGTTTCTGTCTCTTTTCCTCTAAGATGACACTTCTTTAAGGACAGGCCTATGACTCCCACTTTGTTTTCATGCCCCCCAGTCCTGGTCCGGAGGCTGAGTCCAGGCTCTGTCACACACCACCGTTGGGCTACTGTGTGCCACTACTCCTGTGGGCACCCCCAAACACCTTACAGTGTAGTGAGTTATTCCTTACCTCACCATCTCCTTTAACTACTAAGAATACTTAGTATTCTCATATACAAGGATACATAGGACACAAATGGATAAATCCTCTCATCTCTCCTGAAACCTCAAAAAGGCCTACCTCCTGAGGCTGGGCTGGACTGGGTGCCCCTTCTAGGTGCATTCACGGCATCCCGCACATACCCTCGTACACGCAAACAGTACGCACCACATGACTTACTCATCTATCACAGCCTAAAATGAGCTGGTGGAGGGTGAGAAGTGTGCCTTGTTCATCACTGTGACCATAACTGGATACATCTCAGGCTCTCATGAGATATTTCATGAACAAAGCAGCAGGTGCTACTGATGGTGTCTGAAACAACCATCGCTTCTTTTCCCGGCCCAAGTTCTAGACCAATTGAAAGACACAAAGAAACCAAACTGATAAAGACCAACTGTCAGCTTCTTTACTGATAGAGCTACGAAAAGAAGATAGCTTTGGTGAATGGTGACAACGTGCTTCCTCACACTGAAACCCAGAAAGAGACAGACTTACCCACTGGGTTTCAAGTCACAGTGAAAACCTAGAGACCTTCTCATGTCAGGGTCGCCCCATAAAACAATGGTGCAGAAAAGCAGCCCAGAATCTGTGCTTCCCATGGGCAGCTGGCTCCCAAGAGGAAGAAGGTGCTGAGCTACACGCCTGGTTCTTCATCCCAAACCCTATCAGGAGGTCTAGCACCTCCCAGGGAAGAAGCCAGTGAGGGGAAGGGCCAGAAGATGGGAGTGTTTAGGGAAAGCTCCTGCTTGTGGAAATAAGGAACGGGAACAAGCTCTCTCCCTGCCATAGTTTACATAACACCGCCCCCCCACCCCCCACCTGCTTTCCCCGGACCACCTGCTCCCTCACTCTCCTCAGGCGCCCCTCCAGCAGTCAATGCTCTTCCTGAGGGCCTCTGCGGGAGAGGCTGGGTGTCCCCCAACCCCCAACGATATCACCGGATCAAACAGTCCCGTCTGCACCTTTCTAGCCCCGCTGGTCCTTCCAAACAATTACACTCACACTTTAAGCAAATCAGCCCTCCCGATGCCAGCTCCGATGCTCACCAACACCTCTCCCTCTTTTTCTGTTATCTAGGGGCCTCCAGAACACTCTCCAATGCCCAGTGAGGACTCAGGAGTGTGATGAACAACCTTCCCCTCCATGTCAACTCCTAGATTTCATACTAAAGAGATTTCAATCCTCATGAACGATGGACTATCTGACATCCTGCCTCAAAGCTCCTGACTCCTCCACCAGTGACCTCAACTCTAATTCAGTCACAGACTGTACATGTAGTTACCTTGTTGGCTGTAACTATTCTCTGAAAACGAGCTCTGAGACCCAATTCCCACCCACCACAATTCTCATTCCCTCCTCCCAATGCTCTTGTACTTGATCTTCTTAAAGACCTTCAGTCATTCTCTCTGCATGGTTTACAAATGGATTAGATCCTTCTTAAATTCACTACCGTCCTCATCCTACAAAACACCTGTGCTGAGAAAGCCCACTGAAATAATTTCCAGCCTCACCCACTCTGCGGTACGTGCCCAGAACACACACTCTCTTTTTCAACTCTGCGTCACCAGCACCTCCAACACCATGCCCGGCAGAAAGTAGATGCCTACTAAGCGTTTGAAGAATTCGGCTCACAAAACGTGAAAAATAAAACAAGTGTGTTTAACTTACAAAGTAATTAAGTTTTCTTACCTGCTGGTGTGAAAGTTCTCTTTAACGGTTTGAAAGAAATCAACATAATAGGTCACAGCAATGGATGCCAAAATCCAGAATCCAGAATGGATATTAAGTCTTGGAAGAGGTTTCTCCTTTTTCTCAACAGGTGTAGAGGTTTCTGCAAATAACGGAGAGTTCAACTTATGAAGTAACCATTAACGTCACAGGAAAAATTATACCTTTTTTTTGGCCACGCCGTGCCGCTTACAGGATCTTAGTTCCCCAACCAGGGGCTGAACCTGCTCCCTCGGCAGTGAAAGCGTGGAGTCCTAACTACTGGACTGCCAGGAAATTCCTTTTTTTTTTTTTTTTTTAATTACACCTATTTTAAGTCAAATAAAATAATTTCCTAGAGCTTTCTAAGAACCACATTCTCTCCCATTACAGTACCAATTTCTTCTGTAAAACCACCAAAATAGGTTTATATTTTTAGAAATAATTAATAGGACCCTGCCATAAAACCTGTCCAATATAGTCAACTTTTTTGCCGCTAAATGAGTTTTGCAACCAAATTTATTTATATAGTCTTTTGGAAAGAATAATGCCATCTGGTAGTATAGGAATTTTAATGCTATGCTTCACGTGTAGTCTAGGAAAGTGATTAGTCCTGTTAATTAAGAAAAATGCAAGTGGCAAACATTAGAACACAAAATGGACTTGATTTTCCACAAACACTACTTACAACTACATATTTTAATTTTTTAAACAAACACAACCTTTTGGGGCAGCTCAAAAGTGGAAAGGGCACACTGGAGGTCCAGTCCCAACATGGTACTGCCTTAGACAGGTGATGGACAAGTCAAATTCCTTCCATTTGGGACCCAATCTGAAAGAATGGGTCAAACGGGGTCTGACAAGTTCCCCATGTGACTGACATGCCCTCTCTCTCAGTTCATGTGAGAACCACTAGTATGTAGCCAAGGTTCCCGAGCTTTTAGCAGACCATCAGAATTCCTGGGAAGCTTATTCATAATACAAATTCTGCGAGACACCCTCAAAATTTGTAAACCAGCATGCCTGCGCATGTTGTTTTCTGCGTTTACTTTTTAAAATAAATACACAAGATTTACAACATACAGGACAAAAAGATGAAATCGCTCTCTTTATCCTTAACCCCAGTTCCCCAGCCCCAAAGCAGTTACCAGTAATAACGTCTACTGAATTCTTGCATATTCTATGCATCTACAGGTGAACACACACCGCATGTTATCTGGTTTGAACACAAATGGTGGCATACCATACGTTGTTCTGCGCCTCCCTTTGAAAAGCATCCACATTGATTCATAAAAGTCTGCCTGCTGTGTCATGTATAAACAGCCAAGTGTATTTAACCAGCTCCCTGCTGACGGACAATTAGATGTTTCCAGTCGTTCGCTATTACAAGCAAAGCTGAGATGAAAGACTTTGCACACACGCCCTTGTGTACTGCTACGAGTACGCTCCTTTGTTAGGTTCTTAGAAATACAATCTGTGGATATATTTTATTTTAATGGATATTGCCAAACAGGTGTTAAGCCAGCTCTCCTGGGAATCCTGAAGACCAAGATGCGCAGGGCTACCTGATCTCTAAGGGTCTTTTACAACAGTAAATACCCGACTTGCAAAACTACTTGGTAAGCCTTGAAAAAACGAAACCCGGTCCCTCCTGACTGGGTAGGGCTGCGACAGGCCCGCGGGGCCGGCCGTGGCCGGCGCCTCGCCTCTGGGAACCTCGGCGCGACTCGGAGCGCGCCAGCGGGGGTGCCTCACCCGGCCCGGCGTAGCCCTCGCGGTCCAGCCGGACCACCGCGTCCCGCGGGAACAGGTATCTCCGCCGGAGTCGCTCCCGAGCCTGTAGCGCGTCCATCTTAGCACCGCCCAGAAACTGGGCGGTAGTGACGTCAAGCCCACCGGAACTTCCGGCATCGGTTCGCCGGAGGAGGGAGGGATTTCCTTTTGTGAAGGGGAGAGGGTGTGTTGTCTTCGCGGTTTTAGTTCGTGAGAACGTACGGAGGGTTTGGCTTTGCTGTCTCAGTGCTCAAATCCGGAAACATGATTTGAATTTCAAAATATTTATCCTTCCCCACCTAAAGATATACAGTTTGTTCCGAACTACGGAAGCCCAGAAGGGTCAAGCTTACCGATGCCGGCGAATGCGCGCGGGCGTGTGTGCTAGGCCCTACGGGGGCACTTCGTTGCTTTTGTGCTCTGCGTCCTGAACCCCGTGGCTACTGTATGCCCAGAGCATCTCAGCCCCCAGCTTCTTTCCTCCTCCTCCTCCTCAGGAGTTGTCCAGCTAGACTTGAAAGGGTCAGAGGCCACCCAGGAGGAGGAAAGGACCGCTGGGCTGGGCCCGGGAACCTGCGGTGGAGTCTGGGCCTGGCACTGACCGCTGCGGGGGGGTGGGGGTGGGGGCTCAGGCAAGAAATAAACCTTTCTGGGCCTGTTTCCTCTTCTGTACAACGGGGATTATACCTGCCTCATGGATTTGTTCTGGGGTTTTAAATGTGAAGCACCTGTATGTGGTTCGTGGTAGCCCCCTTCTTACGGCTTGTGAGAAATTGCCCCCAGCCAGAAACGTGAAAACTAAATTTGTACTTTCCCAGAAATCCGTCAGTTCCCATCGCTCAACGCTCATAAACTGAAAAAGACTGTGTCACTAATTCACAAGTTTTCCTCCATCAGTAATCCTGTTTGCTACTCTCTTGCCTCCTTCCTACTGTGTCATATGTTGAGAAATTTTGTGCTTAACCCTTCAAACTTTTGCTGAGCACCTACTGCCTGCTAGGAACTGTTAGGCACCATGCGAGGCAATGGAGATAAGATGGATAAGACATGACGTTGCCCTTGAGGAGCTCCTGGGCCAAAAATGACCACAGAGACCTAGTACAGTAGAAAGCAGTATTTATAAATGTATGGAAGCGTTTCATTAATTCAGTCAACAAACATTTTCCGAGCAGCTACATCTGCTAAAATGCTGAGGACAGGGGCAAGTTAGAATCTAGTGGTGGAGACGATTTCCATCCAATGCCATGACAGAGATACTGCATATGAGGTTATGAGAGCGTCGAATAAAGGGCAGCCCTTCATTCTGCTGTGGTACGTGGGGACCAGGGAGAGTGGCTTGAGGTAGGTTGAATACAGGGATGGATAGTCCAGAAAGCCACCCAGGAAGTAAAATCTGAATTAGTAGGCACTCTTTAATATCACTATGTGTTGTGAGTGTTTGCAGAAGAAATGCAATAAGTATTCAAGAAAAGAATGTCAAGTTTCTACAGGTTTATTTCTATCATTTCTTCAGCCCTTGTAGCAAACCCTTTGGAGCAAAGGATTTAACAACTGGGTGGATCATATGGCCTTTCTACACAATACCTCCTTTTTCCCGTTTTGTTTTTTTCTTTTTCTTTTCAGACTCCTAAAGAACCAGGGTTTATCTCTTCAAAGCCACCTGGGGTCTTTGCCCTCCCTTCTCCTTTTGCTTGTACAGGGTTAGAAGCCTTGTTAACAGGAAGTGAATTCCTCTTATCAAATACAGTCTTCTGTTGATTGTCTCCTTGTAAAAAGGTCAGTGCTGGGTCTCCCTTGTAATTGAATATTCCCGAGAGCATCGCAACCATTCCAGGGTTTCCATATGTAGTATGTTCGGGTCAGATCAGTTTCCCCTTTGGTGGTTTCAGGGCCTTTGTATCTGGATCCGAATGCCTTTCAGCTTTTTTTTCCCCCCTGATATTTTAAATGCACTTCTTGCAGACCATATTGATGATACTTAAAAGCAGGTTGGAAAAAATCCGGTATTTAATGACCACATCTTCATTGCTAGGGCCCATTAAATAAGTTCTTCAATGTGTGTACTGTGCACCGAAATGATAGATGTATGATATCAGATTGCTACCAACCAAGAAATTTCATTTTGACTGTGGATTACTTGTGGGGAAAAAATGAATTTGACTCTGACCTTTGCTGGCCTTCCCTTAGCAATGTGGTTAAATCCAAGGTGTTCATAGACTATTGAATCCCCTGGCTCCATCACTCTGGATTCCTTGGGCAAGTTATTTCATTGTTCTAAGTATCGGTTTCCTCATCTGTGACACAGTAGGTACCAGAGTGAAGATAAGTGTATACCGATTGTTTAGGCTAGTGCCTCGCACGTTCAAGCAGTGGTAGTTGGTAGTTATTAATTGGCCTTGCCAGGCTTTCTGGATTTGGTTCCTGCTTACCTCCTCATCAGTTATTCCCTTCTCCTTGGACTCCAGTTACTCTTTTTATTATTATTATTATTTTTTTTTATGGTACGCGGGCCTCTCACTGTTGTGGCCTCTCCCATTGCGGAGCACAGGCTCCGGACGCGCAGGCTCAGCGGCCATGGCTCACGGGCCCAGCCGCTCCGCGGCATATGGGATCTTCCCGGACCGGGGCACGAACCCGTGTTCTGCATCGGCAGGCAGACTCTCAACCACTGCGCCACCAGGGAAGCCCTCCGGTTACTCTTTGTTGCAATTTTCCTTTTGTTTGTGCTCTCTCAGTTGACGGGGGGCTACAACCATGTCATAGCTGCTCCCCAATGCCTTGCAAACACCTGGCACATAGCAGGTGATAAAAGAAATTTTTACATATTGAGATATAGGGAAATCATTCTGGCTTCTACATGAGTTAACCAGAATTTTATGCTAACTAAAATAGCCTGTTTCTGGCCTATCAAACCTACTTTGTACATCTGTTTTATTTTTTTAAATTAAATTGTTTATTTATTTATTTTTGGCTGCATTGGGTCTTCGTTGCTGTGTGCAGGCATTCTTTAGTTGCAGCAAGCGGGGGCTACTCTTCGTTGTGGTGTGTGGGCTTCTCATTGTGGTGGCTTCTCTTGTTGCGGAGCACAGGCTCTAGGTGCAAGGGCTTCAGTAGTTGTGGCACATGTGCCCAGTAGTTGTGGCTCATGGGCCCTAGAGCACAGGCTCAGTAGCTGTGGCACACAGGCTTAGTTGCTCTACGGCATGTGGAATCTTCCTGGACCAGGGCTTGAACCCGTGTCCCCTGCATTGGCAGGCGGATTCTTAACGACGGCACCACCAGGGAAGCCCTGTACATCTGCTTTAATTATTAAAGAAAAGGGCACATTGACCAGATGTAAAGAATGTCCATTTGAAAAATAAAGATTAAATGCCCCTCTTCCTAGGACGCCAATGCTGGTCCTCCTTTGATGAAAAGACTCCCTTCCCAGGTGCCAAGGCCATTACTGTATGTGCTGTATGTGTATGCATTTGTGTTTTTTTGAAACCTTGAAGAAATGTATCCCTGACTTGTTTAATGTTCTTTATTCTGACAAGATATAAAACTGTGCTGAAAACCTGCTTCTCCAGAGCAGTTTCTTAGAGTAATCTGGGAACCAGGCTTCTGGGCTACTCCTCAGTTTGGCGCAAATAAAACTCTTTTCTAATTATTGATTGTTTATTGATTATTTTCGTCGACATAGGAATTCCAGTACCTGGTTTTCACTTTGACCCTTGGTCACAATTAACTCTGGTCTTTGGTGTAGACATCCCTTCCTCTGAGAAAACACTTTTTCTCCCTTCTATAGCAGTCCTGCAGTGTTCTCAGGAGGCTGACCCTGCCCTAGGAGAGGGCACATGACCCAGACCAGACCTGTCAGTCCCCAGGACTTAGGCTAGAGCTGTTGGGAAGACCTCTCTGAGGTCAGTGTGGGCTTGTCACCATGGAGACACACAGAGGAGCCCACCTTAGGAAGGAAGCTCTGAGATGCAAGCCAAGCCAAGCAGTCTCATAGCACTGTTTCAACCCCTGAATCCAGCCAAACCCTACTTAAGCTAGCCTGGCCAGCTGTCATTACTGGTTCTGTCATTACTGGCTGTTTCAACCTTGGGCAAGCCAGTGATCCTCTCTTTTGTCTACAAGATTGGGTAAAGATGAAAACTACTAATACATGTAGGGATTCGTTCAAGATGGCAGAATAGAAGGACGTGCACTCACTCCTTCTTGCGAGAGCACCAGAATCACAACTAACTGTTGAACAATCATCAACAGGAAGACACTGGAACTCACCAAAAAAGATACCCCACATCCAAAGACAAAGGAGAAGCCGCAGTGAGACAGTAGGAGGGGCGCCATCACAATAAACTCAAATCCCATAACCACTGGGTGGGTGACTCACAAACTGGAGAACAGTTATACCACAGAAGTCCGCCCACTGGAGTAAAGGTTCTGAGCTCCATGTCAGGCTTCCCAACCTGGGGGTCCGGCAATGGGAGGAGGAATTCCCAGAGAATCAGACTTTGAAGGCTAACAGGATTTGATTGCAGGACTTCGACAGAACTAGGGGAAACAGAGACTCCACTCATGGAGGGCACACACAAAGTAGTGTGTGCATTAGGACCTGGGAGAAGGAGCAGTGACCCCATAGGAGACTGAACCAGACCTACCTGCTAGTGTTGGAGGGTCTCCTGCAGAGGTGGGGGGCAGCTGTGGCTCACTGCAAGACCAAGGACACAGGCAGGAGAAGTTCTGGCAAGTACTGCCTGGCATGAGCCCTCCTGGAGTCTGCCATTAGCGCCACCAAAAAGACTGTGGCCTCCCGTGCTGGGTCCCCTCAGGCCAAACAACCAACGGGAAGGGAACTCAACCCCACCCATCAGCAGACAAGCAGATTAGTTTTACCGAGCTCCACCCACCAGAGCAACACCCAGCTCTACCCACTACCAGTCCCTCCCATCAGGAAGCTTGCACAAGCCTCTTCCACCAGAGGGCAGACAGCAGAAGCAAGAAGAACTACAGTCCTGCAGCCTGTGGAACAAAAACCACATTCACAGAAAGGTAGACAACATGAAAAGGCAGAGGACTATGTACCAGATGAAGGAACAAGATAAAACCTCAGAAAAACAATTAAATGAAGTGGAGATAGGCAACCTTCCAGAAAAAGAATTGAGGATAATGTTAGTGAAGATGGTCCAGGACTTTGGAAAAAGAATGGAGGCAAAGATCGAGAAGATGCAAGAAATGTTTAACAAAGACCTAGAAGAACTAAAGAACAAACACCTAGAAGAATTAAAGAGCAAACAAACAGAGATGAACAATACAATAACTGAAATGAAGAATACACTAGAAGGAATCAATAGCAGAATAACTGAGGCAGAAGAACGGATAAGTGACCTGGAAGACAGAATGGTGGAATTCACTGCCACGGAACAGAATAAAGAAAAAAGAATGAAAAGAAATGAAAACAGCCTAAGAGACCTCTGGGACAACATTAACCCACCAACATTCACATTATAGGGGTCCCAGAAGGAGAAGAGAGAGAGAAAGAACCTGAGAAAACATTTGAAGAGATCAAAAACTTCCCTAACACGGAAGAGGAAATAGCCACCCAAGTCCAGGAAGCGCAAAGAGTCCCAGGCAGGAAAAACCCAAGGAGAGACACACTGAGACACATAGTAATCAAACTCAAAAGAATTAAAGACAAGGAAAAATTGTTAAAAGCAACAGGGGAAAAACGACAAATAAAATACAAGGGAATTCCCATAAGGTTAGCAGCTGATTTCTCAGCAGAAAGCCAGAAGGGAGTGGCACAATATATTTAAAGTGATGAAAGGGAAGAACCAAGATTACTCTACCTGGCAAGGATCTCATTCAGATTCAACGGAGAAATCAAAAGCTTTACAGACAAGCAAAAGGTAAGAGAATTCAGCACCACCAAACCAGCTCTACAACAATGGTAAAAGAACTTCTCTATGCAGGAAACACAAGAGAAGAAAAGGACCTACAAAAACAAACCCAAATCAATTAAGGAAATGGGAATAGGAACATACATATCGATAATTACCTTAAATGTAAATGGATTAAATGCTCCAACCAAAAGACACAGGCTCGCTGAATGGATACAAAAACAAGAACCATATATATGCTGTCTACAAGAGACCCACTTCAGACCTAGAGACACATACAGACTGAAAGTGAGGGGATGGAAAAAGATATTCCATGCAAATGGAAATTAAAAGAAAGCTGGAGTAGCAATACTCATATCAGACAAAATAGACTTTAAAATAAAGGATATTACAAGAGACAAGCAAGGACACTACATAATGATCAAGGGATCAATCCAAGAGGAAGATATAACAATTCTAAATAAATATGCACCCAACAGAGGAGCACCTCAATACACAAGGCAAATGCCAACAGCTATAAAAGAGGAAACTGACAGTAACACAATAATAGTGGGGGACTTTAACACCTTATTTACACCAATGGACAGATCATCCAGACAGAAAATTAATAAGGAAACACAAGCTTTAAATGACACAATAGACCAGATAGATTTAATTGATATTTATAGGACATTCCAGCCAAAAACAGCAGATTACACTTTCTTCTCAAGTGCAGACGGAACATTCTCCACGATAGAGCACATCTTAGGTCAACAAATCAAGCCTCAGCAAATTTAAGAAAATTGAAATCATATCAAGCATCTTTTCTGACCACAATGCTATGAGATTAGGAATCAATTACAGGGAAAAAAATAAATAAAAAGCACAAACACATGGAGGCTAAACAATACGTTACTAAATACCAAGAGATCACTGAAGAAATCAAAGAGGAAATCAAAAAATACCTAGAGACAAATGACAACAAAAACACGACGATCCAAAACCTATGGGATGCAGCAAAAGCAGTTTAAGAGGGAAGTTTATAGCAATACAATCCTACCTCAAGAAACAAGAAAAATCTCAAATAGACAATCTAACCTTAAACCTAAAGGAACTAGAGAAAGAATAACAAACAAAACCCAAAGTTAGTAGAAGGAAAGAAATCATAAAGATCCGAGCAGAAATAAATGAAATAGAAACAAAGAAAATAATAGCAAAGATCAATAAAACTAAAAGCTGGTTCTTTGAGGAAAACAATAACAAAGATAAATAAAACTAAAAGCTAGTTCTTTCAGAAGATAAACAAAATTGATAAACCTTTAGCCAGACTAATCAAGAAAAAGAGGAAGAGGACTCAAATCAATAAAATTAGAAATGAAAAAGGAGAAGTTACAATGGACACCACAGAAATACAAAGTATCCTTAGACACTACTACAAGCAACTCTATGCCAATAAAATGGACAAACTGGAAGAAATGGACAAATTCTTAGAAAGGTATAACCTTCCAAGACTGAACCAGGAACAAATAGAAAATATGAACAGACCAATCACAAGTAATGAAATTGAAACTGTGATTAAAAATCTTCCAACAAAGTCCAGGACCAGATGGCTTCACAGGTGAATTCTATCAAACATTTAGAGAAGAGCTAACACCCATCCTTCTCAAACTCTTCCAAAAATTGCAAAGGAAGGATCACGTCCAAAGTCATTCTACGAGGCCACCATCACCCTGATACCAAAACCAGACAAAGATAATACAGAAAAAGAAAATTACAGACCAATATCACTGATGAATATAGATGCAAAAATCCTAAACAAAATACTAGCAAAGAGAATCCAACAACACATTAAAAGGATCATACACCATGATCAAGTTGGGATTTATCCCAGGGATGCAAGGATTCTTCAATATATGCAAATCAATCAATGTGATACACCATATTAACAAACTGAAGAATGAAAACCATATGATCAACTCAATAGATGCAGAAAAAGCTTTTGACAAAATTCAACACCCATTTATGATAAAAACTCTCCAGAAAGTGGGCGTAGAGGGAACCTACCTCAACATAATAAAGGCCATATATGGCAAGCCCACAGCCAACATCATTCTCAATGGTGAAAAACTGAAAGCATTTCCTCTAAGATCAGGAACAAGACAAGGATGTCCACTCTCTCCACTATTATTCAACATAGTTTTGGAAGTCCTAGCCATGGCAATCAGAGAAGAAAAAGGAATCCAAATTGGAAAAGAAGAAGTAAAACTGTCACTGTTTGCAGATAACATGATACGATACAAAGATAATCCTAAAGATAACTACTAGAGCTCATCAAAGTTGCAGGATACAAAACTATGCACAGAAATCTCTTGCATTCCTATACACTAACAACGAAAAATCAGAAAGAGAAATTAAGGAAACAATTCCATTCACCATTGCAACAAAAAGAATAAAATACCTAGGAATAAACCTACCTAAGGAGGTAGAAGACCTGTACTCAGAAAACTATAAGACATTGATGAAAGAAATCAAAGATGACACAAACAGATGGAGAGATATACCATGTTCTTGGATTGGAAGAATCAATATTGTGAAAATGACTATACTACCCAAAGCAATCTACAGATTCAATGCAATCACTATAAAATTACCAATGGCATTTTTACAGAACTGGAACAAAAAATCTTAAAATTTGTATGGAGACACAAAAGACCCCGAATAGCCAAAGCAATCTTGAGGGGAAAAAAAAAAAAATGGAGCTAGAGGAATCAGACTCCCTGACTTCAGAGTACACTAAAAAGCTACAGTAATCAAGACAATATGGTACTGGCACAGAAACAGAAATATAAATCAATGGAACAGGAGATAAAGCCCAGAGATAAACCCACGCACCTGTGGTCAACTAATCTATGACAAAGGAGGCAAGTATATAAAATGGGGAAAAGACAGTCTCTTCCATAAGTGGTGCTGGGAAAACTGGACAGCTACATGTAAAAGATTGAAATTAGAACACTCCCTAACACCATATGCAAAAATAAACTCAAAATCGATCAAAGACCTAAATGTTAGGCCAGACACTATAAAACTCTTAGAGAAAAACAAAGGAAGAACACTCTTTGACATAAATCACAGGAAGATCTCTTTTGACCCACATCCTAGAGTAACGGAAATAAAAACAAAAATAAAGAAATGGGACCTAATGAAACTTAAAAGCTTTTGCACAGCAAAGGAAACTATAAACAAGACGAAAAGACAACCCTCAGAATGGGAGAAAATATTTGCAAACGAATCAACAGACAAAGGATTAATCTCCAAAATATATACCAGCTCATGCAGCTCAATATTAGAAAAATAAACAACCCAATCCAAAAATGGGCAGAAGACTTAAATAGACATTTCTCCAAAGAAGACATACAGATGGCCAAGAGGCACATGAAAAGCTGCTCATCATCACTAATTATTAGAGAAATACAAATCAAAACTACCATGAAGTATCACCTCACGCCAGTTAGAATGGGCATCATCAGAAAATCTGCAAACAACAAATGCTGGAGAGTGTGTGGAGAAAACAGAACCATCTTGCACTTTTGATGGGAATGTAAACTGATACAGCCACTATGCAGAACAGTATGGAGGTTCCTTAAAAAACTAAAAATAGAATTACCATATGACCCAGCAACCCCAGTACTGGGCATATACCCCAAAGAAGACCATAATTCAAAAAGACACATGCACCCCAATGTTCATTGCAGCACTATTTACAATAGCCAGGTCATGGAAGCAACCTAAATGCCCATCGACAGACGAATGGATAAAGAAGATGTGGTACATATATACAGTAGAATATTACTCAGCCATAAAAAGGAACAAAATTGGGTCATTTGTAGAGACGTGGATGGACGCAGAGACTGTCATACAGAGTGAAGTAAGTCACAAAGAGGAAAACAAATATCGTATATTAACGCATATATGTGGAATCTAGAAAAATGGTACAGATGAACCAGTTTGCAAGGCAGAAATGCACACACAGATATAGAGAACAAACATGGACACAAAGCGGGGAAAGCAGGAGGGCAGGGTGGTGGTGGTGGGAGGAATTGGGAGATTGGGATTGACATATATACACTAATATGTATAAAATAGATAACTAATAAGAACCCGCTGTATAAAAAATAAATTAAATTAAATTAAAAAATACATGCATAGTGCTTAGTACGGTGCCTGGCCCATAGAAAACTCTCAATAAGTCTTTTTAATTGAAGTATAGTTGATTTACAATGTTGTGTGTGTTTCTGGTGTACAGCAAAGTGATTCAGTTATACATATATATATTGTGTACATATATATATTCTTTTTCAAATTCTCATCCATTATGGTTTATTACAGAATATTGAATATAGTTCCCCCAGTAAGTCTTAGCTGTTGTGCTTATCCATTGCTGAGACTTCACAGATTTCTGAGCCAAAAAAAAAGGATTTTTATTTTTCAAATGCATGCTAATTTGAGCGGGTTTCTGTTACTTGCAACACTGAGGCCCGACCAATACCACCCTATTCTCCCGTTGTACCATGTACCTGCCCCCATTGGTCCCTAGCTGGACTGCGAGTGCCGCCAAGAGGGACTTCATACATGTGAAGCCCTTAGAAAATCGCCTGACATGTGAAAAATGCTCAGTAGATGTTAATATCTATCACTTGGGATACTGTAACCAAAAGTGGGGTCCAGCGGCTTGCTGCTCAAAAGCCAATAAAGAAGCAAGGTTGGTGGAAAGGAAAGTTTGCTTTATGTCAGATGCCGGCAACCGGGGGAGGGGATGGGGCAGACGGCTGTCCACAGGCCCACTGCCCCCCACGCACACAATCAGGGGGCAAGAGCTTTTCTGAGTGGAGGGAGGGGGCTACATGCAGAAACAGCACAGTCAGCTCCGACAGTCATCCGGAAACTGGTCACACGGTTGTCTGATCAGCATCATCTTGATTGTTTTAAGTACAGTTGATCTTCAGTTCCAGGGTCGGTTTGTTCCCATTTATTTGAGGCCAATTCTCGGAATTATAGGCAGGCTGAGGACATGGGGCAGCTTATGTCATGGCTACGGTCTGGTCATCGTGTAGTTAACTTCTTCTACCTGGTAGGGGTTTCAGGATCTACAAAACAGGTCGCAGGATATGGCTGAGAATATTATCTATAGCCCTTGAGGAGGAACTAAATGTCCTCAATAAAGCAAGTCTTCCGGGGAGCAGTTCAGTGTTCAGCCTATCAATACCGGCCAGGATGCACGAGATAGGTCATCAACAACATCAAGAAGCGTTTATTCAGCATGTATTGGTATGTGGTGCTAGGTTCTGTTCAGATCAAAGAGAACAGTCTAGACATGGCCCTTTCCTAGCCGTACCTTTCAACATACACAGAATGATAATGATCCCCGTCAGTGCTATGGGCCTCTTTGGTTTACAAAGACCTTTCAGCAACTCAGTGAATTAGGTAGGGAAGGTATGAAAATTACTTTCATTTTAGAGGTGAAGGAACCTCAGAGAGGTGTCTGAGAAGACACCTCAGAGAAGTGTCTTGCCTAAGGTCACACAGCTTGTAAGGGTCAAAGATCCATTTCAGAGCAGGAATCGCACACTCAAAGGGGAAAATGAAGAAGGTTCAATGAAAGGATTCTTTAACAAGCTAGGGGCAGGGCTAAGGGAACTGACAGTGGACTAGGAAGCAACCCTGAGTGTTATGGGTTGAAGTGTGTCCCTCAAAGATGCTTTGTTGAAGCCCTAGCCGCCAGTACCTCAGAATGTGACCTTATTTGGAAATAGGGTCATTGCAGATGTAATTAGCAAAGATGAGATTATCCTGGAGAAGGGTGGGCTTAATCCAAAGTGACTATTGTCCTTATATGAAGAAGAGAGAGACACAGAGAGGCCAGGGGACAATGCCCTGTGACCAGGAAGGCAGAGACTGAAGTACTGCATATACTGTGAGCCGAGGAGTGCAGAGGAGCTTGGAGGAGCGCCAGGATCCACAACCAGCCACCAGAAGCCAGGAGGAGGGAAGAAGAATGGATTCTCCTCCACAGGCTTCAGAGGGAGCTCCGCCCTGCCATCACTTTAATTTTGAACTTCTAGCCTCCAGAACTGTGGGAGAATGCATTTCTATTGTTTTAAAAAATAAATAAATAAAGTGAGTCACATGAATTTTCTAGTTTCCTGGTGCATCTAAAAGTTATGTTTACACTATGCTGTAGTCTATTAAGTGTGCAATAGCATTATGTCTAAAAAAAAGCAGTGTACATACCTGAATTTTAAAATGCAAGACAAAAAATTACAATAGTAACATGAAAGATCACCCATCACAATAACAAATATAATAATAATGAAAAAGTTTGAACTATGGCGAGAATTACCAAAATGTGACACAGAGACACAAGGTGAGCAAATGCTCTTGGGAGAATGGCACCGATAGATTTGCCTGATGCAGGGTTGCCACAAACCTTCAATTTGTAAAAAATGCAAATGTCTGCAAATTACAGTAAAACGAGGTTTGAGTGTAATTGAACTACCCGTTTGGCAGTTTAATTGTAATTGCTGAGTGAATACCTAGTTTCCCAGAGTGTAAAGGTCTCTGCCAAGACTCACAGCTAGTGAAGTGGCGCTGGGATTTGAACCCACGGAGGTTTAGGCTCCCAGCCTAAGCACTGAGCTGCCGTGCTAATGACTCAGAGCTTCTCAGAACAGAAGCTGTGGAAAAGTCAGAGTGCCCGGAGGACTCATTCTTGCCGAATGCTGGCTCCCTGGTGCCAGACTCCCTCATCCTGTTAGAAACCCAGAAGGGAACATGTGGTGGCCCCTTCCCTACCCAACCCATGGCAGGCATTGCTAATAGAAAACAGCATTTCTTCCCCTTCCTAAGAGAGGGATAATGCCTCAAATCCTCAAGAATACCAGAAAAACACCCGCAATTAACTGGAGTTGATAGGTCAGATACAATCTATTTGCTGTTATTAGCTTGAGGGCTTGGGACATGCCAGACAACAGTACAGTATGCTAGCTGGGGACTGCTTTTATTTCAGTAAGAATCTTCGTGTCATTCCCTAAAAGACTCACTTCACTCATCTAGATGAACTGAAAATCACTAAAGTAAATATGCAAACATACATATATTAAACAGAATCCATAGGGAGACCCCCGTCAACCTTAGGAAAATCAAGGTGTTTCACGGTTGTATTGGTGGGCAAATCCTGATCACAAAGGGTCAGCTGGGCTCTGTGACCTCCCCTTGGGCATCACCTCCACCAGCACGGCCACAACTCCTGAGGAAGCTGCAGGCCCTCAGGTTAAGAAAACCGAACAAGGGGGAGAAAACACCAGCCTGGCAACGGAGAGGGGGGTGGGGGGAGGGATAAATTAGGAGATTGGGATTAACATATACACACTACTAGATATAAAATAGATAACCAACAAGGACCTACTGTATAGCACAGGGAACTATACTCAATATTTTGTAATAACCTATATATACAGGTTATTAACATATATATACATATAAAACTGAATCACTGTGCTGTATACCTGAAACTAACACGATATTGTAAATCAACTTAAAAAAAAAAAAAGACTGGCAATGGAGAGCAGAACTGGCTGCAACGGAAGGGTGGCCACACCATGAAAGCCAGCATCAGGCTGGGTGAAACTGGAAGACGGATATTAGGGACCTACACACAGTACCTGCCACCACGACAGTGCTTTGGAACCACCATCTCTCTTCCAGACTCACTCTTCTCAAACATCCTCATACAGTAGAGCACCAAACACTTTTGGGGGATATAATGAAATATGAATAAATTAAGTAAAAAATAACCAAGTGCTATAAAAGTTTATGCCAGATTTCACAGCATCTAAACTAGAATCAAGTGGTGACAAGGGCCAAGAAGCTTAAGAAATTTTATGCAGGGACACCTTAAAATTGAGAAAATTCTATTACCTTAAACTTTTTCTAAAACTGAGAGATTGCAGTTTAAATTTTAGCTGTAAAATACCTCTCTGTTCAGGATAAAATTGCTTGGAGCAGAGCTATCCTATTACATTACTGTTAGAATCCCGATGTAAACTCGATGCCAGATCCCAAGAGCAACGCTGTTCAAACTACCCAGTAGGACCGAGTCTTTACCTACCTTTGATCTACAGTGGAGAAATCTAATATATGGACGACCACAGGCCGCCAACAGAAGTTGGCCTGAGGTTGCCAGGAAGGCACAGCAGCAAGGGTCGTATTTCAGCAGCTCACAATACTGGCTCTGTGGCCAAACAATGGCCTGACCTTCCCAGGGATGTCTGACCTTTCAACTCTGACAAACACATGTATTTACTCAGCAATTACAATTTAAGCTACTAAAAGGGCAGTTTAATGACTTATATCAAAGGGAATAAATTAAAGCTTCCCTGGATCCCAGAAGAAAAAAAGCTACATTAGCCTTTGACCTCTAAAACAAAGAAACTTTTCTTTTTCACCAGGGTATACAGTGGTTTCTCCGAAATCCTCATTGTCTGTAACCAAGACAGACAGAAGGAAGGTTCAGCCCCAAATTACAAGTTAAAAAATCTGAAATCTAAAAGGACAGTCGTAGAGTATCCAAGTAGTTGTCATTTTTTAAGCTTAGGGAAATTGCTATTCTGATTTATTTTTAACATCATTCGAGACTGAAATCTGAAAACTTGGAGATGACATTTTCCAGTTTTATAATCTAGTGGTAACCCCCGGGGATTATACTTGACAGCATTGAATTTAACAGCTATTTAGAGGAGCTAGATACAGAGATAGAAATTTGAGAAATATTCAATTTCAGCGCATTTTGGGGCAAAATAAACACATATCTCCTCACACACTGAGGGTGGCAATGTAAACTGGGAAACACACCCTGGAAAACAGTTTGGCTGTATCTATTACAGCTGAAATCCACCTGATGATTCAGCAATTCCACTCCAAGGCAGGCACTCAGCAGAAATGAGAAAGTGTATGTACCAGTATATGTGTAGATGTTGATTTCATTAGACATTCAGCTGCCCTCCCCCGCCCCCGCCCCCGCCCCCGCCCCCGCCCCCGCCCCACAGGAAAAGCTGAACATCTCATTGACAGTAGAATGGAGAAATACTGTACAGCAATAAAGACAGCATAAGCTCCTGTTACAAAGCAACATGGATGAATCTCATGGAATCTTTTTTTTTTTTAAATAAATTTATTTATTTATTTATTGGCCGTGTTGGGTCTTCCTTGCTGTGCACGGGCTTTCTCTAGTTGCGGCGAGCGGGGGCTGCTCTTCATTGTGGTGCGCGGGCCTCTCATTGTCGTGGCTTGTCTTGTGCACAGCATGGGCTCTAGGCGCGCGGGCTTCAGCAGTTGTGGCGCATGCGGGTTCAGTAGCTGTGGCTCGCGGGCTCTTGAGCACAGGCTCAGTAGTTGTGGTGCACGGGCTTAGTGGCTCTGCGGCAGGTGGGATCTTCCCGGGCCAGGGCTCGAACCCATGTCCCCTGCATTGGCAGGCGGATTCTTAACCACTGCGCCACCAGGTAAGTCCTCTCATGGAATCTTAAGTGAAAGAAGCCAGACACCAAAGGGTACACGCCCTATGATTCCATTTACATAAAATTCAAAACCAGGCTAAATCAATCCATGCTGACAGAAGTAAGGATATGCTTACCCTTCGGCTAGGGTCTATTTCTTTGATTTGGGTAGTAATGGCATTTAAGTGTGTGCACCCTGTGAAATGCTTTGAGCTGTCCATGCAAGTTTTTATGTTTCTGTATGTATAGACTTCAGTACAAAGCTTTTATCAAAAATATAGGTTTGTGTGACAGTCTTATGGCTGTATCTGTATCTTGAAAAATGATTATATATAACTGAAAACTAGAGAATTACTTCAGAATTAAAGTGGATTTCTACATTAAAACATGCTGCCTTACTGCTCGGTTTGGCCACTGTGGTTCTTTTTGCTTTAACAGTCCAGTCACTTGGAAAGCCATGTGCTGGAAAAAAGCAAGGTATCTAGAGGATGTGGCCTCTCCCTTGGGCCAGTGCCTCAGACAATCCATGGTAGACAGTGCAGTCTGGGCAGACTTCACACACTGGAAGACGAAATATTATCAGATACTTACTATGTGCCGGACACCTCATGTACAATATTTTAATTTCACTCTGTCTACCCTACAAAGGCAGTATAATAGACAAAACCCCTGAGGTTCAGGGAGGCTACATAACCTGCCCTTGGCTAATAAGATGAAGTCAGATTCAATGTCAAGTCTCATTCTGGCACATGGAGCCCTGTCTAGCGTTTACCGCCTCCCACCGTCTCCCTTGTGGGTGGGAATGAGAGTCAGGGCGAAGTAGGTGATGTTGCCGAAATTCGGCCTCTGTTCACCAGGGACAAATAGAAACACAGCCACAGTTTTGGGTGAAGTAGAAAAGAATAGCTTTATTGCTTTGCCAGGCAAAGGGGGCCACAGCAGGCTAACACCCTCAAAACTGTGTGTTCCCCACTGGAGGGTGTAGTGAGGGGTCTTACAGTGTTCAAGGAGCCGGACATGATCAGCTCATGGACGTTCTTCTGATCGGTTGGTGGTGAAGTAATCAGGAATCAGCATCATCAACCTTCAGGTTCCAACGGGTCTGGGGTCTACGTGGCTTGTGGGCAGCACACAGTTAACTTCTTCCACCTGGTGGGGGTTTTAATCTGCAAAACAGCTCAAAGGACACGGCTCAGAATATTATCTACAGTCCTTGAGGAAGAACTTGACTTTGTTTAAAGGTTCTTGACTTTGTTTAATGGCTAAAGTATGAGTATTTTGTCCTGCCTGTTTTCCTTTCTTTCTGCATTTTCTCACTTCTCTGATTAAATTTATTCTTTGACTAAAGTTTTTCTAAGACAAAAGGCAGGTGGAGCACGTGGGTGGGGATCTCTTCTGGGAAGGCCTCACAGGGTCCTCCTTACAGTGAGGTGGCAAGAGTAAGAGAAAGATGACCCGAGCCCGCAAGGAGTTAGTAAATACCTGTCACTCAATCTAGAGGGCCAGTAATAACCTAATGGCCTCCATCCCCACCCTAAGCGGAATGACTCCCTCCCCCTCTGGGTGTACCTTACAACTGGTTCATCCGCAGGACTTCTTACTGTGCTTGCCTTGAGGTTGTCTGTTTCCCTCTCCCTGAAGACAGGGCAGAGCCTGGCCCAGGGTGGGCACTCTGGAATTATCTCATTAGTCCCTGTGACTTAGAATAATTTTAACAACAAGAGGGCTTAGAGCAGAACTGCAGGCTCTTAGGGTACTGGAGGATTCGGGTCCAAACATATGTTTGTGAGGAAAGGCAAAAATCAGTGCACACAACTTCCCAACAGAATCTCCTTAATTGTGAAATCCCACTGCATGCTTATGATCAATGATTCCTCTTCCGAACCTGAAAGGGGCGAGGTTCTCACGTGTACCAACTCTTCTGCCAAAATCCAGCTTACTTGAGAGAGAACGAGGATTAACTACACAACCCACCTCCTGCCCATGTGTCATTCAGGAATCAACATAAAGTTAACACTGCTGTACCTAGGAAATGAGAAATACAATACACTCTCCTTGGCTAAGAATAGCCAAGGAGAATAGCCAGGCCTTCTAAGTCTAGCCATTCTAGCCTATTAGAATGCCTATTCTAATAGGCCAGAATGGCTAGAAGGCCTATTCTAGCCATCTTGAAAGCTTAATTAGAAGAAGGGATAAAGGCTGAACGTATGCTGAGTTCCAGTAACCACAAAGTACTGGTAAGTACATATAAAATGCCTTTTCTCCTATCTGAGCATAACTGATCTCTAATTTCCTTCCACAAGGAAGGAATTATAATCTTAAGAGTGCTGTGGTGTCATGGTTCTATATCCAGGTAAAAGTCAACAATATACAATTATCTACTTTATGCGGGAGTCCAGTTTCATCACCGAGACAGGGCAGGGGGCACCACACACACACACACACACACACACACACACACACACACACACAAAAACACCTAGGAGGATCAGTTTTCAGTGGTGGAATAAAGAACTATACATGTTTTCACCAATGGAGGTGAACTGAATAAAACTACTGATTTCTTAAAACTTTCCTTATTCAACTGCCATCTAAAAGAAAACAATCTACACCAAAGACTGCTTCTTCTTTTTCTTTTTCTCCCCAAGTCCTAGAAATCTATTTCGGAAAAGAGAGGAAATTCAGGCTGCTTTGATACTGGGTTGGCCGACAAGTCTGTTCAAGTTTTTCTGTAAGGTGTTATGGCTAGACTCGAACGAACTTTTTGGCCAACCCAATACTATCAAAGTAAACTGCTTTAATAGGACCTGATCAGCTCAAGGTTTAACTCTGAAAGAAAAATGACGTGTTTAGAAGGATAATACAATAACTTTTTAAGGATATTCATAAAAATTTGCAGACCTGTTACAATGCGATTAACCTTGACTTTTATTAGTTTATTCTTACAACCACCCTGTGAGGTGGGTTTAAACAGAGAACTAGGAACAGGGTACTTGAAAGCCTCTTTTTTCTTACTTCACACTGAGGTAACAAACCACTCGTACCTGCCTGGAGCAAGATTAACCTGGGGAAACTTGAGTGGTTTTGCAGTTTTTCAACTCTCTCCACCTAAATGCCCCCTGCCTTCAGCTGCCTGAATATTTAGACTTCTGCAACAGCACAAGTCTGGCTGTCACAGCCAATCAGAAGAAAGGGCAGCCCTGCGTTCACTCCTGCTTGGCCTCCCTTTCACTGTTCTGAGCCTCAGTTTCCTCATCAGACTGCAAAATGCCTTGTGTGTCTGACATAAAGGAGGACCCCAGCCGGCAACACGTCTTAATCTTTTGGCGGGCAGAATACAGCCCACCTTCTCCCAAATCCTATTTGTAAAGAGCATCACAGAAAATGGCCAATGCATACAGTTGACAAATACCAGGAATGCCAGAAAGGAAGGTATCAAAAAAAAAATTTTTTTAAGTGTGTCAAAATGCATACCTGGCAGGTTTGGGGAAACCCAAGTGCCAGACCCATCAGACCAGCAGAGGGACAGGCGGAACATGGTAGAATCCAATCTTACACTCAACTTAGACAAAAGGAAGCTGTAAAGCCCAAAGCAAGTGTCATTAGATTGGTTCCAAAGTCCCCAGAGTTCCAATATCATCTGTGTTTGAGGTCAAGTCAGGCAGGCAATCGCCAAAACCAAAGGGTGGTCTCTGTGCCAAGACCTTGGGAAGGAGCTGTAGATTGTGCTTTGCAGCCAGGCATGGGGAGACGTTCCTGCCACCAACTGCAGTTTCCAACGAAGAGACCTGCCCATGACACTGACCATCAGAATCGCCACTTGCTGGCCTTGCTTCGTCCTCGTAGAGCTCAAGGGAGCTGAGGGGTTACCTCCTCCAGCCCAATGTTCTGCTAGCATTCTGGAACAGCCTTAAACGCATGACAGTAAAACTGACGGAAAAATAAAAATCAACACAAATCCTGAAATACTGTGGTGCTTGTAGTACCCCCAGGGAGTAGTGCTGTAGCCCCACCCCCATCCCCGGAGGACGACGGTGCTTGCTTCTGCTCCCTGGAGTGCTGGGACAAGGGACGTCCTGGACTGGACTCAGGGCTTTGCTTTGTCCCTCTATGTGTTCTGGGTCAAGCTTCACTTTCCCACTTTTTCCCCCCTTTGCTTCCAAAACATCTAAAGCCTTTCGTGGCTCAGAAACTGTTCCTGCTAACAGTAGTGATGGCAACCACTGAATGGGTGTCTCTGGGCTTAGGTATGGTGTTGTGAGCTTTACACAAATTAGTCCCTTCACTCACAACCCAAGAGGGACCTTTACTGTTCCACTGTCCAGATGAAAAGAGTGAGGTTCAGAGCAGTTAACTATGAAGGGACCAAGCCAGGGCCTGACTCCAGGCCTGATTCTAAAGCCCAGGTCCTCATTGCTCCTGACACAGTGCCACTGAATCCCGCCATGACACAGCAGCACATCCCCAAATCAGAACAGAACACAGTGTAAGTGCAGGAGGAAAGCTGGCTCATCTGGGACTCAGAGGCTCACAGCGCATCTCCGTCTGCCCTGTTGCCCCCCGCTCCTATTAATGCCCCCCCCAATCCTTTTAACACTTGTTCCATGCCCCATTCTTGCTTTCACCTGTAGTAAGAGGTATTAACGATGATAGTTAACACTGGTTAAAGGGGTGATTCTTACCACACACACCAGCTGTGAAGGGACTTGTGGGCAAAACCTACTCAAATATCAAAGAGTGGCCTGGCTCTCCTCCTGCACAATAAACTAGGATTTAGAGGACCAGTTCTGAAAGCATGTCAATCCAACTGGAGCACCGAATAATGGATTCAGTTTCCAACGAGCTGGTTCCCTATACCTAGTCACAGGCCACACCCCAAAATCTAGTCACCGACAAATCTGCCATCTGTGGCCGAAGATGGACTGGGCCAGAGTGGATGGGCCAAACTGTTACAGAGAAACCCCCTCTAAAGAGCAGAACTTCTGGCTGTGCAAGGATTATGACACACAAAAGACTGTTTCGACTGTTCCTGGATGAAATACTACAATTCACATGTACATTAAACCATGCAAAAAACTAACCCACAAAACCCTCTAATTGAAAATGTGTAGAAGTGATGTAGTTAAAACAACTGCTTTCTAGTCTGACCAAGTTATTTATTTTTGTTTTGTTTTGTTTTTTTGTGGTACGTGGGCCTCTCACCGTTGTGGCCTCTCCCGCTGCGGAGCACAGGCTCCGGACGCGCAGGCCCAGCGGCCATGGCTCACGGGCCCAGCCGCCCCGCGGCATGTGGGATCCTCCCGGACCGGGGCACGAACCCGCGTCCCCTGCATCGGCAGGCGGACACTCAACCACTGCGCCACCAGGAAAGCCCCCAAGTTATTTTTTGACCTGTCACATTTAAAAATATTTTCACTACCATAAATTTAGAACTTGGGACAAGAATATATTTTATTTTCTCATATAAGTTCTACCAAAAATATATTTTTTTCTTAACTTAAAAATACAGCTTTGGAAAGCAAAATTTGAGTTGTTATAATCATTACATGTTTTACAAACAGTTGTGAAAAGAGAAGATCAACGGAATGGATTCGATTTTTAAATATAAAAATGTTCATTTTAAAAGCTTGACCTTGTCCTTTAATAACTTCAAGGTGGGGTTCTTGCTGATTTTCTTGTTAAAGATGACCAGGAGTTCCTCTTCAGATTTGTGATGTTCATTTGTCACTGCATAATACTGAGCTAAAACCTTCACAAAGGAAAACAACTGTCAAATGGGTGTATTTGTCCTGAAAATTGACCTACAATGTTCTTTCTCTGACCCACAATAAGGCCGACAGTGACAAATGAAAGAACCCAGGTACTGGTTACACAGGGTGTCCTGCTCGTGACAATTCATGTAGCTGTACACGTGTGAGCACTTGGCTGCATGTTTCAGACACTGATAAAAAGTTACAATGAGAAAAAACCATTGTTCTGCAATAATCAAAAGACAGCAACGTATCTAGAGCAGTAATTTTCATATTTAATGTAGGCTCTGCTCTGGCTGAGGAAGCGTGGATGGGGTCTGGCTCCATCCCTTCCCCACAAGCCCTGAGGGGCTAAAAGGAGCAACTTGAAAGTCACTGAGACACACACATACACACTACAGTATTTCAGATTTAGAAAAACAGAACAAAACTGTACATTTTAAAATAACTGATTCTCCCCAGCTTATATATACCTGGTTCATACTTCATACCTTTTTCCTTAGCTTTTTGATTGTTATTTCGTTGTCTGGGGCCTGTTTCAGAACTGCTTTAATAGTTCCCTTCCAGTTGAATTTACCTACGATATAGAGAATTATATGTAAAACACTGTATTTTGTTGTACTACCAAAAGGGTTAAGAAACCATTTTTGCACCATCTAGTTGCTGCTACCCAGGAATGAAGAAGCCCAGAACGGACAGGATGCCACAGTACCGTGGGGCAGATAACTGACCCATCCAAT
This sequence comes from Monodon monoceros, assembly GCF_005190385.1. Classification (NCBI taxonomy): domain Eukaryota; kingdom Metazoa; phylum Chordata; class Mammalia; order Artiodactyla; family Monodontidae; genus Monodon; species Monodon monoceros. The sequence continues at coordinate 99,834,899 of NW_021703777.1, forward strand.
CACAGTGGCCGAGAAGCGCTGACTACAATCCACAGAACTCATTCTTAGAGTGAGCAGGTTAACTAAGTACCATTAAGTACCACCATCCTATAAATTCCTATAAAAAAGTTAGGGCTTGTATCTAATGAACTTAAGATTTACTAAGGATCCACTAAGATCAAGGGGCTTTCTAAGCACAGTAAGCAAGGCAAAGATGAGCAAAAGGAGCTGAACCTTGAACCAGAGAGGACAGAGGACAGCCACAAATAATTACTGTCAGCAGGTTAGGACTCATCTCGGGAACCTCTGCTTCTGGGAAGATGAAGACACGTAGGCTGAAGATATATAATGCTAATGAAAGAAATCAAAGATTTAAATACACGGAAAGACATGCTATGTTCATGGCGTAGAAGACTCAACACAGTAAAGTGATCAATTCTCCCCAGATCGATATACAGGTATAATGCAATTCCTATATAAATCACAGCAAGATTCTTTGCAGACATAGGCAAGATTATTCTAAATCTTCTAATTCTGGAAAAGAATAAAGCGAGAGGAATAAGCCTACCCAATATCAAAACTTTGGCTATAACTACTCTAGTCAAGAATGTGTGGTGGAGGGACGGATACACAAACCAATGAGACAGAACCCAGAACAGAACTACACAAATATGCCCAACGGATATTTGACAAAGGTGCAAAAGCAATTCACTGAGGGAAAAGACAGCCTTTTCAACAAATGGTGTGGACCAACTGGACGTTGATGAGCAAAGAAATGAACCTTGAACCAAGTCTCATACCTCATAAAAATTAACTCAATGGATCATGGACTTGGGTGTAAAAATCTAAAACTGTAAGACATTTCGGAAAAAAACAGAAAAAAAGTCTTTGAGACTTAGGGCTGGCAAAGAGAGTTCTTAGATGACATCAAAAGTATCATCTCTTAAAGGAAAAACTGACAAATGAGGCTTCATCAAAATCAAAAACTTCTGCTCTACAAAAAGATACTGTTAAGAGGATAAAAGGACAAGCTACAGACTGAACAAAAACTTGCAAACCACATATCTCACAAAGGACTAGTATTTAGAATATATAAAGAACTCTCAAATCTCAACAGTTAAAAAAAAAAAAATCTAACAATCCAATTTGAAAATGGGCAAAGAACAAGAACAGACAATTTAATGAAGAGATAGACAAATGGGAAATAAGTACACGAAAAGATACTCAACGTCATTAGGGATATACAAATTAAAACCACTGTGAGCTATTACTACATACCCATTGAAATGGCTAAAATAAAAAACAGTAACACCAAATGCTGGCCAGGGTGTGGGGAAACTGGACCCCTCACACATTGCTGGAGGGAATATTAAACGGTACAGCCACTCTCGAGAAAGTGGGCAGTTTCTTAAAAAACTAAACATGCAACTACCGTACCGTACTAGACAGCCATTGCACTCCTGAACATTTATTCCAGAAAACATGACCCATGTCCACAGGAAAGCCTGTACATGCACTTTATTCATAATAACCCTGAACTGGAAATAACTCAGATGTCTGTCAACAGATGAATGGATAACCAAATTGTGGTACATTCACACCAGGCCACTGCTCACAATGAAGAGGAATGGATTATTGAGATGTGCAGCAACCTGGATGAATCTCCTGAGAACAATGCTGAGTGAAAAGAGCCAATCTCAAAAGGTTACATACTAAATGATGCCATTTATGTCACATTCTGAAATTATAAAATTATAGAAATGGAGAGGTAAACGGAGAGGTAAATGGAGATAAACGGACAGTGTTGACCTCTGGGGTAAAGGAGGGGGTGGGGCGAGAGGAAAGTGGGCGTGGCTATAAGAGGGCAGCAGGAGGGTCCTCGTGGGGACGGGAATGTTTGGCTCTTGACTGTACGAGGTCAACGGCCCAGTGGTGTTCTGTCCTACAGTTGTGTGAGGTATCAGCCTCGGAGGAAATGGGGTAAAGGCTACAGAGGGACCCGTAAGTCTGTATTATTTCTTACAACTGCATGTGAATCTACAATTATCTCAAAACTGAAAATTTAACTTAAAAAAAATAAAAGAGAAGCTTCACATAATCAAAGTTACAAGCTAAGAAATCTAACCCAACTTGGGCAGTTACTGAAGTTCTGTGAATAAAGTCTTGATTGCCATCGAGTCCTCAGGGCTGTTCTTGACTGGTAGGACCCTAGCGAGTGCTCTAGGCCGGAGCAGTGGGAACAGCTCTGCGGAGGGGGCAGCGTTTAAGAGGAACCTTGGAGCTGACAAGTGTGCACTCTGGCTGAGGGACGGGGTGGCTGTGGGGCTCCGAGCGCGGGGACAGCAGGGACAGACCCAGAGATGGGAGGAGGAAGAGCCAAGCCCGGCTGGACCTCAGGGTACTTCTAGGAGAGGATGAGAGGCACGGACAAGGAAGCAGGGAGAGCGAACAGGGCCTCAGAACCAGGGTTTATTTTAAGCTCCAAAGATAACACATGCTTCCAATCCAGACAGCTTTGCACTCCATCCTCAAAGCTGGACAGACCCTGTACGACCAACTCACACAGCTCTCGCTCATTACTTAGCAGTCACACCCTAGAGAACGGATTTTGCTTCAAGTTCTTCCACGTGCCTCCGGAGGGCATGACCATCGGATGGGCCCAGCTCTCCTCCTCCTCCCCCAGCCTAAAGAGGGCAGAGCTTCCAAATGATGGCAGCCATACCTTTTGCAGGAGCCTCATGGTTTTCCGGTTCTCCGTCCTCAGAATGTCCCGGGAGCTTAATCTTTTTCTTCTTAGAATCTGCTTCAACTAAGTAATTAGAAAGATTTAAAAAATTATTTCACATTTATACTAGCAGCTACCATTTAATGAGAGGCCTACATGGCCAGGCCCCTCACATCCATCACCCTGCTCATTCCCCAAGCACCCCAGCCCCGTGGGGTTTCTCCTCCAAGGCAGATGACAAAATGGGCAGTTGCGAGGTGATGGCACCTGCCCAGACTAAGTCCAGGACGGCCTGATCCCAAACGTTATGCTCTTTGCCTTACATGGTACAAAATGCAAGGTCTAACAGATTTTAGACATCCCAAACTCACAGCTTAAAAAGTATTTAACAGGGGCTTCTCTGGTGGCGCAGTGGTAGAGAGTCCGCCTGCCGATGCAGGGGACACGGGTTCGTGCCCCGGTCCGGGAAGATGCCACATGCCGCAGAGCGGCTGGGCCCGTGAGCCATGGCTGCTGAGCCTGCGCGTCCGGAGCCTGTGCTCCGCAACGGGAGAGGCCACAACAGTGAAAGGCCCGCGTACCGCAAAAAAAAAAAAAAAAAGTATTTAACAAACCCTGGGGGGCTTCCCTGGTGGCACAGTGATTAAGAATCCGCCTGCCAAAGCAGGGGACACGGGTTCGAGCCCTGGGCCGGGAAGATCCCACATGCCGTGGAGCAACTAAGCCCGCGTGCCACAACTACTGAGCCTGCGCTCTAGAGCCTGTAAGCCACAACTGCTGAAGCCCGAGCACCTAGAGCCCGTGCTCCGCAACAAGAGAAGCCACCGCAATGAGAAGCTCGTGCACCACAATGAAGAGGAGCCCCCGCTCACCGCAACTAGAGAAAGCCGGCACGCAGCAACGAAGACTCAACGCAGCCAAAGATAAACAAAAATAAATAAATAAATTTATAAACAAAACAAAACAAAAAACAAACCCTGGAGCATAAGCTAGCCACAAACCTTCCGAATGCTTCTGCTTTCTTTTCCCTAGACTGGTTTTTGTCTCCCCTTCCCGCTCCGCGCCTCCATCCACCGCCCCGTCCTGGGTGCACTCAGCCTTGCTCCTCTTCCTCTGGCTCTTATTCCCTGCAGAGCCGGCGGCCTCGAAGACGGCCTCCCCTGCAGCCTCCTGCTCGGCCTCCTGTCCTGCTTTGCGCTTCTTAGGCTTCTGACTCTTTGAATTCTCTTGGTGGTTTTCTAATTTTAGTTCTTTCTTTTCCTTTTTTCTCTTCTTCTGCCGTCCTTCCTTCCTTTCTCTCTTATTCTTCTTCGTCTCTGCTGGCTCTTCCATGCTGTCATTTGCTTTGGAGGACGCGACCTTGGCGTTGTTCTCTGCACGTGGTTTGGCCGCTTGCTCCAGCGGCTGCTGATCTTGCCCCTTACTGACTGGTTCCTTATTGTTAAGCGAAACCAAGAAACACATAAATACTCATTCCAGACACATATCATCTCATGTATCTACTGAATGAATTCTTCTAAGGAAATTTTTATTACTTACCACTTTACGACTGTGACCCCCATCAAAATAGTTAACACGTGGCAGTAAGTATACAAAAACGGAAAAAACTACCCACAGCCCACATTCCTCTCTGCACTTAACATTTTCATTCCACTGGAAAAGTGAAGAATCCGTATGCCACGTAAAAGCCAGACCTTTAATTCTGGCTCGCTCTTTGCCTTTTAGGTAGAAGATGAGCATGTAGGTGTGGCAGAAACCACCAGATGTATGCACCTGCAGCTCTGTTCATTACTAGCCAGGTAACTCAGGGCAAGTTATTTACCTGCTCCAAACCTATTTCCTCATCTGTGAAAAGATAGTTAGTGATATCTACCTGATACAGTTCATGTACGAATAAAATGAGAAAAGCGATGCTCAATAAAGCAGCCAGATGTACGGGAAGAGTTTTGTAAACTACTGAGTACTCGACAGAGGTGCCGTTATCATCATCAGTGTTTAGGTTGATGGTTACCCTTAGCGGACAGTCAGGGACACCTGGACAGGTATAAAGTGGAGAGTAAGGAACCATGGAAATGTGAGCTGGAATAAGATAACCTTCCCATTTACTGCACCACCTTATTCAAACCAGCACACAGATTGTTTTAAAAAATGACTTCAGCAAAGCCAGCCCCATTGCCTGCTGTCGTCTGACTATAAATATGCTGCAGTCTCTAGGCCTGCCCTTTCTCAAGAGAGGATGTGGAGCAATTCACTGAACTGCTCGGGGAGCCCTGATGCATCTGGAGGGACAGGGGCTGGCGGCTCCTGGGCTGCTGCAGGTGTGGTGGACAGTCCGAGGCCAGGGCCCACGTTCCATCTCTGTTAGTTAACGGCCAGGTGACTGGCACAAGTCACCGCAGTCCTCCTCCTTTGAGAAGCGAGGCCACAAGGGGGGAATGCTGCCCCCAACCTGGACCAAATGAAGGACTGGCTTTCACTGACAAACAAGAACTCTACTGAGCTCCCGCCTCAGGCAACCCTTAATGCCCAGCCCCCGGCTCAAAGAGTAGCATTTAGGATATTAATACTAAAGATTAAATAGTTGGAGTTTTCTCAGCAGCAGTTCAGAGAAGTCAAGTCGTCCATGTACATGCGGGAGAGGCAGGGGATGAGTTCAGAAAGGATCTCAGGAGGAAGAGGGACACCCTGTCCTACAAGCTCCTTCCTAGGGTACAGTGTGTAGTGAGCATGATCACAACAGGGTCTGAGCGCCGCAGCCCTGAGACCAACCCGTTCAGTTAAGTCTCTAGCTGCTGCCTCGCCTCCACTTCCAAACCAATCCCCCAGCTGCTGGAAGAAGGCGGAGAGAGGGAGGGGAGAGAGCGAGGAAAGGAAGGAGGGAGGGAGACACACATTCACCCGCCCAGCAGCTACTCAATAAATGAGTAAACAAATTCACTCCCCATCTACTTCCTATTTCATTCCAGGCTCTCCTCCAACGTGGTCCCCTCAGGGACGACTTCACCGACTCTCTCCTGACAGAGCACCCTCCTTTACTCTCTGCCCCGTCTCCTGCCTCCCATTGCTTCCTGGCCCGTATCACCACCTGACACCATAGCATCAACCCTTATACGCAGCTGTCTGTCTGTCTCCCCCACTAGAATACAGCTCTGGAGGGCAGGCCTTGGGCCTGAGGATGGCTGCGTCCACAGTGACCAGGTGCGATGCACACCAGGGTACAGAGGGTGTTGCAGCTGAGGAGAATATAAAGTCTCCAGCCCAACACCTCAGGGGCCTCTGAACTGTTTGCACCACAATCTCTAGGCACGTGCTGGGACATTTACTGCACAAAGGCAATGCAATAACAAGCCTCGTTTTACAGAGCTCAGAGTTTACCACGAGCTGCTTACTGGTTATTTTATTTAATTCTTAGTATGTTCACAGCTTTAAAAAGGAAAGTGGAAAACCCTTTTTTTTTTAACTCTGGAGTTAAACTAAGTAATTTTAAACTTTTGATTCTTAGTTAAAATGTAAATAACCTTTAAAAAGCAGGTGTCACATAACTGCCAATTAAATGATTGGTTGTAAGGTTTCAAAGGCCTAGTTTGTACGTTTAGAGACAAACGCTGGATATACTGCCAAGAGAAAGTTTCATTTTTCTCCCAATTTGTGGCCAAAACTATTCTCTCTACATAAAAATGCAAATCAATTGCTGACAAGGTGACTAGAATAAAAGACCAGTCAGACCCCACTGTTTTTTTTTGAAACACTAACAGTATGTCTCCAGATGGGACTTATGCTCCAAGTAGGAGCTAAGTGCAACTGAATTAATGAGAAAAATGTTTAACAATGTAACCAAGAATGTGCCTACAAGATATCAAAGTACGACTCTCTGCATGTGTATTCCACGTCTGGGGCCTCTCTGATCAAACCATTTTGACTGAAGGTGGTTGACTCATTTACTCCAATGACTTCTCCGTCCAGCAGAAGGAAGGAGACCAGCACTTACCAAGTGCCCCCTACCTGCTGGGCATGAGCTGGGATGCCTGTATACCCTCATTTGCCTTCCGTGACCCCTCACCCCACACCTAAAAGAACACCTAGTCACCCTCTCTGTCCTCACCCTGTTTATTTTTCTTGGTGGCACTATCACACCTGAGATATTTTCTATTTTTTGTTTGGGGCCTGACACATATCAGGTACCCAGTAAGTACTGAGTATAAATACCCACTTTTATTTGAGATAAGGAAACTTAGGCTCAGAGAGGTTAAGTAACATGCTCAAGATCAAATGCTTGGCAAACAGCACAGCAGGGATTCAAACCAGGTCTGTCAGAAACCCGAAGGTCCTGTTCTTTCTAACACTTCCCGCTGCCTGATTTCTAAGCGGATCAATTCATGTTAGCTGGTACCATTAACAAACATTGGGATTAAATACCTTTCTCTGCACAATAAGGAAATCTTCTCTGCAGTGCACTGTTTATTCCTTCCCATTAATGAAGGCACAGAGAGGCTCTCTGAAAAAGAAGGCTGTTTTGACCTCCAAAAATAAGACATTCCCATTTCATTATTACCAATCATTTTTGCCACACTGCAAGTCTAGAGTGAGATCTGACTTACATTGCTGGAAGCTTCAGAGAAGATATTCCACACCTGCTCCAGGATGGATTCATTATGAACTTTTAAACTGTTCTTCATCCAATTCTGTATGAAAAAATAAAGAAAAAACCCCACTTATCCCATATTCTGACAGGTATACATAAGCTGTCACCAATAGGCCCATATCCCTTCCATTCAAGGAAGTCATATCAAATACATACCTGAAATTTCGCCCTTTTCCTGGGAACGTTGTCAAAACCACTAATTTGCCCTAAAAGTTCCCTCACTTTGGGGCTGACATTGGGTCTTTTTATTAATTCATTAATTTTCTACAAAAAACGAAGATAAAACAAAAACAATAAATAATTGACAGATGAGTTTCACGGAAGTCAAACTAGCGGGTTCACACGTCATGTACAGATTTTGTATTAGTGTCTATGTTTACAAATTCAACATAGTACTGAAAGTCCAGAGCAATTAGGCAAGAAATAAAAAGCATCCACACTGGAAAGGAAGAAGTAAAATAATCTGTTCACAGATAACACAGTCTTATACGGTGCAAACCCAAAAGATTCCACAAAAAGAATCTTCAGGGCCAATTAACAAGTTCAGCAGTCACAGGATACAAAATCAACACTCAGAAATCAAGTTACATTTATACACACTAACAGTAAACAAATCGAAAAAGAAATTAAGAAAACAATTCCATTTATAATACCATCAAAACGAATAGAATGCTTAGGAACAAACTAAACCAACCAAGGGGGTGAAAGACATATACCGAAAACTACAAAACACTGCTGAGAGAAATTAAAGATACAAATAAATGGAAAGATATCCTATGTCCATGAACTGAAGACAATATTATTAAGATGTCAGTACTACCCAAAGAGAGCTACAGATTCAAATGTAATCCCTACCAAAAAATGGAAAAGTTCTGGAGATAGATGGTGGTGATGGTTGTACAGCACTGTGAGTGTACTTAGTTGTATATACTTTAAAATGGTAAACTATATGTCATGTATAATCTATCACAATTTTTAAAAACTGAAAGAAAAACATATAAACAAACCAAAAGTGATCAAAAGAATAAGACAAAAGTGGATATTCTAGGCACTAGGGAATAAATTTAAGATCAAGACAACAATATTAAAATCGAACAAACAAACATGACATAGCAAGAACAAGAGATGAAAAATAAATAAGTGATCTAGAGAAAGGGCTTATGGCAATCACAGTGAAGGCAGAGGAAAAAGGTAATTATTAAAGTTAGGGAGATGGCAATCCATAAGAAACGTGGTCACTTATGAGCCAACAAATAAAGACAAATAATGCAGCTAAACAAATATAGTGCAGGAAAGGGTCCCTGCATTAGGGAAGAACTGCAGCTATATATAAAGAGACCAGAAAAAAACTGATACAGGATACAAAGAGGATAAGGCACCCAGGCAGAAAAACAAATCAAGAAAGCATGAACAAGGAAGAAGTCAGGCTAGCTCAGCACTGGCCAGAGCCACGTGCTGAACCAGAGGAGAAGCGTACCAGCGACCGAGTTTGGAGGAAGACACTGAGATCCATGCCAAATAGGGTATTTCCCCCTGACCCACTATCCACTCTCCGTGTGTAAGCACAGAGACATCGGGAAGGATGCTCGGTGAACATTAACACTGATGGGATTCCAAAATTCAATCTTTAAAAATGGAGAATTTAAGAATTTAAGGAAAAGAATAAATACCCAAATCCATGTCTGTTGGACAGGTCGCAGCAGGACCCGTGCACTCTCCCAGCAGACCACATTCGGTCTCAGGTGTCTGCTGACGATGCCAGCTAGGGAGCTACAGAGGACTCAGATGGGCCGGTGCACCAGGACAGAATCCGGAACAAAGTCCTTGGATCTCTAATACAGTGGCACGGCTGCTGAAGCCTGACAGTTTAGAACAAGGGTGGGCAAACCTTTTCTGAAAAGATTTGAGGCTTTGCAGACCATTCAGTGTCTGTCCTAACTACTCAGTGCAGTCCTTGGAGCACTAAAGCAACCACAGACAAGGTGTAAACAAATGGGTATGGCTGGGTGCCAATAAAACTTCACAAAGAAGCGGTGGGCCGGATCTGACCTGTGGGCTGTACTTTGCTGACCTCTGCGCTAGAGGATTTCATTCAAGATGTGATGTCAACAGTCACAGAACTCACACACCAGGTACCTCCAGCTCAGGGGCCTAGGAATGTCATCCGGTACTCAGGGAGAGCAGACATAGGGCCCCAAAGTATGGCTGATGGCCGCCAGCCCAAATATCTCAGTTAAGACAAGGGGTCTCACTAGCTTCTCAGTCTGCACTGGCAGACTTTGTTAGTCCTTCGTGAACCGATTTTCCCTCCCAGGAGTTTTCTAACTCAGTAAGCGGGTCAATATCAGAAAATCCAAATTTAAACTCTGTCATCAAAGAGAGTAACTATTTATTTGATTTCCAGGAAAATACAGAGTTTCCACACAGAGGACATTTGTCTTTTCATTCTCCTACCTTCCTTTCTGAATCTTTCCTCCTGCTACTCTTCTGTAAATGGTGAATAACATACTGGAAGTTATACCTCAGTAAACTAGGGATTTCGTTGCTTTTGCCACTTTTATAATGTATGCTTTCATTTTATTTTAGAAGTAGAAAATTCCTCCCATTTATGAAGATGTCTCTGTTTTGCCCGACTCTGATGACAGACGCCACAGCTTAACACAGTTTGAGTTATAAACGTTGCATCATCACTAGATGCAGATACAGATTAGAAAGCTTCCGTTCGGTTTCGTAGCCAAGGGAAAGTCAGTGAGAATTTGGAAATATTTTTGCAAGAAATCTGCAAAACGTGTAGATTAAAGACAAAATACACTGCAGTTGCACTGAAAGAGAAATAAAGAGCTCTATCCTAAGACGTGATGTTTCTGGGTCTTGCCTGCACGGATGATAACATTTATTCTTGGTTTCTTAGGTGTCCCAAGAAAGTAGAAGATGTCAGATGAAGCTTTTTGATGACTTAGATCTTACAGGGCTTCCCTGGTGGCGCAGTGGTTAAGAATCCGCCTGCCAATGCAGAGGACACGGGTTCGAGCCCTGGTCCGGGAAGATCCCACATGCCGCGGAGCAACTAAGCCCATGCGCCACAACTACTGAGCCCGCGCACCTAGAGCCCATGCTCCGCAACAAGAGAAGCCACCGCAATGAGAAGCCTGCACACCGCAATGAAGAGTAGCCCCCGCTCTCCGCAACTAGAAGAAGCCCGCATGCAGCAACAAAGACCCAATGCAGCCAAAAATAAATAAAAATAAAAACAAATTTAAAAAAAAAAAACAGTTGAAGTCTTTAAAAATAAAGAGATACAGTCCAAGTAAAATAATAATAATAATAATAATAAAAGAAAGACCTTACCTGAATCCATGCCTGCTGTTTAACATCACCTTTGTGGGTTTTACCTTCATACCCTTTGCCACCATACTTCTGATCTTCGCTTATGCATTTCACATGGTTTTTATAGTCGTCACCCCTTAAAGTGAGAAAGTTCCACCGTTAGATTGATTCTCAAATTGGAGTCTCTGTCTAAAGCTACCACGCTGCCCCAGCCTTCTGCCGTCCACACTTACATTCACATCTGTGCTCTGCACAGCCATCCCACCTCTTTCACTTACTATACTGGTAACCTCCTGGTCACATCACATTTTCCTTCTTCCCAACTGTTCAAAACCCACCACCAAACTTTCCACCCAGTTTTATATACAAATGTCTTAAAATCAAATTGATAGGCAGCATTTTTTTTTAGTCATATGTGAATATATACTAAATAAAAAAGGAAAGAATTCTCTACAACAGGGTGGCTTTATCTTAAATTACAAAACCTGTAGGACTTCCTGGTAATATAGTAGGCAATCAATTATCAGTTGTAGACTAAGTTAAAAGGTGGTGTAAAATGGTGGTATCAGGTCACAAAAAAGATCTAGGAGTCTTGGAAAAAAAGGAAACTTGATTCTGTCTCAAACGATCTTTCTAAAGCTCTATGCGGTCCTCAGGGAAACGTGGGAGCAAGGTTGAGGGCAAAGTCCCCTAAGGAGAAACCACCCAATTTTCACCTGTTCTATATATCCCTCCTCCTAGGATTAGGTATGAATGAAGACTTTAGCAGTTTCCAAACTTTTTTTTTTTCCTTTTTTTAAATATCACTGCTTTAGAAAGAAATTAAAAGGGACTGTCAGCAAATATTCCCCAAATGCCATAGAGGCCATTAGGACGGATGCACCAAAAATGACCTTTTTACCTGAACCCTCTGAAGCTGAAGGGAATCAGTATGAGACTGAGGTTGGCCAACTACAAATGACCCTCCCGAAGAAACAGGGACGAGCAAGATCCATCCTGCACCCTCCCCTCAGTCCTCCCCTTTCCAGAGACCCTCTCAGTGGAAGCACCTGACACACGGGGGGCCAGGAGCTTCACTGCCACCATCACCACCGATTTTCTAGGGAGGGCCGAGCCTCTTCTCCCAGATAGCTCCTCCACTGTGAATTAATAAATTCATTTTCTGGTCTATAAATCCATTTCTTCACTGTGATCAGCACACCACACCCCTGAAACCCTACTCCACATGGTCACCTCCCTGGGTCTGGTAACAGTGCCAAGGACACAACAGCAAGTGTCACAGACTGATCAGATTATGACCGAACCCATAATTCCCTTTCCCTGAGTCTTCCCTTTAAATCATCCTTAAAAGGCAGATGGTCTTGTAAGGCACTTTTAATTTTTTTTCTTAATTTCTTTTCTCAAATTTGCCTCTTGCTTATTCTTTTTTTTTTACTGCTTTGTGGGACCAGGGGCTCCATAATTGGTCTGGACCTTTACTATGGATCTACCTGAATTCTGTGGAACTTACCAGAAGTCTTTACCACAGTCAATGCAGGAAAGACATTCACAGTTTCTGCAAAGAGCCACATGCTTTTCTACTTGTATTTTCTTCACTGATTCACCACATGCATTGCATGTAAAAAATACCATTTTTAGCTAAATGATTAAATATTTTTTTATCCAAGACAGGTTTTAAGTCTTATCCTAAAAAAAAATCAAAAAGGAAAAAAGATAATTATCATTGTAGTCTGAAACTTCTTTTCCAAATATACAATTCAGACAGCTAGCTTTTCACATGAAAACAACAACACAACTGAATCAAAGTTGATCAGCAATCTGCATAAACCTCTACCACCACATAAGTAAAATTATCATCAACAATAATAATATGGCTAACTTTTGTTGAGTGCTTATCATGTGCTGGGCTCTATCCTAACAGCTTTAAGCTAATGAACTTATTTAATCCTCACAGCAACCCTATGAGGTAAGGACTATTACTGTTCACAATTTACACGAGGTATTGGGACTCAGAGAGATTAAGCAATTTGCCCAAGGTCACACAGTAGCGGAACCAGGATTTAAGCTTCACAGGCTGTCTCTAGAGATGAAGAGTTTTGGGGGCGTTAAATGAAATATCCTACCTTTCCCAATAACTTAAAGTGCATACATGCGTTCTCTTTCTCTCTAATGCCTCTAGGTATGCGCTGCAAATTATTTCAAGTCCCCAAATACAATAAGAACACAGCAAAAGTGGAACTGAGGAAGGTTTAGAAAGTGGAGAAGAGGCCTAAAAATAATTTCTATAAGCACAAAAAGCACTCCTATAGGCATAACTATGTACCCACCAGATGTTAAAAATGAGGATGTGCCTCTCGGTTTTAATGGACAGGAGTAGGTGTGGCTCCCTGTCAGATCAATAAGAAAGAAATGGGACCATATTCAGGTGTCCCAATGCTGGGTGCTGCATTACTGGAGGGTGTTCCCAAACCCAAGTGTCCCGAGCACTGCCCCATGATTAAGTGGGTCCACACCTACACATAACTACCATTTAAAAAGTTCACGAAGATGCTATTGTGCTCAACAAAACATGAATTCACCTAAAAGTGTGACAGAAGTCATAGTAACTTTCCAGGGTTATATAATTTTTTATCACTAGATTCTAAGAGTGTTGTCATTTTACATTATAAATAAGTTTCACAGCAAAAATATTGAGAACAATTGTTTAACCCAGCACTTTCTTCCTCATGGTGAAGGTAAGGATCAAGTAAACTGATACAATTTGTTTCCGGATAAGACTCCATTCGAGAATCCTTCAGCACAAATGAGTGACTCCTGGGTCGTGGAAAATTCTCATGTATGAAATCACTGTCTCTCCTCCACTCCCACGTTCTGAGTCACTGCTGGAGAGGACATACCTAAGCAAGGATCAGGGCTATTCCCATCCATTCAACCCTGAATGGAAATGTACATCCTGGCTGCAACTCCAGGGTTTACAGAGGCCCAGCTGATCTCTCTTGGGGGTCTCTTGCCCCGCAGAGCACTGCTGGATGTCAGTTTGCCTGATGTGCTACACACAAAACGCGGGTCCCTGACCCCAGGACCCCTTCCTCAGCTCACCATCAGGGTTACATGTGGTCAGCTACAGCCTAGCAGAGAATCCAGAGGAAAACAAACCTGACTGTTCTGGGATGTGCACCAACAAAGACCATCTTCTCACCTGATTATGGTAAAGACATGTGAAACAGTCACAAGTCCTGGGGGGCTGGCATCACTTGGACTATGACCTATTCCCCCGAAGCCAGCATTCTGTACCCAGCAGAAGGATGATAGATTACTGGCAGGCAACAGAGCAGCCACCCTGCCTCACAAGGAGAACAAGGCCAGAACAAAAGCCCACACCACACTGTCAAATAAATAGTCTCTAGCAGCACTTTGGTCTAAGAATGAGAGTAAACCACTAATTAATCACCAAGAAATTGGCTGTCATTGTACACACAAGGTAGAAGCAGCTGCGATGAGCCAAATTATCTGCTGGAAAATTTAGAAGTACTTTCATAAGGAGATTCAACAATGAAAAAAATACCCCCTCAAACTGAAGCTATGGACGGGAGCTTTCCAACCTTCATTTTTGAGGTCTATTCTGTATCTTAATCAAGGGGGAGAGGGGAGGGGAGGAGGCTTAGGCAAGTTTTGAGATCCAGTTGGGAGGTGCAGGCTGCAGTGGAAGGTCAGGAATTAAAGGCCTGAAGAGGACCGCTGGAGACAAAATTTATCAACTCAAAGAAGCCAGTGATGTTGACAAAAAAAGATGCTCGGAATATCTGTGTAAAACATGTTTTACCTCTGGGGATTAACCATACACAGTGTGAACATCAGTTCAGGCGAGGATTAGAATTTGGTCACGTGTCCGTCAGAAAAATACCCCTCCAAACGTTTTCATTTGGTCTTTCGTGGCATACGTTTACATTTAGAAATCTGTTGCGATTCTTTAAAAGGTAGAATGGGTAGCTTGCACAGTAAGCCAGAACTCAGTCTCACAGTGCCTCTGGATTTTTAGAGCCATCACTGCGTTTTTAGAGTTGATGAGCAATGGGGGCAGTGTGGCCACCTGCTTGCTAAGGAGATAAGGTCTGTAAGGAGCTTACCCCTTTCTTTTATGCAGTAAACACTTGCCTGTGTGCCTGTGTGGGGAGAGGAGGGAGGGGCTGCAAAACAGCAAGCCCAAAGCCACCCTAACTGCACAGCCTGCCTGGCAAGCCTGAGCGCAGGGCTGACAATTTCAGAAGTGCAAACGCTACAAACTTACAAGAAGACACCCTGTGAAAATTCAGCCCCTCTAATTGAAGATAGCACTGCACTTCCTGAAACAAAAGACTCAACTCATTCAAACTTCACAAGACTAAATAAATGTGGAAGAAATTTAAATAATTAAACTTTCAAATGATGTTTTTGGTAAATTTGTAACATTTGTAGCTCAGAGGTTAGAAAAGCTAAAAACATGCCGCATTAAGACTTTTAGGACACCTGTCTACTGGGTTCAGGTGCCATATATGTCATGACCGTCCATTTAAAGGAAACCTAAGTCTTTAGCCTAAAGCCAGGCCACACTGGGCAAGGAGACCACCCTTGTCACAGCAGAGTATGATGGGTATTGGACAGTAGCGCTGAGTTGATGGGCAACAGACAGCATCAGTACGGGGCTGGGAACTTGTGAAGCAATCCAGGCACCTCAGTCTCCTCTTACCAAGACGGTGGCCGAGTTCTGTTGACCTGGGCCTGGAGTCAGGGCCAGAGGATCTGAGCTGGAGCCCGCATCTGCCAAGTGAAAACTAAATGACCTCGAGGTACCTAAACTTCGCAGATTCTGTTTATCTGTAAAATGGGTCTATTATCTATCGTAGAGCACTGTGTGGAAAGTTAAATAAGATCCAGATGTCAGTGATGGATCCTTATCCAATGGTAGAATTTCTTGTGATCTATTAATCTGCACATCAGTGACATGGCTCCCAGTCCCCTCCAAACACATGCTTCTTTAAATGTGACCCTCAGTCCATCCATCCATCTTCATAAACTCTCTTTAGTCTCCTATGGCTCCCCACCCCATGGGTGCCCACGCTACTGCCCTGTTCCCTGATGACATGAACTCAGGTTTGTTCTGGGATTGTATTTGGGGTGATTTTTTACCTTCCTCCCTACACATTTTTGTATTGGTTATTAAAAAAAACCCCCACTATTCTTAAAACATTCCTTCGCATACACACACAGACCTAAACCCCATTGCCACCATCACACACCGAAACAGCCCACCTGAGGGGCCAAGCTGTCAACAGCCCCCAGTGAGCTCCGTGGCCTTGAGCACTCAACCCTCAGAACTTAAATTCTCCCATCTGTGAAACAATGCATCTGGTCATCTAGGCCAGCCCTGAACCCCTTGGGGGGTGGCGGGGAAGAGGGAGAATTCCAAGAAACGAAGGGTATGGTGAAAGGGAAGGACAGACAAGTACAAACTGTCCACCATCACACCTAAACCTCTGAATGTGGGGTGATGAGGGTCTGGATGTGCACTCAGGGAGGACCTCTCCCTTGCTCTGCATAAACTCTAGGAGGCAGGTACACCCATCTCCACTGGACAGATGAGCCAGCTGAGCTGGGAGAAGCTGAGCCGTGTCTCTCTGCCTCCCAGTTCCAGTCTCACACCCTCCCCACACACTACATCACCAGCACGGGTTTAAACACTGGTGTCATAACTATCTGTGCAAGTCCACCTGTCAGGCACTATGCTAGGCACTGGTGGGGAAGGCTGGGGCCGCTCTTTGAATAAGTCCCAGATGGGCCCTCTGCAGGAAAGGCAGCCTTGCACACACTCACACCCCACTTCATGCCCCTAATCTCTCCTCAGAGGCAGGGGCTGCAGAAAATCCTGACATTTATTGAGCATCTACTATGTGCCAAGCCCTATCATAGGCGGTTAACACGTTTGGGCTCATGTAATCCTTACAAGAATTCTCTGAGTTAGATTCTATATTATTCCCTTTTGACAGACCAGGCACCAAGTGGTTCAGTAACCTGCAGCAGGTCACACGTACAGTTAGTGGCAAACCTGGATTCACACGCAGCTATTCTGGCCCTAAGTCCCGGGCTCTCAACCACTATGCCCTAAGGCCTCCTCCTTTGGGACCCAGCTCCCCAAGACTCAAAGAAGGCAAGCGCCTCGTCCCCAACATGCCTTGCAGCCCAGTCCAGCGGTGACCAACCATCCTGGCTGCAAACCCCTCTGTGGGTTCAAGGCACGGGGGCCTTTCCATTTTAAAACCCGGAGGGATTGGTCATCCCAAGTCCCGAACTCCTTCCACTTCCCCAGAGTACGAATGGGACCTGAATGCATTTCCTCCTTCCATGCGTATACGCCAAAGGAGAGACTCTCTAACGGTGGAAACGCAGGCATCGGCCACAGCGCGTCCCCCGCCCCACTCTCTGAGCCCCAGCCTACTAGGTCGGACCTCTGGGCCACCGCCCCTCACCTCTGAGCCAGCGCCCGCCAAAGGTTTCAACCGGCCGCGAGAGCACGTGGAATCGCCACCGCCCGCCCAGCGGAGCCGTCACCTCCCTCCAGAGATTCCCCCAGCAAAATTCGCTTCTGCGCCTTCCCGCGCGCCTGCGCGCCGCGGCCACACCTCCTGGCGGAAGTGACGCAACCGGAAGCCGGAGGCGGATCGTGCTGGCCGAGGGGGCGTTGCCTGGGTGGTTCGGCTGCCGGCGGAACCCGGCGAGCGGCGCTGAGGGCGGCGGCGGCGGCAAGAGAAGAGAAGGTGGCGGGGCGTGGAGCGGCCTCCGAGGGGAAGGTAGGCGCCGGGCCAGGAGGCCGGCCTCTCAAGGGCGTGCGGGTTCGGCGCGGTGGGAGCACCCCGGAACCCACGCTGGGTTCCCGAGGGTCGGGCAGGGCATGGAACCACTGCCGCCCTCGCATCCCCGGGCACCGCGAGGGTCAGTGGAGCTGTCGGGTCAGTCGTGTTAACCCGCGGCCGCGCGGTGCTCTGGCTCAGAGACCAAGACCGGTCCGGGGCCTCGAGCGGGGCCTTCCCCTTCGTGCAGCTCCCTCGGCATGGAAACCCCACCCGCGTCCCCTCCCGGCCTCCTCCGGCTAGTCGCTGTCGGCCGCCCGGGCACCGCCCGCGGGAAGAAGCGGGTCCCTCCCCGCCCCGGCTCGCAGCATCACGCTGTAGTTGATAATAGTGCTTAAGACTACAGAGCTCCTAGCCCCCCCAGCCCCACTGGCGTAAGACCTCTCCGTGCCTCGGTTCCGCGTCTGTAAAACGGGTGTGATAACGGTTCCCACGTGGTGGGGTTCTTGTAGGATTTCATGAGTTGGTGAATGTAAAGCACTCAGAGTGCCTGCGGCTTAATCGCTTGGCTGCTCTTCTCAGCCCTTAAAACAGGTCGCGCACACAGAGGTGGAGACTAAGTGTGTGTTGCTTCAATGAGTGAATGAAGGTTGAACGGGGTTTGAACAGAGAATTGTGAGAAGCATTAGGCCTAGAGTGGGGCCGTGTGGGTGATAAGGAGGCTTTCTTTCTGGAGGTGAGCAGGGTTGGGAATGGAACAGAGGGTGTATGTGAGGGCTGCTATAACAAAATACCGCAGCCTGGTGGGGGCCTTGAACAGTAGACATTTATTTTCTCACAGTTCTGGGAACTAGAAGTCCAAGATCAAGGTGTCAACAAGATAGTAATCTATACTATCTTGGTATAAATTTGTAGCATTTAGAACAGGAGGATACCTTAGAGATTATCTGACCCAATGGGGGAACCCCTCCACTTTCACAGAGGAGAAAACTGGGGCCCAGAATCTCCATCCATCCTGAAACCATGTATTGAGCACCTACTGTGTCGAAGGCACTCTTCTAGGTACCAGAGATACGCTGATCAACAAGACAGAAGATTTTTTTACCTTGTGACAAAGTGAGTTAGCTGAAAATATAGAGAGCCCCGTGCTTCTTGTATCACAACAGAGCGCCTGTGTTGCACGTGTTCATCCTCATGTGTGCTGTGCTTTACTTTACTTTGGTGCTTATCTCTGGGATCACCTGGATAGTCAGGTATAGGTAGTAGACTGAAGAGGCTACTGACTTATTCCAAGGAAGGCCTTTGAGCTATTGGATGTAACTTGGAGAAGTGGTTAAGCATGTGGACTTTGGAGTCAGATTCCCTGGGTTTAAATCCCAATTCTGTGCCTTATTGATTACCTATTACTTATTAGCTGTGTTTGTCCTCTGTAACTCTGTTCAGGTTATCTATTGCTGTGTGACAAACTATCCCAAAACTTGGTGACTTAAAAACTGTTTTATTTTATCTCACGGTTTTGTGGGTCAGGAATTCAGTCAGGGCCGTGCTGGGTGGTTCTTCAGCTCCACATGTATGGACTGGGAGTGGTGATCAGCTGGAAGGGCTGGTGTGGAGCATTCATTGTGGCTTTGCTCCCACATCTGGTACCTGGGAAGGAATGGCTGGAAGGCTGGGCTCAGCTGAAGGCTGGCTCCATGTGCTCTCTCCAGCTGGGTGTCTGACAGTCCTGCTGTTGACTCAGGCCTTCCAGAGCCAGTGTCCAAAACATGGAAGGTGGAAGCTGTCAGCTTGTAGGACTTGGGCCCAGAAATGGGCACAGCTTTACACCCTTCCTTTTACCTGTTCTGTTGATTAAGGTAGAGGCTGTTCAGATTCAAGGAGAGGATTCCTAGATCCCACCTCCCCTCGGGAAGAGGGTCAGAGAAGTTGTGGACCTCTTTTATCCACCAAATGCCTCATTGTTCTCGTCTGTAAAATGAGGCTAATAGTATGTAGTATCTATTTTACAGTTATTCTGAGGATTAAATGAGTTAATATGTGTAAAGAGCTTCAAATACTGCCTGGCATAGAGGAAACATTTGATAAATATTGTTATTGTTACTAGGTACATGATACATTATTATTCATAGCTGTTATTCATAGGACACATAAGAAATACAAGATGCAAATTCGTTTTCTGGAGTTTTTTATAATCTTATTGGAGAGGCACAGGATTGACATGAAGCAATTAGAGAACTATATTAAGTAATATAGAATAGTTACAATTTTTATAGTCAAAGTAAACTGTGGAATGGTTCATAACTTTGCATGTCACTTCTCTATAGCTAGAGAATGTCTAATATAGATTCAGAATATTTTCTGTATTTTAACATTTAAGTCTTTGGGGTATGTTGTGTTTTTAATGTCCTTTTTCTCATGGGCATAAGAGCATGGGCTCCATCCAGGGTTTAGGAACCAGGAGGTGAGATGATGGGAGATGAGATGTGGAGATTCTGAGTTGAAGGGTCATACGGTTGGAGATGTTCAGCAGAAAGCTGGACATTTGGAACTGGTGGCTGAAGCTGGAGTTTCAAATTTAGGAATTGTCTGCTCTGAGCAGGTGAAAGCTAAGAATAGATGTGATGGTGATGGGAAAGAGAAGAGGGCCCAGGTGCTGAATCTTAAGGGACATTAACGTGTGGGGGGCTCACAGGGGAAGAAGTGCAGCCTGGAGATGGGACAGATCAGGGACATGGAGAACCGGGAGCCTTCTGGGCAGGAGGAGTTCCACAGTGGAGGTGGGCAGGCTGCACCACCACCTGTTGTGGGAAAGCTTGGGGGGAAGGGACTGAGGGCAGGCCACTGTGGGGAGTCTGTTTCAGCACAGTGAGAAGGGCAGCAGGTTGAAAGGTGAAAAAAGGAGTGGTGAGAAAGTAAAGTAGGGTGTGTAGCTTGCTCTTTCAAACGTGTGAGAGGGGGGCCCTGTGATGACTAGATATACCTGGGGGAAAGGTTTGTTGTCCTGTTTTGTTTTGTTTTGCTTTTTTCAACACGGGGCCATCTTGGCGTGTTTACAGGGACTGGTGAGCCAGTGGAGGACAGAGTGGAGCACTGAAAGGGGTGATGAAGCAGAGTCCTAGAGGGGGAGGAGAAGGGAAGTCAGCTTTGGAAGGAGAAGGCGCGCTTCATCCTTTGAGGTGAAGGGATTGAGGGGGGTGAGCGGGAAATTTGGAATCACAAAAGGAATTTAAAGGCGCTCAGGGTATAGTAAGTCATTCATGGAATCAACCTTAGTGAAGTCAGCGTCACAGTCATTTTTATGGAAGAGGGAGACAGACGTGGTGAGAATGAAGAGAATGGAAAAGATTCAGAAGCACTGTTGTGGGGAGTGTAGACGGAGTTGAAAAGAAACAAATAGAAAACGTTACTAACCAGCAGCAGAGATCAGCTAGTGTGCATTTTAGTGGTTGAGTATCTGCTGTGTGCCAGGTGAAGGTGGATAAGATGGTACCTTCAGAACTCACGGCAGAGTTGGAGACACAGGTGATAGGACATAATGACAGGGTATCTTACTGAAGTATTTATGCGGTAAGATCGCACAGATGTGACCCCAAAGTCAGACTTGAGGAAGGAACGGTGGGGAAGGGGAAACGTGGCCGGAAAGACTTCAGGAGCGGGTGACAGCTCAGCCAAACCGTGTTCAGAGCGTGGGCGTTATCTGGAAGGTGGGAGAGTCATTTGTCAATAAAGTATTCCCAGGACAGGAAGTATCAGAACCAGAGACTTTTGAGGAGAGAGCAAGGCAGAGGTCTGCAGTCCACCTGCTTCAGAATCACCTGGATGCGCACAGTGCAGATGCCTCGGCCCCGGGACTCTGCATTTTAACTGGCTTTCTAGGTGTTCCTTCTAGATAACATGAGTTGAATATTTAATACATTGCCAGGGGCTATATTAAATGTTCGCATGGGTTCTCACAATTATCTCAATAACTGTGAGATAGGATGAGGAAAGTAGGACACAGAGAAGTCATTTGCCCAGCCGTATAGCTAGTGAGTAGTGGGCTAGGGGTCCAAAACTGGCCAGGAACACAGCTTGTTTGGGGAGCTGCAGGTAGTTTATTTTGCAGGGCACACCTGGGATTAATAGGAAGTAAGGCTAATAATAATAATAATAACAATAATAGAAGTAGAGGCCATGTTAAAAAGATTTTGCCTTCATGGTTTAGTGACTTCTTCAGTAATGCTTATGTATTGAGAATGAAAGCAAAGAAAGCAGGTAATGGCTTTTTAGTTTTTACTACCAAACTGCCATTTTAACTTCCATAGTCTCACCTCAGTCTGACTCCATTTCTCCCCCACTTTTCCTCTTCCAAACACCACCTCTTACTAGACTGAGCTCCTCATCGTCAGAGCCCGTGTCTTAACTCATGAAGTATCTAGCTCAGACTGTTTGGCTTCACTGTCATGTACTTGGGTGTGTGTTTCCTCCCCTAGAATGTAAGCTTCAGGAGGGTGGGGACCTGGGCTGTTTTGCTTACCGTCGTAGCCCTTGAGCCTGGCACAGAGGAGTCAGTAAGTAGATGTTGAGTGATGAAATTTTCTGTATCCATATAATGGCTTCCGTCTCATTCAGAGTCAAAGTCAAGGTTCTTAAAAGGCCCTGCAAGGCTCTACGTGGTCTGGCCCTCTGCTTGTCCTTCCCCTCCCTGCCTCTCCTTTCCCCCTGGTGTCAGGTCCTCCCTCTCCCTTGGCTTCAGCTGCCCACTCAGCTCCGGCTCACACTTCATGATTGCCAGTGTTTCTGTTCCAGGAGCCTCGGCTCATTCCCGTTCCTTCCTCAGATCTCTGCTAAAGTAGCGCCTTGTCAGAGAGGCTGGAGGGACGTATGGATGGAGGTGCTGCCTTGCGGTACCTCTCTTATTGCCGTCTTATGGTGTGTGTTCATTTATTTTGGCTTGTGTCTTATCTCCCCAAATAGGCTCGTAATTTTCCTCAACTTCTACTTCAGTGCCCCATATACAGCTGCTCAATAAGTATTGATTTCATCTTATCCAGTTGGCCATTTCCCAACCTCATAAGTGTTTATATATGTATATTTTTTCATTGAAGTAATCTAAGTAGAAATGAGAGACGTGCATGTAGCATTAGCATGGTCATATTCTGGATTTGCACTGCCAAATATGGTGACTATTTAAGTATAAATTACATTACATGTTCAGTTCCTCGGTCGTGCTCACCACATTCCCAGTGTTCAGCGGCCCTGTGTGGCTCGCGGCTGCTGTATTGAGCAGTGCAGATAAGGAACATGTCCATCATTGCTGATGGTTCTGTTGAACAGCGTTGGTCTAGATGCTTCAGAAGCTATGTTTTTTGCTCGTTTTTTTAAACTGTTGTGACAGGGAATCATGACAGTGAAGCACAGGTCAGCCACTGGGTTTGGGTGCCATTTGATTTCTGGTGATGGCGTCAGGAATCACAACTTATCCATGTCCTTTGTCCTAGGTCTCCTGGATGGTGGAGCATGGACCCAGTTGCTACTCACAGCTGCCATCTCCTCCAGCAGCTGCACGAGCAGCGTATTCAAGGCCTGCTTTGTGACTGTATGTTGGTGGTGAAAGGAGTCTGCTTTAAAGCACATAAGAATGTTCTAGCAGCTTTCAGCCAGTACTTTAGGTACATATTTTAGACTTTGTTCTTCCAATTGTACGGAGAGAAAGCTCTTCTAGACTGGAACTATTTTGACTAAATTTTATTTTCTCCTTGGATTTCACTCTCCTTATCTTTTGTAGCACATTGTGGGTTTTTTGCTTTTGTATTGAATATTTAGAGTAACCCGAGAGGGAAAGAGCCTTTTAACTAAAATATATTTGGGGCACTTGAAACTATTTTGGCACTTTGTCTTTGATTTTAATAGTTCCAATTAACGTCCATCTTCTGTATACATTTCTTATCCTTTCAGGATAAAAAGGTTGAGAAATAGAATTTCTGGTAAGAACATTTCTTTGATAAGAAATCAGAGAGCATTCTATACGCTATTTTTTTTAATTAAAACATTTTAGTTTTTGTTTCTCATTTGACTATTCTAAGAAAACAGGTTTGAACTCAGTTTACTTACCCCTGTAATCATTTTTGCCTCAGTGAAAGATTTACTTATAAATAATAATATCAAGCGATAGTATTTCATTTATTTTTAACATTAGATTATGTATTCTACATACATTTTCTGATTAACTAGATTTATCTCTCTTTACGCACTAAAGCTTCTTTTTCAGTACCTTTTTTCCCCTAAAATTCATACTATTTTATTGCTCTAGTAAACAACATATGGAACAGGATTTACTCATTCCTTGATAATCCCGAATCATCAGATTAAATCCCAGCTGTCATATATGCTACAAGTTGTATTATAGTGGATTGGCTCACTGAGGTAGGCAACACGTTTTGCCTGTGTGCAAAATGGTCCCCTACTTGGTCTTTGCCTGTTCTGTTTTCATAGAACAGTTAGGTTTAGATGTTGTGATACATTGGCTATTTTGAGTTTTCCCCACTCTACTTCTGATATGTACTTTCCTTAAGTACATATTAGAACAGAACTGAAGGCTGTTTGGGGGATGCAGGTGATTGCATTTGATAAAAGGTCTTTAACAAACTTGCAAGACAATTTACTTGACTCAACTTGGTAGTTTTACATGCGACAAATTCATTCACCAGTGAACTTGACTTGTGCCCAGAACAAAGTGCCTGGGTTTTATGGTTCCTTTTCCCCCCATTAACTTATAGGGCTCTCTCACTGCTGGTTTATGGACCATTGGGTTGCTGAGAAACATCTGACAGCCAGATAAATTACCGCTTAAAAAATGTACCTAGAGTAGTACAATGTACCTCACGTACCTAGAGTAGTCAGATTCCTAGAGACAGAAAGCAGAATGGTGGTTTCCAGGGGCTGAGGGGATGGGGATAATGGGAGTTATTGTTTCACAGGTATAGAGTTTCTGTTTGGGATGTTGAAAAGGTGCTGGAAATGGTTAGTAGTGATGGTTGTACAACAATGTGAATGTACTTAATGCCACTGAATTTATCATATGAACCATAGTTAAGTGTTTGATATTATGTGTATTTTGCCACAATTAACAAATTGAAATTTTAAAAAATTATTGTATATCTAGGGTTGGTTTATTATAGCTATTTTTATTTTCAGATGTTTTTAAGACAGATACGGAAATATTTTTGTATGTGTTTCATGGTTTGAGATATGTTACTTTGTCAGACTAAACAGAAAATATTGAAAAATGTGTGTTCTTTAGTTTTCTATACTCTGCAATTAGTATTACATTTAGATAATTGCATTTTGAAAAAAAGAACAATGAGTATATTTCAAAATTTTATGTTGAGATTTCCTTGGAAGTTTGGGTATTCAACACACTAATTCAGTGCATCCGAATTGCTTTATTGGATGGCTTGCCAAAACCTTTTAAAGGATTAAAGCATACTTAATTTTAAAATATTGGCATTTATAGAAGGATGGTAATTTTGAATATTAACATGGATATTATTTATAAAAAAAGCTATCAGAATGTATGAACTGTTAACACTGTAAACAGATATCCTTTCTTTTATCAGGAGCCTCTTTCAGAATTCTTCAGGTCAGAAGAATGATGTTTTTCACTTGGATATTAAAAATGTAAGCGGCATCGGGCAGATCCTGGACTTCATGTACACATCGCATCTGGATCTTAACCAGGACAATATACAAGTCATGCTGGACACGGCACAGTGTTTGCAAGTTCAGAATGTTCTGAATCTGTGTCACACATTCTTAAAGTCAGCCGGTGTAGACCAGCCACCCGGCCTGCCTTGTCACAGTACATTCTCCCTGCAAAGTGCTTTGACTCCTGACACTAATTGTGTTATCAGTGAAAACTACGCCCCTCATTTGCTGCAGGAGTGCTCAGCAGGTGTTGAGCAGGGTAGAGTTGTGGATGAATCACATTCTCATGCCCCACCCTCAGTTGGTCTTCATACTTCCACAGCTGAAACCTCAAAACAAGCCCCTGATACGTTAGATGGCAGCTGCACAGAACTGCCTTTCAAACAGCCAAACTATTACTACAAGCTCAGAAACTTGTACAGTAAGCAGTACTATAAACAAGCCACCTGTCCCAGTCATGAGAGAATCGTCAAGCAGCCTTTCACTTTCAGCACATCCTCAGACCTTCATGCCGCGGAACACCAGCCCTGTGCTGTTGGTCACGCCGAGTGTGTCCTGGAGTCCTCCGAGCACTTGCCTTCCAACTTCCTGGCCCAGCCTTTGAGTGAACCTACCCCAGACCCTGAGCCAGACCACGCAAGCCAACAACCTACCAGACAGATGAGGCTCAAGAAGGCCATTCACCTTAAGAAGCTAAATTTCCTAAAGTCACAGAAATCTGCAGAGCAGACATCTGAACCCAAATCAGATGACAGGTTAACCAAGAGGATAGAATCTGCCAGTGACCATAGTGTAGAGAAAGTTAACAGCCAAAGTGCTGAAGAAAAAGAAAGTGAAGAACTCATCAGTGCTGAGAATTTTAATTGCATGAATGAGATGGAGAGGCCCGAAGACACTGCGGCCCTGGAAGACCAATCCCAGACACTTCAGTCACAGAGACAGTATGCGTGTGAATTGTGTGGAAAACCTTTTAAACATCCCAGCAATTTGGAGCTTCACAAACGGTCTCATACAGGTACACTGATTCGGTCCCCGCAGGCAAAAGGAAAGGAAATAATGCAGACGATCAAACACCACTGCCTGCTCCTGTTTTTGTAAGAAGTTTTGCTATTGCTTGATGACGTCATTGATATTTACCCCAAAAAATCAAAGAGTGTTAGCTATTTTTTATTTTATACTTTTGGTGATGCCTTTTAAAGAATAATCTTCATTTCTGTAAATGCTTTCATAGAGCCAGTTTAAAAGAATGGTACACTTTTCATTTTAATTTTAATTGCGGTTGTATATGGGAAACTTTCCATCTCTAAAGTATGGCAAATTATTTTGATGCACTCAGATTTTCAAATTAATTCTAAAACAGATAAGCAATATTTAGTTCTCTCTTTAGAATTAGACTGTTTATTTTTTAAAAGCATAAGATAGGTTAATTCAGACTGAAGTAATTTAGTTTGAGTAATCCTGAAAACTTTGGAAGGTAATTTGAATATCAGATTTAAAAAATTGTGATTTGGGAGGCAGGAGGCAAACTTTTTAATAAGGATCAGCTTTAACCATTTGATATTTTCAAATGAAAACCCTTCCATCTGAACATTGAATTTTCAAAGTTTTGTCACCTTAATTCATACCTTAGTTCATGTAATTCATACCTCCCCTTTCCAAAATGTTTATTTTTTCCAAAAGCTTTAAAAGAAAGTGTTATACAGTATATATACATTATGTAATATAATACATATATATTACTTTCCTTCCTGCATTTAAGCATGATGACTCTAGTACACATTACAAATTAATGGCAATTATCTTAGAGGCATGAGAAGGAATATGTTATAGGATGCTTCTAAAGTAACTGCTTTTCAAGGTACTTGTGTAATTGTGACCATTGATGTGATGTCCTGTTATCACTTTTGATTCCCTGTTTGCTTAGGTGTTTACTACCTCATTGCACTGTTGAGACTGAATTAATATTTAT
The DNA here is from genome assembly GCF_005190385.1 of Monodon monoceros. Taxonomy (NCBI): domain Eukaryota; kingdom Metazoa; phylum Chordata; class Mammalia; order Artiodactyla; family Monodontidae; genus Monodon; species Monodon monoceros. Next base: position 99,862,051 of record NW_021703777.1, read on the forward strand.
GAAAGCCCTTTATAAATTTTGGTGTATTTGAATATAAGATACTATCATTATTATTACTCCATATGAAGACAGTATCATTGACTCAGTTTTGCCCTGTAAAAACTTAATTTAGGTCATTCTGTAATTTTCTGGAGCCTAATGATCACTATAATTTTTATTTGAGAAACTTACCTATTTAGCTTTAAAGGAAACAAGAATTGTTTATTCTGCAAGAACATCTTTGGTTAATAGTAGTCATACAGTTATATGGCACAGCTGCTTCCTGGGACATAAATATATTGAGAAGGGCAGCAGTTCTCAAAGTATGATCTGGGGAACCCTTTCAGGGGGTCATTGAGGCTGAAACTATTTGTATCATAATGTAGGATGCTCCTTGCCTTTTCCTTCTCCTTCTCCCACAAGTGTACAGTGGAGTCGGCTAAAGGCTGCAGGATCTGTGATGAGGCCTTCACTCTGGAGGCCAGTGAAAAATGTCGTGTGTTTCAAAAATCACTCAGTTTTGATTTCTAATATGGACTATACTGCCAAATATGGCCCATATGAACAAAAGCTCTTTAGGGTCCTCAGTTGTTAAGAGCGTAAAGAGGTCCTGAGAACAAAAAGTTTGAGAACCACTGGAGTAGGGTTGTTAACGCTGGTCACTTGAGAGTCTTAGGAACTAGTGATCTCTTTTTTCAGACTCTCATATCTCATAGGGCGGACTTTAACGTAACATATATTATCCCCATAACTTCAGACATAAATGTAGTCCAAAATACAGCATCCATATGATTATAATTACAGTTGACCCTTGAACAACGCAGGGCTGAGGGGCACTGACCCTCTGAGCAGTTGAAAATCCTAGTCTAACTTATAGTTGGTCCTCCATGTACTGGTTCCGCCACATCTGCAGACTCAGCCAGCTTCCATCATGTAGTACTGTAATATTTACTACTGAAAAAAATCCATGTATGAGTGGACCTGTGCAGTTAAAACCCTGTTGTCCAAGGGTCAACTGTACTTGGGGTCAGAAGCTCCCCCCTTATCCTTGAGGAAGCCATTAAATAGTTTTTAGGAAAAGATCAAAATAAAAGTACCTTAGCAGAAGCCCATAAAGCTGGCACACCCCAGCAATACAGTAGGAAGGGAAACATTTGTGTTATTTTTTTAAAAGGCTCTTAATGAAAGCACTTGATTTGAGGGGAGTGGGAAAAATGGAAGGTTCTTGGTCTTAACAGTCTCTGTTTATTAGGGTTCTAGAGGTGTTAAAGGCAGTACCTGAAGTATGTTTTTAAACAGATTATTTTCTAGAGACTGTCTTCAGAATTGCTGTGGTTTCTTTGTAGTAGAGTCCATTCTCTCCATCTATTCTGTACCAAAGTGTAATTATTCAGAGTTGCTGAAATCAGGGGGCCAAGCAGTCAGCAGGGGAACGTGTCTCATCATGGAATCTTCTTTTCCCCTGTCAGCACGTTGCAACCAAGGCTGAAAGGCAGTGGGGAGGGGATTTTTCCCATCACACTTTCAGGAGATCCCGCTCTGCTTTGGGCTGTCCCAGGTTCATACCTCATGTGGTGTGAATGAGTCACCCTGGTTCTGTTAGGAATCGGTGGTCATTGCAGGAGTCAGGCTGAGGACGGGTGACCAGGTTCATGCTGTTCAGCCAGAAAACTCACATTTGATTTTCAACTGAAGGAAAAGTCTGTGTCCAAAGCCTAAATCTGGTTTGAATGCAGATAAATACGTTTGATTTCAACACAGGTGTAGATTTGGAGAACACTTTAATTTCTTAGAGAAAAGTAAATATAGGTTTCACTTTTATCATCTCTGCCTGTCATCTAAGGCGCGAGAGATGATGAGGACAGAGGCTCCCGTTTTCATCGTCTAGTGATGAAGTATGTAATACTGTGGTTTGGAAGGTGGGACAAAAGAGACAGCTTAAACATTTTACACAGAAAACTCTCCTGCAGATGTTACCCGTGGTTTTACAAGTTGTTGTTTTGTTTTGTTTTGTTTTAGGTGAGAAACCTTTTGAATGTAACATTTGTGGGAAACATTTCTCTCAGGTGGGAATTCTTTTATTTATTGTTAATAATTGGAAACCTGAAACCCAGTGTTTATTTTTATTACAGATAAGACATACTTTTGGACTTGGGAGGGAAGCCTCTGATGATATCTGTAACTTAAAAGACTTCAGACTAAATCAAGAAAAAAATAATTTTCAAGAAAAGAAATTTCTAGTTCATTGGGCGGAAAATACCATTTTTTATAAGTGTGTGAACTCTCACAATACCTTTTTCCCGCATTAAGGATGGGTCCATTTCTAGTATATTTCTTTTCTTCCACAAGTGATGTAACCATATTGAGCACCACTTGGGGGCTGCACATTGTGCTGGGCTGGATCCAAGACAAATGTCCTTATTCTTACTGAGACACTAGATGTTAGGATGCTGGAGAAAAGACCAAACACATTTCATTCCCTGCTTTCACTACCATTACACATGTATTCTCTCACTCAGCCGGCATGTGTTGTGTCCTCCTATGGGCGCTGTACTGATCTGGGCACTAGACGTAGAGAAACCTAGAGATTGAATGTTCTAAAGAAAATTTTGGACATGATAGAATGGCTGTGGGATCCTGCTTTTCCTTCTGAAATGGAAGGTAACTCTTCCCTTGCCACGTGCCGGGCATTGGCATTCCAGAAGCTTCTCGCAGGGTCCCAGTGCACAGTCCTGCAGAGGAAGCAGTCACCCCACAACTGTTTTTTACACACGCGTGCTAATCCTGGAGTAACAGCATGTGCAAATGCTGTCTTACTGGGGAAGGACCTTGGGGCTGGGCCTCAACGGAGGACTCGAGCCCTCTATTGTGGAGAGAGTGGGACAGCGTGGCCCCGCGGAGCACGGCAACAGCAGGAGTGCGGCCCCCGCTACTGTCACATCCCCACGGAGCCGGCTCTTCCAATTTACCCTTCATCAGTCTCCCACATACCCAGACCTGCCATCTAATTACTTCTCACTCTTCTACTGGCTGCAAGCAGTGATTCACCTCATCCTAACGTGTTCCTGTGTATTACTAGTCCAGGCAGGGTCCGTGCACCCACCAAGTGTTCAGTGAGCTTCTGCTGAACTGAGTGGAGGGGTCGTTGCTCTACCTGCCTCTCTCCTTGAGGCCTGTGCTTCTTCCTACCAGCCTCACCTGGGGGTCAGAGCTTGGCCTCTAGAGCCAGACAGTCTGGATTTGGATCCAGCCTCTGGTTTACTGCTCTGACCTTGGACAAGCTACCTAACCATTTGGCACTCAGCTTTCTTATCTATAGAGCCAAGGGTGTGAGACCCTTGACCCCCATGGTGTGTGAGGAGTCAGTGAGTTCATAAGATGATAGCATCTCACCTGTCTCATGGTGAGTCCTCAGGACACGTCACTAGTCCCTCTCCTGTTGCCATCGCCTCCCTTCTCTCCTCTCTCTGTCCTCTCTGCTCTTGTAGACCAGTCTTCCTAAGGTGCGCTCTCTCCACCCCACATCCCACCATTTTAACCTTTCTAGTTTTGGTGTAGTGGGAAAGCGTAAAACTTGGATTCATGACCATTAATAGTTAGCAATCTCTACTCTGGGCCTCATTTTTCTATTCTTAAAAATAGGGATAATACCACCTCATGTGACTATTAGAATTAAATGAAAAAATGGACATGAAAGTCCTTTATACGTTTACATTGTGATAACAATTTAGGTTCTGTCCTTTTCTTGCTTGGAACCCATCCTTGACTCTTCAGTGCTAACCAAATAAAGTGTACCCAGACTTTCAAGCATCGAGTCTGCCTTCGGCCTTCTCTCCTGGCGTTAATGCCGGGCTCACCCTCAGAGATTCTGACTCTGTTGGTTGGGACTGGGGCTTGAGTGTTGGTACTTTTTAATACAGTGGTTTGGATGGCAGCCCTGTCCACTGCTTCAGACCTTGTCCTACACTTTCCCTCTCGAGTCCCGTCAAGGGCGGCCCTGTCTGATAAATGTTACAGAAATCCTCCTCTTCTGTGTTGGTGTCTGTATGTTTACCAGATTTTTATGACTGTAAAGTTATGTATAGTTATAGTTTACAGATGTATATCACTGTTTTATTTCATAATGAAGTAACGAAATTTTTGTGAATAAGCTCTGCCATGTGCTAGGGCACAAAGACAGGTAAAGGCTTCAGGGAGCTTTGCGTTTAGAGGAAGAAACAGTTGTATAAACTGATAAAGCACAATGAAACGCTGCAAGTGCCGTGACACTTGTATAGGCAACGGTATGAAGAGGAGAGTAGTCATTTCTACCTGAAAGCTGGCGGGGGCGGGGTGGGCACTGAAGACAGGGAGTCATTGATCAGCTTAGAGTCTCTGGCATTCCAGGTGGAGAGAGCAGTGGTGGCGTTTACACACGAATACTCAGTAACCTGTCCTTCATTTCTCATATGAACTGGAATACGTGTGGTTACAAGGGACTGGAAATATTTTCCTTTCTGGAAGATTTAGAAAACAGACCTACCAATAAGAATTAATCTTTTATGCTGTGTAGTATTTCGTAGTGTAGGTCTTTTTTTAAAAAAAAAAAAAAAGGTCAGCCACAACCTTAATTATGAGTCAGCAAGCAGTTTGAGACCTCAGCTTTAAAACGCTGTGATAAGCCTGGATTGTGACAACAAACTATGCACGTATTAATATAATTCTGGACACTGTACGGGCCTGGATCTCAGCAAGTAAGAGTCACGCAGTACTTTAGAGTATGAATGAGGCTCCATTTGGAGCCACGTGTCTCCCGTGTAGAGGAGAACCTCGGCCATTTGATGCATCCAGGGGAGAAGACTAAGATAGTGACAGGTCTGGAGTGCCTGTCACATGAGAAACAGGAAAAGGGAAGCAGTGTATTTAGCTGTCTTTGGGGAGAGGAATGGAGTTGCTTTGTCTCTCCAAGGAGGCAGAATAGAAACACTGAGCAGCTGCTGCAGAAGGACAGGTTCTGAGAGGCTCGGTGCCCGCCCAGCAGCTCCTGTGTTGTGTCCAGGGCATGACTGACGGGATACAGCATCCCGTAGGAGGCTGCTTAGACACATTCCAGGGCACTGATGTGGCCCGATGCCAGGGGTGGCAAAGTTTCATCCCATCCATGGTGAAAATGCAAAAAATAAGAATATTTTAATGAACTTTTCTTAAATTTTTAAATTTTCAGCTCTGAGGTGATATTTCCCACATTTTCAGTGTTAAATGTCCTTTTATCAATATAATGATCATTGTTCTTTAGGTGATATCTCAGTGTTAATCTCCATATTTTTTTTGTTTTGTTTCAAAGTCTTAAAACTTCTGAACTAGATTACTTTTAAGATCTGAGTTCTCTTTCTCTAAAGTTTTATGGTTCTCTATTTTTTTTAATATAAACAATCAGCAGCCACTAGAAGAGTACCCTGACAGAGAATCTCTGCCTGGTTTGATCATGTTTAAATACTGAGTTTCAGGTACCTATTAGAAGGAGTTTATTTTTTAAACTGCTCAACAAATCAGGTGTTAACTTCTTTTCTACAACAGAGTTTTTCACTTCAAAATTCTGACAACTCCATCCTAATTTAAAACGGTATCCACTTAGAAAGGGTGGAACTTCCTTTTGTGCAAATATTTTTCAGCCCAACAGCAGCACAAGCTTTTGAGTCCACAGACAAAGCTGAATCAGAATATTCCATCCCAGCTATAGGGGCTGAGGCTGCTTCCCTCCCAGAGCCTCTGTTTACTTCCTGTAATGTGTGAATTATACTTTATGAGGACATTGAAACACTGAAACACTATTTGCAACTGCTTAGCAAAGTGTTCCATTCATAGTAAACTCATAATAACTAAGGGCTACTAGTATTAGCACTTACTGGAGTTTTCATGGATCCAGCTATAGATGATTTCTAAGATGTATAATTAGTAATAAAGCATAGCAAAGTTTACCAAAAATAAAGACTCTTGACTAAAGGGCAAATAATCTGGGCCCCACTGTGCTATGTAATTTGGTATAAATTATCTGAATGCATTATTGGATGTTTTTGCCTGAATCTTTCCATTATTTAATCTACTTTTATACCATTTATCAGACTAATTTGTGCTCCTTTATTTGGGGGAATGATAATTACTTTCATTAGACATGTCCAGTATTAAATATCTAAGGAAACATCTTAAAGTTTGTTTTACTGTTGTGTACTATAATATTAAGTGGAAGATCATTCAGTTTGAAAACAATTGTTTACTTTGAAAACCAAAGTAATTGTTTACTTTGAAAATAAGTAATTGTTATGCTTTATTTAAAAAAGAAAGATGCAGCATTGCTAAGAATCAAATCAGAATGCATTTCAATCATAATACATAGTTTACAAAATAACTTGAAACAAGAGGGATCTAATTTAACTGTTGAGCAGATGGTGCTATTCAAATTGTTATTTAAATGACAAGCTTTTCTGAAATTTGGAAATGACTGATTTAAAGCCCTCAGTGGTGCATCATCTCAACTCCAGTGAACTGGTTCCTGGATGGCAAAGTGACTGCTTGTCATACTGAATTCAGTACAAGCTAGTTTATTCACAGAAACTTGCACGCCCTCATGTAAGACAAGAGTTTAAACTCAGACAAACTAATATTAATTTCTGGCCTACCATGTAACTAGAGCAACTAATTTATTTATCTGAATCTCAGTTTTACACCTAGAAAACAGAGATAATAATACCAATTTCTAAGAGTAATTTAGTTATACTGTACTTGTAAAGGCCTGAGTAGACCAAATATCTATTGCTGTTGACATTTGCTGTTTTATTACTGTTATTAATAGTCATTCAGTTAAAAGCTGGGTATTTCCCAGTGTTTTGCCAGATTCTTTCTCTTTGGTTATCTAAAATAAACAAGTTTTTTCCTAAGCTATATTTATCATATTCTGAAATGTAGTATCTAACTTAGTGTTTCCCAGAGTCTGATAGACATAAGGAATCTTCTGTGTTATATAACATAAAATCTACAGACAACATTCTTTATACCTGTCCACGGGTTCAGAACCACCTTCAAACCTATAACCATGAACTATCTTTGCATTTTGTTTAAAATATACATAGCAAATTTGTAAATTTACATAGCCAAGTTTGTGAGTTGGGTATTACTGTTCATTCTCTTTTTTTGGTTAATTTTGTGCATAAGGGCTGCAACATTATTACCCTTAGATATAGTCATCCTGCTCAGTGTTTTTTTGTAACAGAACACTATAAAAAAATTAAGTTGGGAAATGACAGATTGAGAGTATTAAATTATAACAATGGAAGATTGTGTTTCCAAATCCTAATTTGAAACATTTGCCAGTAGCTTTTGTAATATCTGAGGCAATTGCAGGTTTAATTTCACTGTACTTTAGGCAATTTAATATTGATTTCCTGTTGATTAGTACATGGAAATCTATTTTGTGATCTCCATTTAAATCAGTTATTCTTCGTAAAGCCCTGCTAGTTTCAGAGATTAGAAATGTAAAAGGCCTGCAGCTGAAGGACTACTGTGAATCTCCTGATTTGCTTTTTTGCACGAAGGTGAAAATGACCAACCTGTCAGGCAGAATAACTGTACTGCCAAGAAGAAATACTTTTTGGAAACGTCTCACTTTCTTTATAAAGAAAAGCTGTTTTTCAGGAAGAAACAATGAATACTGAAATAACCAAGTACAAGTGCTACCTTTTTTTCAAATGATGTTGCATATAGGTGGTCCAGGTTTTTAAAAAAAAAAATGAAATAAAATACATCAAGAGCTGTTTACAACACAAGCTTAGCGACCCCTAAAGCAGCCTCCACAGTGTGTCGGGCCCATTTTAGAGGAGTGCGACACCGTGGCCGGACCAGGGGCTGGCGTGGAGCAGAGCTGAGAGGCTCCCCTGTTCAGCTCACTGCTGGGCGGGGCTGCTCCTGACTCAGAACCAGGCCGGACCTTGATCTCCTTGCATGTGGCTGCGTCTGAGTCGTGCATCCGGAGTCTTCATTTGGAAGTTGGACTGGAACCTGGCTAAATCTGCCAGTTTTCCTTTTGAATTTATGTGCTCTTAAAATTTTTTTTTCACTATTGGCATGTTTTTTCTTTTCCTTTTTTACAGGCGGGTAATTTGCAGACTCACTTACGTCGGCATTCTGGGGAGAAACCATACATCTGCGAGATCTGCGGGAAGAGGTCAGTGCTGGGCTCGTTCATTCGCACGTCAGGAGCAGTCTTGGCATCTCTGAGCCACGTAGGGGCTCACTGTCACTCAGGAACACAGTAAAGCCAAAAACCCTCTGGCTTTTCTTGTGACACACATGAGAATAGCAAAAAGAAATGGAAATGTTAATTAAAGGAAAGAGAATCTAGGACACAAGTCTTAGGAAATGGGATTTTACATGAAACAAAATTATCTTATGCTAAAATTTCCATTCATTCCAAAAATGTCTGTTAAAATAGATGACTGGCCCCCACGGAGGTGACTGTCTGGTAGGGGTAATGAGACTCGCAGCCTGAATGCCTGGAATCAGGAGAGGAGGCGGTAGGAGGCACCCCAGCTGCGCATCCAGACCTGTGAAGGGCCGAGAGTTCAGCCACAGGAAGGCCTGGCAAGCCTGAGGGCTGGGGAGGCCTTGGACTTGGAAAGTGAGGCTTGACTTGGTGACAGTCTCCCTCTGGAGGTGGAGAGCAGTATGAGAGATGGTCCCTCCTCTGGGCACACCGGCCTGCAGCGTGGACTCCCCGCCCCTCACTGGGGGTGTTTGTCGGGAGTCCACACACTCTATGATCTATTGGTTGGTCATTCTAGGACAGCAGGCAACAACCAGGACTATACCAGTCACACAGTGTTTTCTTCATTCGTTTAACCCGTCATTCATTCAGCATTTATTAGTCACCTACTGTGTGCTAAATGCTGTGTCGGGAACATACAGATTCTCGGCCCCTGATAAGTTCGTACTCAGGAGTTGGGGGCGGGGTGGGATGGGCACAGGCCAGCTATAGTCACAGTTCTCTGCTAGGATGGGACAACACTCTTGATTCGGTTCCAGGAAGACAGTTATCTTTGCAGATGGTAGAAAACAAAGAAGTGAAAGCTACCTAGCCTGACACGTCTCCCTTTCTGCCATAGCTGCCCAGGTTTAGTGCCCAGGTCACATGTACTGCCTGTTTGAGGCGCCTCTTAACATAAGCCCCCTGCTGCTTCGCTTGGGGTCCCTGTTTTGCAGGATGTTTTAAATGTGAGCCTTCTGAGCTCCATGCATTTAAAATCATGTCTCTATGCAACACCTTCCCCCAAATGCAACCTCTTATCCTGCTATCGAGTGTGGTGGGAAGGAAAGAGCACAGAGCTTCATACTGGGGGGTGGGCTGGAGTTACTCCCCAAGCCAACTTAGTGATCACCTCTGAAGAAGAAAGGTTAGTGAAAGTAGGTAAGAAAAAATGTTTTAGAAACAAAACACTTGGATCATTTTCTACTTTCCTTTAAAAAGAGAAAAAAAGTAAACTTTGTTGTTGTTTTTTAAACCTCTGAAATGAAATCAGGCCACTCCTCATCACATTCCGAAGTAATAGAGGGAGCAGCTCGTCTCCTCCCTCAGCGACTTGCATTAGAAAGATTTGCAGTGACGCGGAAAGGCTCTTAACTGAATTTCCAAATTGCATTACAGGTTTGCAGCCTCTGGTGATGTCCAGCGTCACATCATTATTCACTCAGGAGAAAAACCACACTTGTGTGACATCTGTGGTCGAGGTATAGCTGAGGGTTTCCCTTTTCTTCCTTGAAAATTTCTGATTAAAATGTTCTCAGCCCTTCAATTTAACCCCTGTTGTGGTCTCTCTAGGGTTCAGTAACTTCAGTAATTTGAAGGAGCACAAAAAGACACACACGGCTGATAAAGTCTTCACCTGTGATGAGTGTGGAAAGTCTTTTAACATGCAGAGGAAGTTGGTAAAGCACAGAGTTCGGCACACGGGTGAGCGGCCTTACAGCTGCTCTGCCTGTGGTAAGTTCCTGCCCACCGCAGACCCGCGGTCACCTGGTCATCCCTGTGGGGAGGGCACCGGGGTCTGTGCCCACTCCATCCTGGGCTGTTAGGGGTCTCAGATAAGTCGTCCCTGTTTTCATGGGTAAAATGGAAGTGATGCTGTTTCTTAACCACCTTGGTCCTCTGATTTGTCTGCATTTGTGTAGCAGACATTTACCGAGTGTCTTCAAGGTATCAGGAACTGTCCTGGGTGCTCCAGTTACACAGATGACTGATACTGAGTCCCAGGTGCCCTGTGCTCCTGGTCTGGGCCCGTGGAGGGTTGGCAGTTGGAAAAGCAGGGGAGAGCGTGGGGTGCAGCAGCAGGGGCTAGAGCATGGTGGCCTGCTGGGGCCTCGGGGGCACACGGTAGGCTCAAGAGGGAGGGCTTCTTGAGATCATATTGTGTATCATGAAGCAAAGGTCGTTTCTATGGCATTTGACGCTTCAGAAAAGTCATCAGGAAGGAAAGGGAAGGCTGGCAGCTCTCAGTTTCCAGGCACATCACTGCACAGATGAGGAAACTGGGATTGCAAGTTAGGTCGCCTGGTACCTGTGATAACAGAGTGTTGGAACCTCTGAAGAACTGGGAGGGCCTGTATACATGTGTGTGCAGCTGTGCACATGTGCACACATGTGCCCCTGACAATGTGGATTGAATCGCGGGCAAATGAGTGAATAACCATTTTTACGATTACCTGTTTAGAACAAATAGGAAAAATGCTCAGAGTCAGGCTATGGGGAGCCTGGAATTGGGGCATCCTCGGAGTGGCTTGTTCTAGTTGTGGTTCGTATCTAAATTAGGGCAGGACGCGTGGGATGTAACCAAAGGGAGGCAGCTTTGTTTGTATCTCCCACTTACACTGTGTACAGATCTCCTGGACACCAATGTCGGCAGCTCCATTACTATTAAAGGATAAAATTGCATCACTTTAAATCACAATTGCAGTCTCAAATCACTAGCTTAAAATGTCAGTTCTAAATTATTATTACAACTGTGAACTTGATTTCAGGTTCACTCTTCTCTTCCTTCCCCAGCCAGACCTGCTGCTGGCTAAGACCCTGTAGAGAAAGCAGTGCAGCAGGACCCTCTCTTCCCCCCACTTCGTTTCCACCCCTCCAGCCACTCACTGACCATGGTTTCTGACTCTAACAAGGTCAGCTTTCAGGGAAAGGGGGAGGGAGAAAGGGAGCAGGAATGGTCTTACATGACAGGTTCAAAGCTTTATAACACCTTTATTGAGATAAATCCCGTACTATAAAATCTAGCCATTTAAAGTGAACGGTTCAGCGGTTTGGGTGTATTCAGTGTTGTGCTACCCTCACCACCATGTAATCTTAGAACCTTTTCCTCACCCTAAAAAAGAAACCCCACACCCATTAGCAGTCACTCCCCATCCCCTCCCCCCAACCCGAGGTAACCCTTAATCTACTCTCGGTCCCTATAGATTTGCCTGTTGCAGACATTTCATATAAATGGAATCATGTAATACGTGGTCTTTTGTAAATGACTTCATTTCACTTAGCAAATCTGCTCTGAGCATTCATGTACATGTTTATGTGTGGATGTATGTTTTCATTTTCTTGGATTCAAAAGACAGTTTCCGTTTTAAGGTGGCTTCCCATTCTGAGCTTTGCTGAGTTTAAAGCTTGGTCCTCTCTCTGCCTCTTCCTTCCCTCCCTCCCCCGTCCCTGTCCCTGTCTCTCCAGTATTTCATGCTTCTTCTAAAGACAGCCTTCCCTTCCACTCTGTTCTCCTTCCGCAGCACTCAGCTGTACTTTTCCGAGATGGAAAGGTGCATTTTCTTTCAGCGGGACTTTTTCCTTTAGCGCTTGGTTTTGTAAAAGCAGTTTCCTCCGAGGAGACTTTCTCTGTTGGCGCCCCGTCACCTCTCTAGGCAGTCCTCTTAGGCCCCGGGCTGGCTCACTTCCCATCTGGGGACATACTCACATTCCGTGCTCTGGGGGATTGCAGGCCCACACCTGGAGGCAAGCACTGCCCCACCGTGACCTCCGATGGACACACGTCGAGCCTGGCTGCCCTGTCTTGACTTGAGGGCAGAGGGGAGACACCTCCCATATCCCCTGTCTCGCTGGGAACTCTACTGTGGCCGAAGTTTATACACGTTAAGGACCCTGAAAATAGTTAACACCTTTTGCCAACTAATTCCACTACTGAGAATTTATCTTAAGGAAACAATGAAAAAAAAAGATGTTAGTTGAACCTCAGGTATAGTAGCAAACAGTTGGAAGCAGCCCAGATAGCCCACTGTTGCTTGACCAGGGCTGGATAGCTGAGAATTCAAATGTAATGACATAGGAATAAGTGAAAAGTTCTAAAATATGTGTCCATGTAAATTGTGTAGTTTGTTTCAGACCTTGGTAAATGTGTTATGACTTCTATAAGGTTATTTATTGGTTTTTCTCTTCCGATCTTGTAACCTACTCTCATGACGGGACTAGATCCCCTACCTCTAGCTTATACCCAGAGAAAGGAAATAGGACCTGGAGAAGGATGCGTAAAATTATGTTAAAAGCTGAATACATAAGTACCTTCAGAAAAGATGCTTCTAAACTATAGATTGACTGTGTTAGATTTATGAAAATCTGAACAAAACTGATGCGATTTCCCAGTGTGGGCGTTTGGGGCAGGCGCCCAGGCACACCCAGCGAGCACTCCTGTGCAGGGAGACGGGGCTCCAGAGCCCTCGCACGAGACGCCCAGACCAAGGCTGCAGGTTGGAGGGGCTACAGCCGGAGAAGAGTGGAAGAGTCTGGAATCAGAGTGAGCAGGTGACAGCAGGGCTCAGCTGAGTTCACATGAAAGCAGAGTCCTTTGGGGTTTAGCAGGGGTGGAGGGGACTCCTTCCAGAATGTTCTCCTCTGAAAAGATCCCTTTTTCTTCTTCCAGGAAAATGTTTCGGAGGATCCGGCGACCTCCGCAGGCACGTCCGCACTCACACAGGGGAGAAGCCGTACACGTGTGACATCTGCAACAAGTGCTTCACCCGCTCTGCTGTGCTGCGACGGCACAAGAAGATGCACTGCAGGGCCGACGACCAGGGGCAGGGCGCTCTGGAGGAGCTCACGCAGGCCATCGAGACCTCGGACCTGGAGAAATCTCAGAGCTCGGATTCTTTTTCTCAGGACGTGTCCTTGACTTTGATGCCCGTGTCTGTTAAAATCCCCGTCCACCCAGTGCAAGAAGACTCAGTGGCAGAATTTGACGGCCACTGTAAGTTCCGGTCCCTGGCTCAGTCTCACGGAGCAAGTGAGCAGGAGAAGCTCAGCTTGGGTCCCCTCAAGCTCGCCAAGCCTCATGTGCCGCAGGTGCAGCACCAGGCCTACAGCTACTCAGGCGTGGAGGCCTCGGCTGGCACGGAGCCGCTGCAAGCCGACGGTATGGCCGCAATCCGCTCGTCCCTGGCTGCCCTGGACCATCACTGCGCCGACCCCCTGGGCAGCCGCGCGTCCGCCCCTGCGTACAGGAACTCGGAGGGACAGTTCTTCTCCAGCATGACCCTCTGGGGGCTGGCGATGAAGACGCTGCAGAATGAAAGCGAGCTGGACCAGTGAGGTCCTCTGTCAGCAGCTCAGCATCAGAGGCGGCTTTAGCCCGAGAGGCTAGACTCTGTCCCTCCTGACAGGGGATGGTCGTCGGAAGTGCCTTGAGCTCAGCGTGTGGGAAGAAAGGCCTCCTGGCACATCGTGGAAGTGGACGAGGGACTGAACAAGCCTTGCGCCCCAGAAGGCTTGAGAGACCGTCTCCCAGACGTGGTGTGAACTTTGTGTAACTACTGTACATTTTGGTCGTGGTAAAGGGAAAATATATGGATATAATAATACAGATATTATTTTTGCATTTTTACATGATTGAAATTTGTAGTATTTTGTATTTTTATTTAGAAAAAGATTTTATTTGTATAGGAAACTCATACTATAATTTAATTTGAATAAATAAAAGTTGCCTTTCTGTATAATATTGTGTTTCCACAAATATTTTTATTAACCCAAAGACCATAGTGGTATGAAAAGAGACATCAACGAGGGCTCACCCTGCAGGGATAAGTGCCAGGTTCAGTTCTTGTGCCACCTTGGACAGTGGGCTTTGGGAGCCCTCAGAACGGAGCCTGAGTCCTGGCTGCCACTTCCTGGTCAGGTCATGGGCAAGCTCCTCAACCTCCTAGAACCTTCTCTGGGTTTGCTCTTCTGCAGCGTGAGATGAGTGACTTTCAGCATTCTTACAAGGCTCAAATGATCTCCTCGTCCACTTGAAAATACCGGCCCAGGGTCTGGTTGCTGACAGAGCTTCTAAACGCGTCCAGTCTCTCAGCCGCCCAGCAGACCTGCCGGCCTCTGCGGGACAGTGAGTCGCGTCTGTAGCGCTGTCGCGGGAAGGTCAGAGTGAGAGCAAGTGCATTGGAAGTGAGGTTACCTGTGTGGGCCGCAGAAGTCACTGGCCTGTAGAACTGCTTGCACAAAGGGCTAGGATGCTTGAGGGTGCCTCCAAATACCGTTGTCATCAGCTCTGGCCCGGAAATAAAATATGACAAACGAGAGAGGCACGGGTAGGTGAGGATTTTCATGGAAAACCCGTGGTTGCAGAATAGGACGTCAGCTCTGAAGTCAGATTCAGGTTCAGCTCCTGACGTTCCCAACCGTTAAGGGCGCTGCAGTCCCGCAAGGCTGCCCTGAAGATGGAAGAGCCTGAGGTCGCGGGGGGCTGCAGCCTGCACGAGGACATGCAGCTGGTAAAGCTGAGACCCACAGTCTCCTTGGGGCCGCACCTGGCTCTGAACTTGATGGCTGGTAGTCGCACATGGATGGTCATCACCCTCTGCCTTCCCGCTTGCCCCCTTTCTCATCCCCGCCATCTCTTTCCAGCTCCTCCCTCTAGTACTCCAGCCCCAGCAGCCCTGCATCCCCACCAGGACCTGGAGCCCATTGGTCAGCTCATCTTCTCACTGCCCCTCACCCCTCATGTCCCTGTCTACCTCTTTCCCAGGCTGCACCCCATGGGCCAACGTGCTGTGATCCGCCCGCCAGCCTCTTTATCAAGCTTCCCTGGTGAAGCCTTGCCCTCTCCTCCTGCACGTGGGGAGCCGAGCCAGGCTGGTGAGAAGCAGCCATCCTCTGGTTTCTACCACAAATTCCTGGTGAGCCCGGGGTCTGTGTGGCCTCCTTCCTCACTGATCGAGGCCCTGTGCCGTCCTGGACAACTCCTTCTCAGCCTTCGCAGTGTTCTCCATCCTCCCGCCCATGAGCTTGCTTCCTGGTTCTCTGGGGACTTAGAAGCAAATAGGAAGGCCTCCTCAACCTCCCCCCACACCTACCAAATCGCTGTGCCTGTCGATTGTACCCTCACCTAACTGCTGCCTCCCCCCACCCCGCCTCTCTATACCCGGGCACCCAGCCTTGTTTTTCTCATTAGGACTTTCCACTTTCTAACCTACTATAGGTTTCTCTTGTTTCCCCACCAGGAAGTAAGCACCTGAGATGTTTGTCTCTTGTTCTCTGCTCTATCACCAGCGCCTGGACAGTGCCTGGCACTTAATAGATGCTCAGTAAATAATTGTCAAAGGAATGATCTTAGAATTCCTTTTAGTCACAATATGGGCCCGCCTGGATTGGTCCTCTAATTTCCTTTCCTCTCTGGCACCCTGTTCAATCAGTTGACCTTTGTCCCCACTGCTCCATTGGAACTCTTTCTGTCCAGGTCTCCAATGCTCACCCAGTGATCAGTTCTCAATCCCCATCTCAGTTGACTCTTGGGCAGTACTGACAGCTCAGCAGTGAATTGATCCTTCCTCCATGAGACAAGAACCAAGACTTCCTGAAGGACCAGTCGCTCTAGGTTTCCCCTTCCCTCACTGACTGCTCAGTCTCGGGCTCCTGTTCCCCTCCTCACTGGCCCACATTTAAAAGTTGGGGTGCCCCAGAGCACAGGCCTGGACCGTTCCTGTCCTTCGTCTCACTAGACCTTCTCCGCATGTCTAATGACCCTAAGTGCTATCCGTTTGCTCATCTCTCCCAAACTTGTGTGTGTCCTGGGCCTCTCCCCAAAACTCTAGAATCCTGTACCCAACTGCCTACGCGTCATCTTTCTCTGAATGTCCAATAGATATCTCAGAAAATTTTCAAAACTAAGCTCGTCATCCTCTCCCCTTCTCTTGCCCACCTCACTAAATGGCAACCCCATTCTTCCGGTGGCTCAGACTAAAAACCCAAAGAGTTACCCCACTTCCATCAGTAACATTTATGGAGCGCCTCCTATACACCTGGGTTTTGCCCAAGGCACAAAGAATAAGATTGCCTAGGCTGGGGTAACCTTAAATAAATCTGCTTGACAAGGACAATAATTTGTTCTTGTACAATGAAAGTATAGGAAAAAATTAAAACCAAAGCTTTAAAATTCACATTTCCTGCCTCTTTCCTTTTCTCCCCTTATTACTCTGCCCAAAAGACTTAACCTAAGTAAGGAAAAACGTAGGGTTAGTGAAGAGGCTTGGAAGTGCGCTAATGTGTTCTTGGATGGAAGATTATCTTGCAGTAGGCCAGGCCTTGACTCTGTGTTGTGCACATAGCATGGACCATCCTCAGCAAGAATAGGAGAGTGTGTGTGTGTGTGTGTGTGTGTGTACATGTGTATGCGTGCACACGCACGTCATTGACCCCAGAGTCAGGAGACCTGGATGGGGTTCTCAGCTCCATCACCAGCTGTGTGACGGATGCCCTCCTCTCTCTGGACTTCAGTATCCAGACAGTGGAATGAGGTTTTCTCAGTTTTATTGTTCTGTGAACATTCTCTAAGGACAGCCCGTGACTAGGTTCCTATGGAACCTTCCTGAGCCAAGAGCTGCCTTTCATTACAGAAGTGGGGTACAGAGGCCAAGAGATTGGGCAGGTCTCTAGAAGAACCCCAGCATCTTAGAATGTCTGAGCTGGAAGAGACCTTAGGAATTATCTCCTGTTTCCATGGGTCTCCACTTTCTATGAGGTCGAATGGAAGCCTTGTTAACAATGCAGATCTTTGGAAATTTTGATTCTGTGGGTCAGGGCCAAGGCCTAGGAGCTGCACTTTTAGCAAGTTTCCCAGATGATTCTCAGGCAGGTGGTGTAAGGACAGTAGTTGAAGAAACTCTGCTGTAGTCTGAGTCCCTCATCGGATAGATGCCCTGAGTTGGGAGGTGACTTACCCAGTCATAAGAGCAGCATCGTGTCTGTCTTGTGCTAGGCACGATGGAAACACTTTACCAGTGTCAACTCGTTTAAGCTCCATGACCCCCTGCAAGGTAGATCCTGTGATCGTCCCCATCTACAGATGAGGAAAGTGACCCCCGGGAGGTCATGGAACTTGCCCAGTTCCGACCAGCCAGGAGTTTGGGTCCCAAGATCCTGGGTGAGTTGGTGGCCCCAAAGCCAGGATCAGATCCAGCCCGGCTTGCCTGCCCGGGTGGGTGATGCGTTTTCAGAGAACACCCTGCTGCTGTGATATTCATGAAACGTGACCTCACCTCTGCGGGAGCTTATCACACCCTCTCCTTTTTAATTTCTTTTTTCTAAGTAACATGATCAAAAGAGAAAAATCAGACAATACAACAAGTAACGAGGAAAAATATTTCCATCACCCAGAAATGATGCTGATGACAAACGTGATTCTAGTCCTGACGCCAGCTTGACGCCTGCTGGGACACCCCAGCCTGGGAAACCCCAGCCTCCATACTTCTCATGCATCTTCTCATTAAGCCCCTTCAACAGCCAAGGAGTTAGAACACTGTTTACATCTTGGTTTGTTTCCTCTGCAATCAGATACAAATAAATTTAGGCACTTCGCCTTTTTTTAAATCAGCTCGTACCATACACATATCTTTTTGCTTTTTCACAAAGCAAATTGTCATAAGTATCTCTTCGTGTCAAAGAATGTGTTGACCTCACTTCTCTGATTCCCCGTCTCATATCCCATCACGATCCCTGCAGTTTGAAGCTGTTTGTGAAGGGCAGATGCCAGGTGCTCCACAAGAAAAGCCCTCTTTTCCTTGAAGTTCCAAGGAAATCTACAGGCCACTCCAGCTGTTTCATGTTGTGTTTTCTTCTCGCCACCAGATGGCAGTATAGCCCCTCACAATAAGCAGAGACCATGACTGGAGGACCTCAAATGCCAAGGCTGGCCGCAGAGGCTGCTGGGGCCACTTGTGCTCACCTGAGCCCCCCACCCCACATAGAAGCCTGTTGGCAACATAACATTCTCCTCCCCAGTTGGAGGGATGTGTCACTAGGAAGGGAAGTCACTTGCTCATTTACTTTTCAACCTTGCTGAGTGCCAACAACGTCCCAGGCTCCTGGGTTCAAGTGACTCTAAGAGCAGACGCCACAAAACAGCTGTGTGAACTCGCCACGGTTCTCTGGGTTCTCATGTCTCCTCTGTACGAATGGGCTTTAAAAATAGCTCCAACTCACGGTGACCCGTGAAAACCCGATGCTAAGTAAAGGAAGCCAGACATAGAAGTTCACATGTGATGCATGATTCCATTTATATGAAATGCCCAGAATAGGCAAATCCATAGAGAAAGAAAACAGACGAGCAGTTGCCAGGGGCTGGGGGAGGGCGGGATGGGAAGTGACGGCTCATGAGTTTGGGGTTCCCACTTGGGTTGATGAAAAGATTCTAGAACTAGATAGTGGTTGTTAGAGACTGAATTGTGTCTCCCTCCCCAAAAAGTGAGGCTGTAAGGCTGGGACCCGATCCCATAGAACCACGTCCTTATAAGAAGGGGCCCCAGAGGTGATCAGGAAGTGGGGACCGGGGCTTCCCTGGCTCCTAAGGGGTGACCTCAGTGAGTTCACCCACAGGATACCTGGAGGGTTGAATCAGGATGGGTCTGCTCTCCTCCCTCTGGCTTCAGGACAAAAGTATCCTGTGTCCTGCGCCCCAGAGCTGGTCTCACCATCTCCTGAGAACCCTCTAAACCAGCTGGGCCTGGCCCATGATGTGCTGACAGAGGAGAGAAAGGAATTGTGAAAACCCTGTCTCTCACAGAACCCTGGCTTTCCAATCTGTTGTCTTGCTGCAGTATTTGTTCTGCCTGCCAACGTCAGAATAGTACCTGGAGCTTTCTCTCTGCTTCCTCTGTGATCTTCCTGACCCCACCTCCACCCAAGGCAGATAGATGTTTTTGATCATCGTGGAGGAAGTTCTCAGAAGCAAAAGAGAAACAAACTGAATAATTTTCCAAGCAGTACCCTTTAGAGTTAAACATACAAAATGCAAAAGCATAAACGTGATTCAGCCTGGGGCCAATAGCAATGCAAAATAATTCTTGTCTACGGACAGGCAGACCCTGTCCTGTCCAGCAGAGGTTCACCTGGCTTCTCCCCTGATGTAAAAAAACAGCCCTGCCTCCATTTCATATCATTTCAATATTCCTGACCTGAAAATGTGTCGGTTCTTTGGAGTCTCTGTTGAACCAGCTAGAACATCTGCCCAGTTCCCTCCCTGATTAACATGTTAAATAAAATCTACAACACATATTCATTTTTATATCTATGTGAGAGGCATGATTTTTTCCTCTTTTTTTTTTTGAAAATTATTTCTAACAGACTTCTGAAAGTGAAGGTTGATCCAGAATAGACAAAATTTTCTCCTGTTTATTGTTTAATTTATGCCTGTATTTGGTAGATTTCCAAACATAGAGCGTATTAGTTTGCCTGGGCTGCCAAAACAAAGTACCGCAGACTGGGCAGCTGAAACAACAGAAATCAATTTTCTTCCAGTTCTGGAGGCTGGAAGGCTGAGATCAAGGTCTTGGTAGGGTTGGTTCCTTCTGAGGCCTGTCTCCTTGGCTTGTAGACCGCCGTCTTTTCCCTGTGTCATCACAAGGTCGCCCCCTGTGTGTGTCTGTCTCCTAATCTCTTCTCCTAAGGACACCAGTCCTATTGGATCAGGGCCCACCCATATGACCTCATTTTACCTTAATGACCTCTTTAAAGGCTCTATCCAAATAGTCACATTCTGAGGTCCTAGAGGTTAGGACTTCAACATATGAATTTGGTGGGGGGCAGATCATAATTCAGCCCGTAACATAGCGCAAGAAACAGGACAGGCTGGAGTCCATGGCATGGAGGGATGGCCAGGAATCCTGCTGGGTGACCTGGTGGAGGCAGCTGTGCCCGTGCCCCCAGGGGCTGCCACCAGAAGTGTGCTGAGTTACCCAGTTCATGAATCTGCCTATGATTCTGAGAGACCACAGCAGCAAGGCCAGTGACAGACAAGTCTGACTGCTAAAGGAACTTGGTCATTTTACTTTTGGTCCCTGAGATTCTCCAATTACCAAGTGATTTTATCAGGGCCCTTGGCTGTAGACAGCCTGACCCTTCAACTGTAGGAAAAAAGAGGGAATGGACCATCGGCTTTGAGAATAGAGTCTGCTTCCTGCCAGCTGACCTGTTGGGGCTGGTTTGGCCTCAGGGTTTCCCAAGCAGTCCTGGCCATAGGATCTTTAATCCGTCACATGGCAGGTGAAAGCCCAACCCACAGAGCAGAAGAAACCGATTCACAGAGGATGGGGCCAGAGGCTTGTGTGCACGGCCCCTCATCCCTCTATTGCCCACCAGCCTTGACCCCGAGGAGGCTCCATGAGGCCCCCCGGGGACTCCAAGGAGAGCAGTGTGCAAACTGCTGGCCTTGGAGTTACTGCTGGGAGTGTCACTGCATTTCCTGCCACCCAGCCCCTGCACGGTTCCATTATTTTGTTCTTTATTAAGACTTGCTTTGCTCCAAGAAGATTATAGAAATATAAATAAACTTTTATATTTCTAAAGTATACAAGGAGACTGAGACAAAGAGGACACAGAGGCAGAGGTAAGGTGAAACGAGGGTGTGTATATAACATACAATGTACACTGTTCGGCGTGTTATGGACTGAATGTTCCTGTCCCCCTCCCCAATTCATATGGTGAAGCCCTGACCCCCAGTATGGCTGCATTGGGGGATGGGGCCTCTAATGAGATGATTAAGGTTAAGTAAGGTCACCAGGGAGGGGCCCTGATCCAATAGGATTAGTATCTTCGTGAGAAGAGACACCAGAGATTTCTCTCTCTATGGAAAGGCCATGTAAGGACATAGCAAGAAGACAGCCACATCCTGCCAAAATTCTTATGCTGAAGTCCTAACACCCAGGATCTCAGAACATGATCCTATTTGGAAATGGGGTCATTCAGATATAATCAGTCAAGTTAAATTAGATCATCCTGGAGTAGGGTGGGCCCTAATCCAATATGACTGGTATCCTTATAAAAGGAGAAATTTGGACACAGACACACAGGAAGAATGCCATGTGACGATTATAGTTCTGCTGCCACAACCAAGAAACTAGGAGAGAGATCTGGACCAGATTCTTCCTTAGCACCTTCAGATGGGCCATGGTCCTGCCATCACCTTGATTTTGACTCTAGCCTCCAGACTTTTGAGGCAGCAAATGTCTGTTAAGCTCCTTGGTGGTGGTCCTTTGTTATGGTAGCCCTAGCAAACTCTCAGTACGCATACAGTCCTGCCAATTTACGCACGTGAGAATCGCCTTCGGCTGTGAGATTCCTGGCGGCCAAAGGAAAGAGGGAATCTGTTATTGGAATCTCAGCATTTCTAATGGGCTAAGTTGGCCACCTCAAGAGAAGTGCTGGGTCCAGGGTGTCCAGCACAGTGCCTGGTACCCAGGCAGTTCTCAAAAATAAATGTTACCTGGCATTTTTATTTTTAATTTTTCTTATTTTTAATTTTTTAGCCACTGATTTCTATGAAATCATCACTTTGGGAAATGGCAGGCTAAAATCTGAGTTTCCCTCCAGCTCTGTGGTTTTAAGATCTTACAGTCCTCTTGCAGGGGCTGGTGATGGTTTTCATTGCAGAGGAGGAGCTGGTATGGGAATCCGAGGGCTGCGGGCTCAGGCCAAACCACAGGGCCGGGCCAGCCAGGTGCCGGCGGGGAGGAGCCCTGTTCCCAGGCGTGTGCCAGGGGCCATGCCAGCATGTTTGTAGCTGCTTGCCTGCCTGCACCTGCACTGGTGGACAGATCCCAGCATTTTCTCACCGAGCTCACACCGACTTCAGGGTTCCCCCAACACTGTGCTCCAGGCAAACAGGGCCAACCAGACCAGCTGCACCAAAGAGGAAGGATGAAATGATCCCCAAAACCCCTTCAGAGTGAATGGTCTAGAATTCCATCTTCTGTGTCATGGGCCTCCAGACCGTGCTTCTTTAGCCTTTATGCTTTCATTCTCACAGCCTGGAGGGTCTTTGAGTTGGTCCGAGTGTCCATCTCTCGCTAGTTCGTGCCCTCCTTGGAGTGGACGTGTAGGGGCGCCTCACAGCCCCTGACACCATCACTCACCCGCACAGGGCACAGACCTTCGCAGCGACACCCAGTGCAGTGTTCACTTTCTCATCCTCCAGCCACCCGAGTGCATCCCCTGGCACTTGGAGCATAGTAAGTTGCTTGATTTTGTCAAGTAGAAAACAAATCTGACCTTATATCCATTAGGATAGCTACTATCAAAAAAAAAAAGAAAATAACAAATGTTGGTAAGGATGTGAAAAAATTGAAACCCTTGTGCAGTGTGGGTGGGAATGTAAAATGGGGCAACCACTATAGAAAACAACATAGAGGCTCCTCACATTTTTTTTTAATTTAAATTTAAAAATTAAAATGTTTTAAATTAAATTTTTAAAATTAATTTTTTAAAAATTAAAAATCGACCCAGCAAACCCACTTGTGGGTATATATCCAAAAGAATTGAAAGTAGACAAAATATTTGCACATCCACGTTCATAGCAGCATTATTCACAAGGGCTAAGAGGTGGAAACAACCCAAGTGTCCATCAACAGAAGAATGAATCAACAAAATGTGGTCTAACTCTCTCTATTCAATGGAATATTATTCAGCCCTAAAAGGGAAGGAAATCCTGGTACATGCTACAACATGGATGGACGTTTGAGGACATTATGCTCAGTGAAATAAGCCAGTACAAAAGGACAAATACTGTAGACTTCCACTAATATGGGTACTTAGAGGAGACGAGTTCATAGAGACAGAAAGTAGAATGGTGGTCACCAGGGGCTGAGGGAGGGAAGGATGGGAAGTGGTTTAATGAGGACAGAGTTTCAGTTTTGCAAGATAAAGAAGTTCCGGAGATGGATGGTGGTTGAGGTAGCATAACGATGAACACAACTGAACCGTACACTTAAAAAGGGTGAAGGTGGTAAATTTTATGTTATGTGTTTTTACCGCAACTGAAAAAAAAGGAGACAAGCACATATAAAAAAACAAACAAACCAATCTGGACTTAGGTAAGGAGAGACTTTTCCAGACAGGGTCTTTGCAAGAGTGGGGAGGGACAATCACATTAGGGTTGAGGCTGGGATCACGAGCTGAGCAAGCCTCCCAGGGCCAGGCAGGGGAAGGGCCCTTCCTCCACAGGGAGGTGCCAACGTGCCAATGAAGAGCCCGGTGGACGGGGTGGAGGTGGAGTGATGGGCAGTACATCGGAGGACGTCTTTCCTGCCATCAGCCGAGTGTCCTTGGGAGGCCGCTAAGAGGTGTAGTATGTTGGCCCAGGCCAAGGGCAGCCAGACCTCAGGAGCCTTGGGGGAGGGCAGAAGCTTCACTAAGGTTTGGTGAAGTCGGATGACCAAACATAGACCTGTCCAGCTTGGTCAGTGGGGACAAACAGTTCAGCTAATTATTTTTTATTTTTTTGGCCATGCCACGCGGCATGCGGGATCTTAGTTCCCCGACTGGGGATCAAACCCGTTCCCCCTGCAGTGGAAGTGCAGAGTCCTAACCACTGGACCACCAGGGAATTCCTCAGCTAATCTTTCATGAGCAAAGGATGGTAATTTGGAGGGTCTGACCTTGTCACAGGTAAATGTTGGGGGTGGGGGGAGGATCTGTGAGTTGCAACCGAGTCACCTGGGGAAGGTTGGTGCTTTGCAGTGAGCCGTCTTTGAAGAGCACAAAAGGGTGAGGGGGTTTCTAAATCTTCGCTGTTTTCCAGGGGCAGGTAAAATTCAGCATCGTCGATTTGAGTAGGATGGAAGTGATTAGTGCTGGGGAGGACCTGTTTTTTCTGGCACAGAGCAGACCCTCAGTAGACACTCATGAACGAATGAGTGAATGAATGAATGAATGAGTTGGCAGAAGGGAGCAAGCACTATGGGCTGCGGTGGTCAGAGGGAGGCTCCCCAGAGAAGGCGGGATCTGAAGTGGGTGTGATGGATGCACAGGAGACGGGACACCTTGAGGATCACAGCAACAAATCAGTTGCAAGAGACAGGAAGGCAAAACCATTGTTCATTATATATTATACGTGAGGCCCTAGGCAGTTCCGTCAGGAAAACAGAAACCTCTCTAGTTATTTCAAGCAGAAAAACCAAGGAATTGACTGCTTACAAAGCCAGAGGAGCGAATGTCCGGCCCTGCTCCAAACTCACCTAGAACCCTTTTTCTCTTTCCCACCCTGATTTTCCAGCCTTGGTTGCCATGAGGCTCTGGGACTCAGTCTCCCTGAATACAAAGACCAAGTCCCAATCTCTGCCAGTCGCAGCCAGAGGCCCCCTCTGCTTGCCCTTGACTGGAGCCCTCCAGTGGCCTCCTTGTATTTCCTGTGAATCCCCCAGAGGAGACACTGCTGGAACCCAAGCTTTCCAAACAGACCTCCCACCTGTACAAACAAGGTCAAGGGAAGCTGGGCTCCAATCCAGCTGCACCCATCAGGGACCAGCTCCCCTCACCGGCCTGGCTACTTTCAGGGCTTGAGGGATGGAGGTGGCGGCCTGGGGCCAGCCAGAGACAGTGGTAGTGGCCGAGACAATGCTCAGGTCTCAGAACAGGGCCCTGGCCTCTCAGCTGGTCAAGGTGATGGATGGGGGATCAGAGGAGGCTCAGCATGCACACAGGGTGTTCCCACATCACCCCCAAGGTCCAAGATGGTAGCAGGTGACTGAACAGGAAGCAGAAGCTCGTCACTCAGACTCCACTACACCCATGCCAGGCTCCACCTGGCTCCCCACACCCAACTCCCTCCACGCAGACAATCCCAGCAGTTCTCAACTGCTCATGGGCTACCCATGGGCCACCCATACTCTCACACGGCAACACCATCACAGTCGCCTCCTGCCCAGGCATCCCTGCCTTCCTCCCCTCCTCTCTGCTTCCCCTCAGCTCCTACCCCACAATTCAGCTCCTGCAATAAACCTTCCCCATCCCTACCCAGCGGACAGTTGCCTATGAGACCTCACAGTATAGCAGTTATGGGTGTGACCACTTCTCCACTCAAGCCCATATCCCAGTCACCTCCATCCTCGCCGGGTGGTCAGAGGCAAGTTCATCCCGGCTTCAGTTTCCTCGTTCATACCCTGGGTACATGATACACCTACCTCATGGGGCTGGTACAAAGCGGGTGTGGGATGGTCATTCACAAGCTCACCTGATCCAGGTATGCAGTTGTGCTGTTATCATTCCTGGCGCCCTTCCCTCCATCAGGCACCGTGCTCCCTGGGTTTCGTGCCTGTCTCACCCACTAGAGCAGGGGCTGAGACCGTCCACTGTTACAGCTGCCCTTGGCTCCGTGCGTGGCACCTGTTCATCCCTGTTCATGGTGATGGATATGAATGTGCCGGGACACGTGGGCTCCAGAATGTGGCAGGCAGAGGAAATTAGTCTCTGCTTCCCCGACATCTTGCACACGGGCAGTGTGAAAAGGTTGGTTGGGGTCTAGAAAGACCTCCAGCAGAGGCCCAAGCTTCTAGGTCAAAATACCAAGAGCCTTCTAGAAACGGGCCCATTCGCCCAAGGTCCAGCTGTCTGAGCAGCACGTTCATTGCCCGGTGGCGCAAGTAGACCCTCCTGTGTACAAGACTCATTGTGATAAACGTTGTGAGGATCAGTCCCCTTGCTGCTGTCGTTCATTAGAGCAGATTTTCAAAGCACAGCTTGCTTGCAGTGGAAGCCCAGGCTGGAAAGGAAGATTCCTCAGGGTTTCTCACTCCTGTGTGGGGCTTGGTGCTGTCCTACCAGGTTTTCTTAGAGCGAGGCCGCCTGAGCCCTCCCAGGAGGGAGGATGACAGTGAAACTAGTTTATTGCACAAGAGGCTCCGCGAAGGGCAATGGAAGCGGAAGAGTGTTTGCTTTCTCGTGTCTGCCCCTTTCAGCCTGGTCCCCAGAAGAGATCCTGGCAGATCCCGCAGTTTCCCCAGTCACACATGGAGGATGCTCTATGTGCCATTATCCAGCTGTTAGAGTGCCAGTCCCGTCGGCTCTCAAGGCTTCAATCTGACATCTAATTTACAAATTCTCGGGTGTGGAGCCGTGCCCCCCCCCGGCTCTCCCGCCATTCCTCTCCCCGCTTGCAGGCTTCTGCGTCCTGGGAGCTGTGTCCGGCACCCCCAGCACGTGTGTCGGGGCTGCTGCAGAGAAGGCAGGACAGTCTCCCGTAGCCGGTGGAGCTGGAGCTCGCTCTCAGCTGTGAAATGACCTTGGCCCTGGCAGACACAGGCCTGCAGTCATTCTGTGCCCACTTGTGTGGCTTCTTTGGAGCCTGCCCATCCCCACTGCCCGAGTCACTGGAGCCGATAGCTGCTGACAACACCCTGTCGGGCCCTGGCTTCCAGAAGGGCCCCCTGCACAGATGCCTTCTGTGAGGCCCTGGGGCCAGCTCAACCATGCCCCCAAGATGTCCAGGTCCTCACCCCCCAGACCCTGTAAATGCCACGTTATACAGCAGAAGGGACTTGCAGGTGTGATTAAAGTCATGGATCTTGAGATGGGGAGGTTATCCTGTATCATCTGGCTGGGCCCTAAGCGTCATCACGAGGGTCTTTATAAGAAGGAGGCGGAGGGAGATTTGACACAAAAGAAGGAGGCGACGTGACGGCAGAACCAAAGAGAGGTTTGAAGTGGCCAGACACCGCAGACCCAGCCTGGTGACCAGGACGTGGACCTCCTGGAGGTTACGATGTAGTGGAAGGAGACAAGTAGGCAAGCAGCTAGCAAGGTATTTTCGGAGAACGGTAAATGCTACGAAGGTCATACAATGGGGTGGCCCATTACCCGCCCTGGAGAGGGCCGTGTGGGGAGGAAGGTGCTTGAATGAGATGCCAGGTTTCCCCGCTACTGAGTCCGTGTGTTTGTTGGGTCCTCAAGTACATGTGAACTAAAATTTAGGTATGAAATGCAGGCAGGAGGACAAAATGCAGCCTTGCCCCGGGGCCCCGGAACACGCTTGCAAAACTCCTGAGTGGTTTCCTTTCTTTTCTAGTGTGTTGGTGCTACCTGTTCATTCATTCATTCATTCACCTAACAGTTATCTTTTGAACACTACTTACTCCAATTGTGTGCTACGCATTTTGCCATCTGTCCCCTCATTCGAGCTTCGTAGGCCTCACCCCAGGCCGCTGGGCCCAGGAACCCCAGGACCAGTGGGCTCAGCAAATGCCTGCCTCCCCTTCCCGAGTCAGGCTGTCCATCTCCCCCCGCAGGAGAGCCCCACCTGCTCAGGTGGGGGCCCCCCCATCACCAGGAAAGGTTAGTTGCAAGGTGTTTCCCAGGTCTGCGCCCGCAAGAGTCGGAATCCCCTGGTCCAGGATGAGGGTCTGGGAACGTGCAGTCACAGCCCATTTCTGGGGTGCAAGTTTGGGAAACACTGCGTTTCAGTTAAGCTTCTCAAAGTTTGCTGTGCAGGCAACTCCCTGGGGCTGGGGAGGGGGGCTGGTTAAATGAGATTCTGGTTCAGCAGCAGCTCAGGGAGGGCCAGAGTCTGCCTTACTAACCAGCTCCCCGATGGTGCCCATACCGCTGGATCTTGGACCAGCGCGGAGGAGAGAGGAGTTACCAGACTATAGTGCTTCACCATATAGCCCTTCCAATGCATGAATGACAGCTGCTTTCTGCGGAGCCCTTCCTGGGAGCCCAGGAACATGCTAAGGGCTTTGCATGCAACCCCTCGTTTGATCTAGTAATAGCCCCCTTTTACAGATGAGGAAACTGAGGCGTAGGAAGTTAGGGACTTGCCAAGTCATGGAGCTGAGGGTGTGGAGAGCTGGAGTCTGAACCCAGGCGGTCTGATGCCAAGACCAAGGCTTACAGCAGCAAAGGAGGAAAAGGGATAACATTTTCTGGGCAACTGCGTGTGTCAGGCCAGTGTTGTTTAGTTCATCATCGCCTCTAATCCTTACAATAGTCCTGCGGTGGACTTGTGAGTGTCCTCAATTTATAGAAGAGGAAACTGAGCAGTGGAGTGGCTCCGTCAGCAGCCCAGACTTAGTCACCGCCGAGTGGCAGGGCTGAGCCCAGCTCCCTGACGTCCACGCTGGGACCTCTCCAGCCATCCACCTGGGCGCAGCCTCGGAGCAGAGCACAGAGCTGGTGCCGCTTAGTGACCTGGCTGGCCCACGGCCCTCCTGTCACCCTGCCAGATGTCCCTGTCCTGCCATAAGCCCTGTGTTACTTTCCTGCAGCTGCTGGAACAAATTACCACCACTGGCTGGCTTGAAACAACAGAGCTGTATTCTCTTACAGTCCTGGAGGTCAGAAGTCTGAGGTCAAGGTGTTGCAGAGTCTCTTCCAGCTTCCGGTGGCTCCTTGGCTGTGGCCGTGTCACTCTAATCCCGCCTCCATCATCACATGGCTTCTCCTCTGTGTCTGAGTCTATGTCTCTTCTCCTTTTATAAGATATGGGATTAGGGCCCATCCTACTCAGCATCATCTCATCCTAACTAATGACATCGCAAAGACCCTATTTCCAAATAAGGTCACATTCTGAGGATCCGGGTAGACGGGAATTTTGGGGGATGCTACTCAGTCCAGTACAAGCCCACCATCTGCTCTCGACCCCAGGCTGTAGCACAGAACAAGAAGACAGGAGAGGCTGGGGGAGCCACTGGCAGTCCCCACAGTGCCCAGAGCTCTGTCACATATGGGGCCAGCTGTGCAATTCCATCCTAACAAAACAGGGACTTCTGCTCTGGTTTGGTTCATTGTCCTTTCTAGAATTTCCCCTCCAGGCCTTTTGCCCCTGCCTGTGGTTGGGAGCTGCCAGGCTGCTGCTGTGTTTATAAGGGGTCAGAAGCAAAGAGTATGAACAGGCAACGGGGGTGGGGGGGTGGGGGGGAATGTCACCCACAGGAGGACATGTCGCTAGTTAACAAGCCTGGAAATGTGTTCATCCCTCCGGTGGTCAAACAAATACAAACAGACACAGGATACCATTTCTTGTCCTTCAAATGAGTGAAAGATTTTTGGTTTTGTTTTTTAATGGTAGTCGTCAATGCTGGCAATGATTTTGAAACAGTCACTTTCATACAATGCTTATGGCCCCTTTTGGAAAGTAATGTGATAGCGTTTCCCAAGAGCTGCCAAAAGACGCATACCATTCCATTCAGTGATTCAACTTCTAAACATCCCTCCTAAGGAAATAATCAGAGAAGTGGTCAAATATTTTGTTCAAAGATGTTATTACAACATTTAAAAAAACATGGTAAAAAATAAATTGGAGATAGCTTAAATGTCTAACCATAGGGGATTGATTGAGTAAACAATGGCATATCAGCTTGATAGAAAAATGTTTACAGAGTTTGTACTAACTTGGAAGAATGCGATGCTAAGTGAAAGAGGATGCACAATTGTATATCCAGCAAGACCGCAAATGTGTACAAAATTGTGCAGAAAGAAAGGATTTGATGTGCTTGTGATAATGAACCTCTTCAGGGAGACTACATCTCCCTGGAAGAGAAAAAAAACCCAAGTTGGCAAGGGGACTGTCTCTGGGACAGAGGTGGGACCTGGGGTAGGGGGTGGGAGGTCACAGCCTAAAAATTATCCCCCAAAACGAGGAGCGCATAGATGGATGTGAGGTTTTGAAGCGTTTCGGGCAGGTACCATGGCCACACCGGACCCCACCTCCCTTCCCCACTGGTCTCCTGGTCTGTCCCATCACTTCCCTCCATCCTCCACCCCGCAGGCAGAGTGATTTTTCCAAAACACAAACCCGGTCATCTCACTCCCATGCCACAGACCCTTCAATAGCTCCCCACTGACGACAGGATAAATCCAGGCCCAAGTTGGAAGACCAGGTGCTTCCCAGTCAGCTCACCTGTCTCCCCAGCCTCACCCTTCTTGCCTCCAACCATAAGCCATGCTCTTCCATTCCTCTGTGCCTTTGCTCATGCTCTTCCCTCTACCCAAAATCCACTTCTTTTTCATTTCCTCCTAGTAAACTCCTACACATCCTTCAAAACCCAAATCAGTTACCACCTCCTCTCTGATCTTTTCTCTGACTGTCCCCAAGTGAGTTGGAGTTTCCCTCCTCTGCCCCCACAATCTCTTATGCCCCCCATCCCCATCCCAGCTCTCACCTGCTCTTACACTGTAATGATTTCTTTGGCATTCTGCCTCCTTCTCCAGGCTGTGAATTCCTGAAGGGCAAGGTCACTTCTTCACCTAGAATCTTCAGAGCCCAGTATTGGAGCCAGCCCACAATAGAAACCCATTGAACGGGCTTCCCTAGTGGCGTAGTGGTTAAGAATCTGCCTGCCAATGCAGGGGACACGGGTTCGAGCCCTGGTCTGGGAAGATCCCACATGCCGTGGGGCAACTAATCCTGTGCACCACAATTAGTGAGCCTGTGCTCTAAAGCCCGCGAGCCACAACTACTGAGGCCCGCAGGCTTACAGCCCGGGCTCCGCAACAGGAGAAGCCACCGCAATGAGAAGCCCACGCACCGCAATGGAGACCCAACGCGGCCAAAAATAAATAAATTTAAAAAAAAAACAAACAAAAAAAACCCATTGAACGTTTGTTGAATAGTGATTACATGTCATGGCTGACCAAGAAGTTCCATGACTTTACTCATTGGAATGACTGTCAGAAATAGGAATTAGGATCCTCATTTAATACACAGGGAAACTAAGACTTACAGCGCTTAAGGAATCTGGCCAAGACATCAAGAGGCAGAGCAGGTGTTTTCTGAATCCAAGTATCTCGTGTTCTTTCTACCACACTTGTATTAGTTTTCCTGGGGCTGCCATAACAAAGTACCACAAAGCGGGTGGCTTAAAACAACCAAAATTTGTACTCTCACAGTTTCAGAGACCAGGAGTCCAAAGTCAAGGTGTCAGCAGGGCCAAGCTCCCTCCAAAGGCTCAGGTGCTTCTTGGCTTGTGGCTGCCTCACTCCAGTCTCTGCCGCCATCCGCATGGCTTCGCCTCTGTCTCTCCTCTGAGTGTCTCTTATAAGGACACTGTCATTGGATTTAGGGCCCACCCAGATAATTCCATCTGCAAAGACCCTTTTCCCAAATAAAGTCACATTCCCAAGTTCTGGGGGTTAGTTGGGACATGGAAGTTTGGGGAGGGGGAGTCAACTTTCACTAATTACATACAACCTAGGAGTGTATTTATGACCTGTTTTAATTAGTTTCACTTCTATTCAGTGGGTTTCATCTTAATCCAGTCGATGTTGGTTGTACAGCTGCCACGGACCAGGCCTGACAAATTCCAGAGATGAAGGATGTGGGCCCCTCCTCATAAAGGGTCCCCACTCCAATGAAGGGGTGAATAGTTGGGGTATCACTCTTCCCACGTAGGCCTGGAGTGGGGTTGCCAGAAAAGGAAACTCTTGAGCCCACTTGGATGGTTTTTCAGGAACAGCCAAGGGACCAGCCTGTCAAGAGCACAGCATCGTGAGGGACCTGGGACGGTCAGCCCTGGAGTGGGCGGGGGGCGAGGGGGGCTTGTCCAGCCAGCCTGCAGTGGAGGATGCTGGGAGCGATACCAGGCAACAGGCTGGAGACGTGGGCCAGCCCTGGTCGTGGAGGGGCCCCAGGGCTGGGGGAGCTGGACTCTGTGAACTGGATGTATCTTCCCCAGGGCCTCAGAGGTCCTGGCCAACCCCTCCCATCCTCACCCTCTGAGCACTCCCTGGGCCCCAGTGCTCTGCGGGGCTCGGCTTTCCTTTCTCTTGACCTAACAGATGCCCTTGGCTGTGGCTGTTTGGTGACATCCTTGGGGCCTCCCCAGGAACATGATGCCGGGTGCCCCTGGGCTCCTTCTTTACAATAAAGAAAACTGGCCACCCAGCCCCTACCATCTTATTAAAGGACGGGAGGTGGGGTGGGAGGGGTGAAATGGGGGGGTGATAAACGCCTGCCCCCAATGACCTTCTTTAATACTTGAGCTATTGTAAAGGTCTTCTCCATTCTTCCCCCACCAGCCCTCCCTCCCCGAGCTTTGTGAATCAGAAAAGACAATCCGATGACATGAAGGGCAAATACATAAATATCCCTCCCTGCCTTTGGGCGAATCCTAAACATGTTCCCTGTGTGTACGTCGGGTCCTTTCCACAAGAGCCACGTTCCTTTGGCCCCTCCCTCCCACACATTCCGATCTACCCTGAGCTCCCGGGGTCTGGGTTGGCGAGACTGCACTGTGAGTTGCTGGGAAGCAGGACCTCTGCCTCCTGCTCTCTGTGCCTTTTGACTCTGTCCCTCCCCCCCCTCCCCCTCCTTCCCCAGGCTCCTCCTCAGACCTGCAGGGTGGGTGTGCTCTGCAGGGCGCTGTGCTCTGACTCTGCCCCTTCCCTTCTGGGCCTCCACTTGCTCATCTGTAAAATGGGGAGGGTAGTCACTTTTACGCCACTGGTTTTTAAAATTGAGATAAAATATATACAACGTCGAATTTGCCATTTTAAGTGGCATGAAGTACATCCACATTGTTGTACAGTCATCACTGCCATCCATCTCCAGAATTTTTTCATCTTCCCAAACTGAAACTCAGTCCCCATTAAACACTCACTCTCCACGCCCCCTCCCCCAGCCCCTGGGACCACCATTCTGCTTTTCTGTCTCTGTGAACTTGTCTCCTCCAGGAACCTCATATAAATGGAATCATACAGGATTTGTCCTTTGTGACTGGCTTATTTTATTTCACAAAACATCTTTCAGGTTCATCAATATTGCAGCTTGTGTCCGATTTTCCTTCTTTTTTTTTTTTAAATAAATTTATTTATTTATTTTTGGCCGTGTTGGGTCTTTGCTGCTGTGCGCAGACTTTCTCTAGTGGCGTTGAACAGGGACTACTCTTCGTTGCGGTGCACGGGCTCCTCATTGCAGTGGCTTCTCTTGTTGCAGAGCACAGGCTCTAGGTGCACAAGCTTCAGTAGTTGTGGCTTGTGGGCTTCAGTAGTGGCTCGCGGGCTCTAGAGCGCAGACTCAGCAGCTGTGGCGCACGGGCTTAGTCACTCCGCGGCATGTGGGATCTTCCCGGACCAGGGCTCGAACCCGTGTCCCCTGCACTGGCAGGCAGATTCTTAACCACTGTGCCACCAGGGAAGTCCCGATGTTCCTTCCTTTTTAAGGCCAAACACTATTCCATTGCACAGATAGACCATTCTGTAATGCCACCTTTCTCTACCTCCGGGAAAAAAAGTCACAAAATGAGGAGGCAGTTTAGAAAAAATTTAGAGCAGGGACCCTGAGGCCAGGCTGCCTGGGTCCCTGTGTGGCCAATTATAATCTTAGGCAAATAACTCCTGTGTGCCTGCCTCAGTTTCTTCTCAGTAAAATGGGTTGATAACGGTCCCTCCTCACAGGATCAAACGAGCTAAGTTTTGTAAAGCACACAGGACAGCGCCTTGCTGAAGGAAGAGCCATCAGAGTGGTGTCAAATAAACTAGCAGGAGGCCACCCTCTGTGCTGCCTGCTGAACCTACCTCACCCACACCCTTCCTTCCTGGTCCTTTCTCGTCCAGGGTTTGGAATTGTCTACCCGGCTCTGCCTTTCCGTCTGCAAGGGGGGAAAGACCTCGGTTACCCATAACGGAGGACCTTTGTTTCGCAGCTGGAGTCCGGATGCCGATTTTACGGTTAAGGCATCCTTTACTGTCCGCAAGGCCTTAACCCCGTGGGTACCACACAGGGTGGAGGATGGGGACCGCAGGACTTGAAGCTGATGAGAGACCCCAGCCTCAACCGGGCCAGCCCACCGTGCAGAATTCACAGGATCCTCCTCCAAGAGTGTGGATGTTGGACAGCTTCGAGGTAAACTCCTAATACGGGCTGCACCCCAGCCCACATGCCCCAAGCAGTCTGAATCTTCTAGCTCTGTACAGTTGTCACCTTCTCCATGCCAGTTTTTCCAGACCCCTGTCCACTCCTCTTCCATTCCCCCCAACATAGAGAAAAGAGTCAAAGGGATATGGGTTCAAAAACCACTTTCACTGCTTGCTGCTGTGTGACCTTGACCAAGTCGCTTACCTTCTCTGGACAACTTTCTTCTTCCTTAAAGTGGGGATAATACATAATACTTTCTGCAGAGGAGCACCGAGGGAATTCAGTGAGGTCGGGAAGGAAACAGCGCTAGTCCTTTCTCTGGTTTGCCGCCTCGAACCTCTGTCTCTCTCGCTGACCTGGCCACCTCTGCCTCAGATCGAGGCTGATTTCGTGGGAGCCGTGCACCCTGACTCACAAGGGAGGTCCCCACGTCAGGATTCAGTGGCCTCCCCTTCGTGTCCCACTCACCCAGCTGTGCCCGGGAGCTGCTTGCCTCAAGTATGTGCCGCCGAGAGACTCACACACCTGTCAACGTGGATCCTCCCACGCGTGGTGTTTAGAATTCTTCAACAAGAAGCAGTGAATGTTTATCTTTTGGTTTTTTGTTGAAAAATGACAGGAGTAAGAAAAACCTCCGAAGTGCCTGGGGCCCCGTGGAGGGAGCCGGGGGAGAGACACTCAGCAGAGTGACGGGTGGCTGTCAGATGATGCAGGTCTGAGTCTAGGACCGCAGCCAAGCCACACAGAGGGGCTCGGCGGGTGTTCCGTGGGCACAGCTGGAGCCGGTGGGGACCTGGTGCCAGAGCGGGTTCTAACCCAGCACCAGTGTCGTGGCTGGGAGCGCAGGTACAGGCATCCCGCGCCCAATGACACCACTTGTGAGCATGTCGTGGGCTGAATGGTGGCCCCGAAAACATGTCCCAATCCCTGGAACCTCTGAATGCTACCTTATTTGGCCAAAGGGCCTTTGTAGGTGTGATTAGGTTAAGGCTCTCCAGATGAGATAGTCCCAGATTACCCAGGTGGAGCCTAAATCCCACAAGTGTCCTTATAGGAGGGGGATTTGAGACAGAAATAAAAGCCATGTGAGGATGAAGCAGAGATTGGAGTGATGAAGCCACAAGCCGAGGGCTGCTGACGCCCCACAAGCTGGGAGAGGCAGGAAGCGCTCTCTCCTAAGGCCTTCGGAGGGAGCCCAGCCTGCCAACACCCTGATTTCGGACTTCTGGCCTCCAGAATTTATTCTCCAGAGAGAATAAATTCTGCTGTGTGAAACCACCCAGTTTGCTGTATATGTTCCGGCAGCCTTAGGAAACGAATACGTGAGCTTCATGACTTTGCAGGAATTTATCTTCTAAGTTTCAGCTTCCGCACTTGCAAATAGCACCTAATTTATACAGTTTGTAAAGGATTACCCAAAGTATTTAGGTTGAATCGTGTTAAATTGACGTTTTTGCAAGTCAGAAATAATTGGATATTGGCAGTTTCATTTGAGTCAACCCAGTGATCTACGCAAAGCACTTAGAATAGCATCTGGCCCGCAGTAAGTGTGCAGCAAATATGGAGACACAGTCCTGGGGCCGGGAGAGATGACTCCTCAAATGGGACTGATAGCTTGGGGTGGAGTGGCATTCATACTGGGCTCTGAGGGATGTGTAGGAGCTTGTGTGGCAGAAAATGGGGATGCTGGGGGCTGGGGGAGCACCTCAAAGAATGGGTCAGGGAAGGAAAAGTTGGCTTTGGTAGGTGCTGGTAGGGGACTGAGGGAGCTTCCCTGGGAAGGGGGTGCAGGGGTGATGTAAGCACCTACTGAATACAGAACTCTCCATGCCTGCCCAGCCACCAAAGGGGAATCTCCGCCATCCTGTAATGGCATGATTTTCCTAAGACACTTGAATGAGCCACTCTTCACTGGCGTATGCGACCCTGGGGAAGAAAGCTAAAATCTCTTTAGCCCGTGTAGGAGATTCCTGTGGCTGCTGAAACAAAATACCCCAAACTGCGTGCCTTAAAATAATAGAAATTAATTTTCTTACAATTCTGGAGGTCAGAAGTCCAAAATCAGTCTCACTGGGCCAAAATCAAGGTGTCAGCAGGGCCACATCCCATCTAGAGGTTTCCTTGCCTTTTCCAGCTTTCAGAGCTGGTATTCCTTGCATTTTTTTGGCTGGTGGTCCCTTCCTCCATCTTCAAAGCCAGCAACGTAGCATCCTACTTCCTTGTTACATGGCCTTCTTATGTGTCAAATCTCCCTCTTCAAAGGACACCTGTGATTGCATTTAGGGTCCACCTGTATAATTGAGGATAATCTCCCCATCTTAAGATGGACAATGTAATCAAATTTGCAAAGTCCCTTTGCCATATAAAGCGACATGCAGAGGTTCCAGGGATTAGGACCCGGATGCCCCTGGGGGCCATTGTTCAGCTGGCTCAGCTGGCATTAAGGGCCCCTCCGGTTTGGCCTCTGCTCCCCTCCCTCAGTGGCATCAACTCCTCACCTTCTCACCTGCTCCGCCAATCCCTGCTCAGACGTGCCAAGGACCTGCTTCTTCTGGAATGCTCTCCCTGCCCCTGCACAGGGTTCCTCTGTCTGGAGACCTTAGAGTGACACCCCGGGGCACTTCCTTAGCTGCCCTCTCCCGGTCCCCCCAGAGCAGTGCATCTGTACCCCTCGCTTGCAGCATTGGAACCCCAGGCCAGTTCTGGCCTCGCCATGGGAGGGTCACATCACAAACAAGCATGTGTCCAGGTGGGACCTGCACTCAACCTTGCAGAAAGGAACAGGTCAGGTGAGAGCAGTCGGGGATGCTGAGAATGCCTGGAACAGAGACACGTCAGGGGCAGAGGAAGTGCACCTTCTCATGGGTCAGTACAGTGAACACTTAGAGCTGACATCGACTGGGCTCTTACTACATCCCTGCCATGCGGCGATTCTAACTTAACCCTCGAAACATCTCCACAAGGGAGAAACTCTCATCAGGTCCATTTTGTAGATGAGGAAGCTGGGGCACAGAGAGTTTCAGTAACTTCCACAAGGTCACACAGCTGGAACCTTGAACTCTACCTTCCAGAACTGTGAGAAAATACAGTTTTGTTGTTTAATCCCCTCGGTCTATGGTACTCTTGCTATGGCAGCCCAAGCTGATGAAGACATTCTGTGATTCCACTTATATGACCTTCTGGAAAAGGCAAAGCTGTGGGGATGGAGACCAGAGAGTAGTTGCCAAGGGGTTAGAGATGGGAGGATTTCACTACAAAGGGACAAATAGAGGGGATTTGGGGGGATGATGGAACTATTCTCTGTGCTCTGAGAGCGATGGTGATTACACAGCTCACAGAACTGTACCCCTTTAAAAAGCAAAGTTCTGTCTGTATAAATTTTAATTAATTAATTTATTTATTTATTTTATGGCATGCGGGATCTTAGTTCCCTGACCAGGGATTGAACCGTTGCCCCCCGCAGTGGAAGCACAGAGTCTTAACCACTGGACCGCCAGGGAAGTCCCTGTGTATAAATTTTAAAAGAAATAAAAAGTGTGCTTTATATCACAGAAAAGAAAAAGAACCCTCTGGCTACTGTTTGGAGAATGGACTACAGGGTCTAAGAGTTGGAGCAGGTTGGTCACCAGGCAGAGGCGGTGATGGTGAGGCTGGGGGGTAGCCAGGGAGGAGGGGAGATGCGGTCAGACTAGGGCTGTGTTTGGAGGTAGGAGTGACAAGGTTTGCTGACGGACTGGATGGGGACTGGTGAAAGGAGTGGAATCAGTGATGATTCCTAGGTATCGCCGTGCATCTGCCTTGGTGGAGAAGATTGGGGGAGGAGCCGTATATCAGTCAGTACTCAGGTGAGGGACAAAAATCCTCCTGCTGCTTTAGGCAGAGAGCGATTTCATCGGGGAATCAGACACATACACAGTTGGTGGAACAGCTGAAGGAGAAGGAGTGACTTCCAGGGCAATCGCACTGAACTGGGTCATCAAGAAAACCGCTGGGAGCCACAGTCAGGAAGATGGTGATGGAAGAGCCTGTCCTGCTCTTGGCTCCAGGCACACACTGCCTTGCAGAATGAAGGCTTTTGTGCTGCCACCTCCCTCTCCACCTAATTCCATTCCAAGCCCAAGACTCATGCGAGTGCATCTAACCGATTGTATTAGTCTCCTAGAGCCACCATAACAAAGTGCTACAGACTGGGTGGCTTCCACAACAGACATTTATTTTCCCACAGCTCTGGAGGTTGGAAGTCCAAGATCAACGTGTCAGCAGGCTAGGTTTCTTCTGAGGTCTCTCCCCTTGGCTTGTAGATGACCATCTTCTCCCTGTACCCTCACATGGTTGTCCTTCTGCGTGTGTCTGTGTTTGAATCTCTTTTATAAGGACACCAGTCGTACTGAATTAGGGCGCACTCCGGCGACCTCATTTAACCCTAACTACTTCTTGCAATTTAAATAACCCCTATTTCCAAATGCAATCACGATCTGCGATATAATAGGAGGCAAGGAGGGATTCTCCCCTAGAACCATTTTAGGGAGCTGCCACCTTGCTTCCAGACTTCCAGCCTCCAGAGCTGTGAGAGAATAAATTTCTGTTGTGTTGAGCCACACTGTCTGAGGTAATTTGTTACAGCAGCTACAGGACACTAACACACAAGGCTTCTGAAATTCTCCCAAAATCCACCTTTGACTCATTGGCCCAATTGTTCAGTAGAATGTTAGAGCCACAAGGCCCCTCCGAGATCTTCTACGGCATCCAGGGCAGGGCTGGGGAAAAGAACACCTCAGCTCAGATACCAGCTTTACCTCTTGTTGACAGTGTGACTGTCGGCAAGTCACCTATTTTGAACCAAAATTTTCTTTGGTATAAAATGAGGATAATGACATCTCCTTCATGATGTCATCATGAGATAATAATGTACATTGAACAGCTCAACACAGCAATTGGCATAAGTTGCCCAGTAGATCCTGTGTTGTATCTCCTCTGGCCCATTCATCGTCCTTGCACCACCGTGGTACTTGTTAGTCGATCGGACCATGGCTTTTCATCTTTGTGAGTTGAAGTCAATTAGGTGGTATTTGCTGCTGATGCAGGAGTCCCAGAGAGCTTAGTGGGATCCTCCAGGTCACTAGGGCCACCCTGGGAAGCAGCCAGGCTCCAGTGGCAGCCCTGGTGTCACTAGGTTAGGTTGGTTCTGGTAGATGCTGTTTTATTAGCGAACACTGGGTCCCAGCTAGAAGCTATGGCCTATGCTCAGAGTCAGCCATGAGCACTGAAACAATGCTTCATGAGCAATAAATATCCCTGGGCTTGTTGAGCGTTTCCAAGAGATTGGCAGGTGTCTTCCCCCGAACTGACCTGGGTAAGCCACATGGCATCCCTCGCTTTCCCTAACCTCCTGATGAATTACTGTAAATGTGCGTCTTCTTGACAGTTTGGGAACTCGTAGACTGGTCGCCCATGCTTGCTCACTGGCTTAGAGCGCATCCGGGTGAGTCCTCTTTTTTTTAACCTTATAGCCTGAAAAACTGCTTCCTTAGTGTGGAATCCAAACCCTCCTTCCCACCCCCAAGGTTGTGGCTGTGGTTCAGGGCGTGTCCCCTCTCTGGTCCTGTCAGTCCCCCTGACACTGGATTGAGCCATTATCAACCATTAACCCCTTGGCTTGAAGCACCCGTTCCTTGAAGTCATTAAGGGCTGGCACGGGACTGCAGGGAACCTCTGTGGACCTCAGTATCCTCATCTGTAAATTGGGACCTCAGTATCCTCATCTGTAAATTGGAGACACTCATAGTCATTGCCTCATAAGATGTGGTAAAAATCCAAGCGAAGAATCCAAGTGAAGCACCAGGGACAGGGCCTGACCCACGATCAGTGCTCAATAAAGGCTAAGACACGATTATTAATGTCCAGAAAAAAATAATCCTCCCTCCAGCGGACACAGTGCTTTTCGAGTTTGCAAAGTGCTGAGTTAGATATCACTTCATTCCCACTGGGCGGCAAGCCCGTGAAGACAGATCAAACGACAGTGAGGCCTCTGATTCGTGGGGGAGGGAGCAGAGCTCTCAGCCCCGCGGTCGGGCGGGAGGGAGCTGAGCAGGGCTCCAGCTTGGAAGCCTGAGATCTTTCCACATTTCTCTGTGGGAAAAACTAGCCAGCCCCTGGAGAGGGAAGCTGGATTTCTGTGACAGCACTTGGGGAGCAAAGGCTACATTTACTGACACCTGACACCACATGTGTGACTGGCTCGTAGCAGGACACCCTCAGTTAGGTTTTGGTTGATGTCGAAGTTTTGTTTGTTTTTAATTTTTATTGAAATATACATAGATATATACATACTCTTTTTCAGATTCTTTTCCATTAAAGGTTATTACAGGATATTGACTATAGTTCCCTGTGCTATACAGTAGTAGGTCCTTGTTGTTTTTCTCTTTTATATATAGTAGTGTGTATCTGCTAATCCCAAACTCGTAATTTATTCTTCTCCTTTCCCCTTTGGTAGCCATAAGTTTGTTCTTTATGTCTGTGAATCTATTTCTGTTTTGTAAATAAGTTCATTTGTATCATATTTTAGCTTCCACATATAAGTGACATCATATGGTATTTGTCTTTCTCTGTCAGACTTATTTCACTTAGTATGATAATCTCTAGGTCCATCCATGTTGCTGCAAATGGCATTATTTCATTCTTTTTTATGGCTGAGTAATATTCCATTTTGTGTGTGTGTGTGTGTGTGTGTGTGTGTGTGTGTGTGTGTGTGCATTCCACATCTTTATCCATTCATCTGTCGGTGGACATTTAGGTTACTTCCTTATGTTGGCTATTGTGAATAGTGCTACCATGAACATTGGGGTGCATGTATCTTTTCAAATTAGAGTTTTCTCTGGATATATGCCCAGGCGTGAGATTGCTGGATCATATGGTAGATTTGTTAAATGAATGAACAAATGAATGAGGGCTATGTACAGTGATTGGGTCAGAGGTGTGGATCATGAATACCGAGAGGTCTGATGAATCACACTTTCTCTAAGCCTGCTGAATGCTGAGCCAGCCTTCACAACAATCCATCACTGGGAACATTAGTCCCATTTTACAGATGGAAAAACTAACGCTCAGAGAGGTTAAGCAACCTGTCTCCCATCAGAAGGCAAGTGAGTGGTCCAGCTGGAATTGAGTTCCGGCCTGACTGATCCCTGTTACACTTCCCAAATACCCCCCAGGGTGTGGGATGGGAGATCATAGGCTTTCAAATGAAAATCCTATTTTCTGTATAACTGCAGTTATCCAACTCTTAGAAACATAAAAGCTTACATTATTTCTACCAAACTATAACTACCAATACTCTTTCAAAGCCTAGGATACTGGTTTCCCAATATTGGCTGCCCTAACAAAGTACCACAGAGTCGGGGCCTTAGACGACAGAAGTGTATTTTCTCACAGTTCTGGAGGGGACTCCACTTCCCCATCATAGGATTTGCTTTGCCGATGAAATGTGACTAGAGTGACATGTGCCCCTCCTGAGGAGGAACCTTAAGGCCCATCACGTGGTCTGGGCAGCTCTCTTTTCTCTCTGCTCCTAGGTCAGCAGGTCCCTGACGAGTACAGGCGACTAAACAAATTCTCCTCTAGAGCCTCCAGAAAGAACCAGCTCCACTAACCTGGTGAAGTTGATTTCAGACTTCTGATTTCCAAAACCGTAAGAGAGTAAGTTTATGTTGTTTTAAGCCAATGAGTTCATGGTAACTTGTTACAGCAACTACAGGAAACTAACACAGCTGGGATTAGGTTTGACTGTGACAGAAAATCCCACTTAACAGTGGCTCAAAGAAAAG
Organism: Monodon monoceros; assembly: GCF_005190385.1. Classification (NCBI taxonomy): domain Eukaryota; kingdom Metazoa; phylum Chordata; class Mammalia; order Artiodactyla; family Monodontidae; genus Monodon; species Monodon monoceros. Next base: position 99,903,977 of record NW_021703777.1, read on the forward strand.
AGCTGGGTACAGGGTCTGGAGGCAAGTGGCCCCGGGCTGGGGGCAGGCTCAGCGTGAGGTCCTCGGGATCCCAGTTCCTTCCAGTTCTCAGCTACGTCAACCTGGCCGGGACTCTTATCCTACGTTCCAGGAGGGTGATTTCCACATAACAGGCAGCAGGAGGGAGGAAGGAACAAAGGCAACAGAGGCAAGGAGCAGGCACCGACTCTCCCTTATGGAAGGTTACTAGGAGCTGCCACACAACACTTCTACCTTTTTTTCTCTTGGCAGAACTTACATACAGGGCCATACCTCACAGCAAAGGAAGTAAGACAATGGTGTTTTTACTCTGAACAGACATGTGCCTGGAGGGAACTTTTTTTACAACAGAAGAAGGGGAGAAAGGGTGTTGGGAATGGTCCACATCTATTATGCTGAACCTGACTGACCCTGTGAGTCAGGAGTGTACTTGCTTCAAGGAACAGAAATCCTGCCCTAACAGAGCTTCAGCAAATTAGGCTTTGCTTTTCTTGGACAAGGAATGCTTGGTTGCTGGCGCAGTGTAGCCATTACAAAGATGACCACACTTTGAGGGTTGCTTTCCATCCTCAGACTTGGAGCCTCATGGACAGAAAAAGGCTGCTGTGCCTCCAAACATCATTTTTACATTTAAGGCAGGAAGAAGGATGAAGAGTACTGCCAACATGTGTGTCCCTCTTCAGCAGAAAAACAAAAGTTTTCCCATAGACACTCCCGGAAGACTGCGTATAGCGCTCATTGGTCAGGACTGAGCCTTATGGCATCTCTAGCTTCAAGGGAGTGTGGAAAACCAAGCATTTTGCTTTCCAACCTCTCCATTACACAGCACATTAAAAGCATGGATACAGGAGTTCCTATACCAATAGTTATTATCCCAGTAGTTCACAGAGACTTGTATGTGCTCAAAGATGTTCATTACAGTGTTACTTATCACTGTGAAAAATCATAAACATCCTGCATGTTCAACATGTATTGTTTGGGTCCCAATTAATAAGCTGATCATTCAGTGTCTGGCCCCAGCACCTGTGTTACTTTATCTGGAAAATAGAAGAAAATATGATTTACCTTTTAGGATTATGATGAAGACCAAGGATAAGAATAGAGCTTGTCTGGCACATAGCTGGTGCTTAGTCAACGGTAATGTATCTTAACCTCCAGCCCTCCCACTACTTGCACCATCTTTTACCAACCAAAAAAAAAAGGAGAAATAACCAGTGTCAATGTGTTCGAGGCACCTTGTTAGAAACATTTCCAGTTGGTTTAGCTTTTAGATCTCAGGAGAGTGAAACTACATACATCCTCTCTCTAAACTCTGGAGGGAGAGGTACCCATCTGGCAGGGTAGGGGTGGCACCAGTTTTGAGGCAAGCTGTACTTGGTTGGAATCTATGTTAGCTGACCAGGATCTACCGGCCTGCGGGGGTGACCTTCAGCCCCTCCTCTGTATCATGGGGAATAGCGCTGACCTCCCAGGCTGTTGTGAGGTTTCACAAGAAAACTGCCCCAGGTACAGTGTCTGCGATCTAGTAAACCCCAAACCAGTGCCGGTCCCCTGCTCCCGGCATCAGATGTTGGAGGGAGCACGCTGTTCCCAGGCCCCGGGGCATCCTGACATTAGCAGTGAGAACACTGTAACATGTTAAGCGGTTCCGTTCCAGTCGAAGTCTCCCTGGCCTGGGCCATCCAGGGCTCCTGGCTAAAAGGTGACCTAATTATTAATGAAAGCTCCAGAGTTGAAAGCTAAGACATAATCCACCCCTGAATGGATTCAGGAGGAGCAGATAATGGGACAGTAAAATTAATCTTGTAGAAAAACACAATTAGCTGTATCATTTATAAATATCATCTCCGTCCTCACAGGGTAAAGCGGGGAGCAGCATAGCCGAGCTGCTCACAGCCTCACCTCCCCTTTCACATGGATGGATGCATCTTCTTCTGGGAAAAATGTTTTCATTTCACATTCCAGGGGCCTTGTTAGAGGTTTCAAAGCAATCTTCAGAAGCCAAGAGGACCCAGAGAACAAAATCAACGTCGTGGCCCTCCATCTCCCACACCCTGTCTCTTGCCTGTTTCAAGTCACTTCGATGTGATCGAAGCTCCATTGATGGAGAATGTATTCCGCAAGGGGCCCATGCCAGGCATGGGGGTTCCGAACGGATGAGCCCCCGATTCTGCCCTCTCAGGGCTCACAGGAGACGCAAACCCACCCCGAGCTCCCTGCCCCAGCCATGCGACCCTGAGCAGGTACTTCAGCTCGACGAGCCTCGGTTTCCTTACAGATGCCTCCCTCCTCTCGTGGCCCGGGGAGGATCAGATGGACATCTGCAGAGCCTCCACCCAGGCCTGGCCCACAGCAGCCTCAGCGACCAGAAGCCGGGGTGGCTGCCATGGTAGGGAGTGTTATTTACTGAGCGCATGCTATGTGCCGGGCACTGTTAGCTGCAGAAACCCGAGGGCATCGTATTAGACTCTCACGATGCCCCTCATGCTTCAGGGGAGGGAACTGGGGCTCCGAGAGGGGAAATGACTTACAGCTGGAAAGTGACCAAATCTAGGTTTGAGCCCCAGCGCACCTGGCTTTGAAGCCCAAGCTATTTTCTGAAACAGTACTCTATGATGAGTAATGAAGTTGAGCTTCACTGTGAGCTGAAGTCTGTCCCCCGCATTTCGTATGTTGGAGTCCTAACCCCCAGCACCTCAGCATTGCCTGCATTTGGAGAAGAAGCCTTTAAGGAGGTGATTAAGGTAAAACGGATAACTAGGGTGGGCCCTGATCCAATCTGACCGGGGTCCTTATAAGGAGAGGAGATTAGGACACAGACACACAGAGGGACGACCCTGTGAAGACACAGGGGGAAGGTGGGCGTCCACAAGCCAAGGAGAGAGGCCTCAGGAGAAATCATGTGCACCCACAACTTGATCCCGACTTCAGCTTCCAGGATGGGAACATAGTATCTGTTGTTTAAGCCCCCAGGCCGTGGTGCTTTGTTTTTTTTTTTTTTTTTTGCGGTACGCGGGCCTCTCATTGTTGTGGCCTCTCCCCTTGCGGAGCACAGGCTCCGGACGCGCAGGCTCAGCGGCCATGGCTCACGGGCCCAGCCGCTCCGCGGCATGTGGGATCCTCCCGGACCGGGGCACGAACCCGTGTCCCCTGCATCGGCAGGCGGACTCTCAACCACTGCGCCACCTAGGAAGCCCCTGTTTTGCTTTTTAACATCTTTATTGGAGTATAATTGCTTTACAGTGGTGTGCTTTATAACAAAGTGAATCAGCTATACCTATACCTACGTCCCCATATCTGTGGTGCTTTGTTGTGTTGCTGAGGGGAACTGAGGAAGTGAGTTTCAACCTAGGGAGGGGGTGAGGTCTGAGAGGATCTGCACGTCGGGCCGGGTAGGCCTTGAGGTTCATTGGGAGGGACCTGCAAAGGCAGGGCTGTTTCTGGTCCCAAATCCCAGTGTCTTTCTCAGTCCATGTTGCCCTTAGGCACAGCCTGACTTCCTCGGGAGCTTTTCTTCTCTCAATCCAGGTCCATCCCACCCTTGGGAACTACCCAACCAGGAGACAGAGAGGCTCCCTAACAGGCCCTCAGTCTCTTCTCATGGGTGTGCAAGACACACAAAAAAAACACACATGCACACAGACATACACATGCATACACACACACAAACACACACGCACGCATGAACACCCATGCACGCACACATGTGCACTTCACACACAGATGCACACACACACACACACACATATACACAGATGGGCTCCTGCACGCACAATACCCACGCACACACAGCCACAGTGTCACGAGCCCACTGACACAATGGTAGAGTGGGTGACTCCTTGGGTTTGAGTCTCAGCCCTGCCACACCTTGAACAGGTCTCGGTTCCCCATCTGCAAAAGGGCTCTAACCACAGTACCTACACATACGTTCACTGCAAGTATGGTATTTAAATAAGTCGATGTATGTAAAGTCTTGATACAGTGCCTGTCGTGTAAATGCTGTAAAAGAGTTAGCAATTAAGATCGTTATGCCTCAGAATCATTCTGTCCCCACCCGAACTGCCGATGCACCAACCATTTTGTGACCCGATCTCACCACCCCCGTTTTTTGTGATATAATTCACATACCATAAAGCTCACCTCTTTAAAGCATACAATTCACTGGTTTTCAGAATATCCACAGAGTGGTGCAACTATTACCACTCTCTATTTCTGGAATATTCTTATCATGGCAAAAAAGAAACCCTATTCTGTTAGCAGTCACCTTCCGTTTCCTCTCCCCTGCTCCCCCATCCCCCAGCAACCACTAATCTACTTTCTATCTGTGTGAATTTGCCTATTCTGCACATTCCATACCAATCATACAATATGCGGTCTTTTGTGACCGATTTCTTTCACTCTGCATAATGTATTCAAGGTTCATCCATGCTGTAGCACGCATCAGTATTTTATTCCTTTTTTTTTTTTTTTTTGGCCATGCCACCCGGCTTGTGGGATCTTAGTTCCCTGACCAGGGGTTGAACCCTGGCCCTCAGCAGTGAAAGCTTGAAGTCCTAAACACTGGACCGCCAAGGAATTTCCAGTGCGTCATTCCTTTTAATGAGTAATTGTCCATTGTATGGAGAGACCTCATTTTGTTTATCCTTTCATCAGTTGAGCCCACTTTTCGGCTTTTATGATTCATGTTGGAATGAACATTTGTGTACTCATTTTTGTGTGAACATGTGTTGGGTGCATTCCTAGGAGTGGAATTGCTGGACCCTACGTTCATTCTACGTTTGACTTTTGGAGGAACTGCCATGCTGTTTTCCACGGTAGCTGCACCCTTTTACATTCCCATCAACAGTGTAGGAGGGTTCCAATTTCTTCACATCCTTGTAGACACTTATTATTGTCTCTTGTTGTTGTTATAGCTATCCCCCAACCATCTCTGTGTCTCTCCCTCCTCTCCTTCTCCATGACCTCGTGCCCATTCCTCCTTCACCTTCTGCGTGGCCCATGGTACCACTGAGGGTTTCTAATTTCAGGGCTGACTGCCTCAGGATCGCAGTTTTCCCAGGTGCCCCATGATGAACCTCTGTGCTTGCCCAAGTACCTGCAAAGGCTTCTGAGCTGCCCGTCACCCGGCAAACATGTTGGAAAGTGCTCACTCCCTTTTCTGTCCCTCAGTTTCCCGAACTGTAAAATGAGGTATTGGATTAGATTAGCGTCTCAAACTCAAGTGCCTACAGGGGCCAAGCAGGCAAGGTAGCACAGGTGTAAGGTGGATGGGGGCATGGGTGGGGGTGGGCAGCCATTATCCCTATGCAGCTGATTTTTGCCACATAGGAATATCTCTATTCTTAGATCCCCCAATTTTTCAAAAGAAGGCAGGAAATCTGGACGTTTTGTGCAATCTCCTGGTTTTTCAATATTTCCAATGCAAGCAATTTATTTTAAAGTGCAAACGAGCAAAACCTATCTGTGTATCTAGCCTAGCCCAGCCTGCAGAATTCCAGTTTGCAAACCTGGAAGCAATGATTCTGAAACCTGTGTGGGCATGGGAATCACCTGCAGGGCTTGTTAAACCAGAGTCTCTGATCCAGCAGGTCGGTGTGGAGCCTGAGAATGTGCACGTCTAACCAGTTCCCAGGCAAGACTGCTGCCGCTGGTCTGGGAGCCCCACCTTGAGAATCACAGCCCTGGACTAACTCCAAGTTCCATCCCAGCTCTGAAATGCAGGTTCGTGATTCTAGACCCCAGAGTGCGGGCTCTCCTCTCGGGGGGAGGAAGCACCACGTCGTGGATGGGGCTCTGGACAGGAGTTAGCAGGCTCCTGTGATGACCACCCAGCTAAGATGGCAGCGCGGAGCAGGTACCCTCCGCTCTACCAAGCTTTAATCGTGGAAATTCATGCTTGTGAAATGCTCTGAAAACGCTAAAGGGCTATTTAAAGAAACACATATGATGTCAAAATATGCACTGGTTTAAGATTTTAAAAATGTAAAAACATTAAGGAAGTTATTTGGGCTGAAGAGTTTCTGTGTTAGTTTCCCAGGGCTGTTGTAACAAATGACCAAAAACTGAGGGGTGGGCTTAAAACAATAGAAATGCACTCTCTCCCAGTTCTGGAGGCCGGAAGTTCAAAATCAAGGTGTCAGCAGGGCGTGCTCCCTCTGAAGGCGCCAGGGGAGGATCTGCTGCATGCCTCTCTCCTAGTTTCCAGGCGCTAGTGGCAATCCTCAGCGTTGTAGCTTGTAGCTACATCTCTCTGCGCCGTGGCCTCTGTCATTATCTGGCCTTTTCTTCTGTATGTCGCTCTGTGTCCCCTCCTCTTCTTATAAGGACACTGGTCATTGGATTTAGGGCCTATCCTATACCCGGGGTGATTTCGTCCCAAGCCTCAACCAATTATATCTGTAAAGACCCCATTTCCAAGAAAGGTCACATTCTGAGGTTCCAGGTGGACATGAATTTTTAGGGAACACCGTTCAACCCACGGCAGCCCCCTTTCTCCTTTTTTTGATTTAGTCTAATAAATTTGGCAATTTGGATATTTTGCTCACAGCAAGTTGGAAAGAGGTAATGGGGTGACTGGTGAGGATGGTTACCGGCAGCCCCCTGAGGGGATGGAGGCCACAGAGATGTCAATAAATAAGCACTAATGAAGCCCCCGGAGCTTGGGGACACTCAGTGTGGGAGGGTTCCCGGCCCTGTGCTTCCTGTTCAGCTCCTGCAGAAAGCTGACCCCATTCTTCAAGAAAGGGTAAGATTCTTTTCAACATCCTTTGTTTTGGAAGACAGGGCAACATACCTTGCACGTTAGCATAACTGTGGTCCAAAATGAGGAAAATTTCAATCTTTGGGAAAACCCACCCCCATTCCCCTGCTGGACCAGAGACATAGGGGAGCCTGCCCGACAGAGAAAAGGTTATAAATTATGGATGTAAGGGAAAAAAATCATGCCACGGCCAGGAGTCCTAGCTCAGCTCAGAGGCTGTGGATCAGCCATGTGCTAATTTCGCTGGGCTGCAACTAACCAAATCCCAGCCCCAGCCTCAGGAAAGGATACATTCCGGATAGAACAGCCCTTTTAGGTCATAGCTGAGCTGCCTGCAATGCAGTTGAGCCTTGTGCTGTGTAGTCTCCAGCAGACTCCTGGGATGCTGTGAATTTTAGACACTCTCCCAGGGACCCTGGCTCCACAGAGCGTGGAATGTATTGCACTCATCCATCTGTGGGCTTTTTAAAAATTCAATAATTAATTCCACCATACGGTGCTATTACTGTTATTAGGATTTGGCCTTTCTCTGGTTCTTTACTTTGGCAAAGGGCTTTTATAATCATTTACCAGCTAAATAATTTAACACGAGTTATTATTACAGGCTGGAAACCTGGTTCTTAGCTGGTGCTGGGTGATATGAAAATGCTTCTGAACTGAGCAGGGTAAAAGCTGGATGGAATTAGATGGCCCTGGTAATTTATTCCCCAGGTCGTGTGCAGTACCTTGCTAGACCTCAACATGCTCTCTGTAATTTGGGTTCTGATTCATCCTGGGCCATTCTTTTTTTTTTGGCTGCGTTGGGTCTTCGTTGCTGCGTGTGGGCTTTCTCTGGTTGCAGCGAGCGGGGGTCGCTGTGGTGTGCGGGCTTCTCACTGCGGTGGCTTCTCTTGTTGCGGAGCATGGGCTCTAGGCTCGCGGGCTTCAGTAGTTGTAGCACGCAGGCTCAGTAGTTGTGGCACACGGGCTTAGTTGCTCCGCGACAGGTGGGATCTTCCTGGACCAGGGTTCGAACCCATGTCCCCTGCATTGGCAGGCGGATTCTTAACCACTGCGCCACCAGGGAAGCCCCATCCTGGGCCATTCTTGTCATGGGAGAGTGAACCAAATGGGGGTGGGTGTGGCTTTGAAGCTGGAGGGGAATTAAGTTATGGTTCTAGCCCAACCCCCTCATTTTATGTAAGGGGAAACTGAGGCCCAGGTGGGTTGGTGCTTTGCCTAAGGCCACGTTGCTAGTATGACTCCAATGGGTGGCATAAACTCAGGACCAGAGTTTAGGGTATTCAGATTTAGGGTATTCCCCCTCCCCCGTTTCTGGTCCTAAGTGGAGCTTGGAGGAAGGGAGGGAGGGGGAAGCAGAGGCAGCTGGGTTCTCCCATCAGAGGGCAAGAGCATCTGGCCGGGGCTTGGAGCAGAGGGAGGGAGCTGCAGTGTTGATCGGGAATCTACACTTTGACTAGGTTCTTGATACGTCCTGATGTTCTTCTACCTACATGCCTTCTGAGCATTGTCTTAAGGGGCATATCTCATCTCAGCCTCAGTGGTGTCCTCTGAGAGATGGATTAATAGGACTTCACACAGTGGTTAGAGGGGATTGATAGTCAGTGCCTAGAGAGCACTTATCAGCATTCACTGCCCATTAGCTATTGTTGGTACAGTCTTTCTACCTATTATTATGGTTCCTTTATCTGTAAAATGGGTATAACAATGCCTGCCCCCTACCACTTCGGAATTTTTGTGAAGCTAAAAGGAGAAAGAAAATGGCAGAGAAAGTATTTCATTCTCCTCCTCATCTAGTTCTTCACCCAGGAGGGGGGGCAGGGCAGTGGGTAGGGGTCTTCCTGGAGGCTCCAGAGAGTGTCCAGGAAGGAGCAAAAAATGCGCTCCCTCGGCATTTGTATCGGTCAAGGTGCCAAGAGGAGGGCTTCCCTGGTGGCAAAGTGGTTGAGAGTCCGCCTGCCGATGCAGGGGACACGGGTTCGTGCCCCGGTCCGGGAAGATCCCACATGCCGCGGAGCAGCTGGGCCCGTGAGCCATGGCCGCTGAGCCTGCGCGTCCGGAGCCTGTGTTCCGCAACGGGAGAGGCCACAACAGAGAGAGGCCCGCGTACTGCAAAAAAAAAAAAAAAAAAAGATGTCAAGAGGTAGCAGGTGGCCCACTAAAGTGGGATCATTTGAGGAGGGATGTGACCAGGGGCCCAGAAGATGTGGTCCTGTAGCCGGAGTGAGCACTGGGAGAGCTGTGACTATTCCTGGGTCAGCAGGGAGGCAGGCAGAGGGGCCTGGGCTCCTCCTGAGTGACCTTCTTCAAGGGATACTTCAGGGATGTGGCCCACCTTCTTCAGGGCCAGCCTGAGGGGGCTGGGACGCAGGACCCTATTGGCCAGAGGGCACTGAAGTAAGCCATGGTCTCTGCAGGCCCAGACAGAGTGGGGCAGTGGGAGAGGGTCTGCAGGGGGCCCAGCATGGCACCGTTGGCGCCCCCAGCACAGAAGGGGTGCCTGGGAGGCAAAGTGCGAGGGGTGGGAGCTCACCTGGTCTGTGAGTTCATGGCCATGTCTCCCTTGGGGGCTGACCCGCCGAAAGCCCCAGGGACAGGTTCTACACCCTACTCCCGGCTGGCCTCAGCTTCCTTGGATGTAAAATGTAAAACGAGGGTGTGGAACTAGAGGATTATTCAACCTCTGGAAAACCCTTGATCCCAAGATGCGTGGTTATTTGATCTGCATTTCCTCCCCAGGCAGGACGGTGGAGATGTATCTTCTGAACTTGAACCCTCCTCCCCACTGCGCCTCCCCCCCCCCCCCCCCCCCCCCCCCCCCCCACCCCCGCCCTGCCAAGTAAAGGGAAACTATTGGATGTTCTCCTTGGAACCGCACAGCACATGCTGCTCCCCTGCCCTCAGCCTCTTCTGTCAGGGTAGCGGGAGGTGGTGTCACTCCTCCCTCCCCCTCCCTCCCTGCTGACATGGAAAACCTTGGGGTCGAAAAATATTCTTTTAGGTTCCTTCCGCCGGACAGTGACGTTCCTTGTCCTGAATATTTTTCTACTCTACCGTCCTTGATTTTAGGGTTGGACAGGTTTGAACGTTTGAAAGCAGCCTGTGTTGTGCAAACCATAGGAATTTGGAGCTACCAGCATCTTGGAGACGATTACCCAACCAAAAAATTCAACTTCTGCTGACTTTACGTGCACCAATCGCCCAGAATGGCAATGCTCTGACCACAAATCCAAAAATGGGACTCCAATGGGAAGGATTTTAAAAATCATCTTTTCTTATATCCCAAATCTTGGAGCTCAGAAAAGGAAACCTTTGTGATCACTCCCGTCATTTTGTAAACTGAGGTCCCGAGAGAGCCACTCCCCAGAGCCCCGTGTCTTTCTTGCTCACAACCCGTGACCCCCACAACCCCGCCAAGGTCAAGGGCCTCACAGCCGAAGCGAGGTTGATCATAGAAACATTTGGGGAAAATTAGGAACTGCTGACTGGTTCATTAAGACTCTACAGGCAGCAACAAACAACCCACCCCCCCAACTACCCCCTGCAAGGCTCCTAAAGCCCCCAATACACATACAGTTCTGTTTAAAAATGTAAGAGCTCACCAAATGACTTGGAGCCCCATAATCCTGTTTATTTAGTTTCTACAAATACAAAGAAAGGGATAAAAATATCGCTCATTCATTTCTTAACCATTTACTGAGTCCCTAATGTGCGCAGAGGGTTAGGGACTACAAAGGTAAATGAAACACTAAAATCATAAAAATCACTGTATTTATGATTTTGCCTATACATCATACATTTTAAAATAAGGTTTGGCATTTTCCAGAAATGAGCATTTGCAGCAGGGTTAAACCTAGGAAGAATGCCTCAGTGATGCTATGGGCCACCTTGCCTTCAGCTTGAATTAGACTGTGAATTTTCTCACTACACACTTGAACTTGGCTTTACAAACCTGACATTGCAATGTCTGAATCTACTGTGAATGTAAGATGAGTGGATGCCTACTCCATTTAACGTACGGTTCCTGTGTACTCGCTGTGCACCAGGCCCTGTTCTAGGCACGGGAGATGGAGAAATGAAAAATATTTATTTTGCCAGAATTTGCTCCTGTGCTGGGGATCAGGCTGGTTATGGGGAAGCCTGCCGGGTGAGCCCAGAGCCTGGCCCGCCTCTGCCCGGCACTGTGTGGCCTGAGACTAGGGATTTACTTCCCTGAGCTACAAAGAAGCTCCTCGGGACCTGGGGAGGATCTCCTTAGTCACTCTGAGCACTAACCTTACACTCGTGACGACACCTCCTCCTGGCCTCAACATCACTACCAAGAAGACACTGCAGGGTACCTAATTAGAGGTCAAAGCCATCATAAGAGGCAAAGCAGGCACTGTGTTTTGTTTTTAATATCATAATAGCTCATTTGTCTCAGTGTCTCACAACACTGTGATGGAGGTATTATTATTATTATTTCCATCTTATAGATGGGGGAACTGAGGCACAGAGAAGTTAAGCAACTTGTCCAAAGTCACACAGCTAGAAGCAGGAGAGAGGATTGGAAATCAGACTGTGTCACGCTGCCTCCTGCCGTGGCAGCCTGGGCTCTGACCAGTGGGACAAAGAAGGTCGCCGAGAGGCTAGGAAGTGGAAATGACAGGGTCTTGAGTGTTGGGGAGCAGCAGTTGGCTGCCCTGCCCGGTGGAAGGTGGAGGGGGCGGCGGTTACTACACTCATCTGTGCAGTGATGGATCTGTCCCTAGAAAGGGATCATAACCCTAGAAACGTCCTTTAAAGAGTCATCTAGAAAAACCAAAGCCATGTCAAAAATCCTGTGAATCTCTAGGAGTTACAGATTGCTGACGCTAGGATGAAACTGGGGTCTGAGTGAAGAGCATAGTGTATGTCACACAGATTTCACTCTGTGGACACTGTAAAAACACCTTAAATCAGTTTGTCCCACAACACAGCTTCACTGGTCCCCAGTTCTGTGACTGTGGCCTCTTCAACCTCATCTCTAGCCAAGACCCTACCCTGCCTCTCCCAGAACCATCTACAACCTGAGTTCCCCAAATCACTGCACCCTTGCAGGTTTGACGCTTGTGGTGAGCTCAGTGGTGGCCCCCCCAAAGATGTCCAAGTCTAACCCTCGGAATCTGTGAATATTGCTTTATACGGCAAATGATGTGATTACAGACTTTTTTCTTAAACATTTTTTATTTCTTTAATGTATATATATATTTATTTATTTTTGGCTGCGTTGGGTCTTCGTTGCTGCACGCAGGCTTTCTCTAGTTGTGGTGACCTGGGGCTACTCTTCGTTGCGGTGCGCAGGCTTCTCATTGCAGTGGCTTCTCTCGTTGCGGAGCACGGGCTCTACGCACACGGGCTTCAGTAGTTGTGGCACAAGGGCTCAGTAGTTGTGGCTCGTGGGCTCTAGAGCGCAGGCTCAGTAGTTGTGGCGCACAGGCTTAGTTGCTCCGCGGCATGGGGGATCTTACTAGACCAGGGCTCGAACCCGTGTTCCCTGCATTGGCAAGCGGATTCTTAACCACTGTGCCACCAGGGAAGCCCTGTGATTACAGATTTTGAGAGAACATTATCCTGGATCATCCCAGTGGCCCCAAAATCCAATGACAAGTGCCCTTATAGGAGACACAGAGGAGAGGAGGGGGCAGGGCGATCACGGAGGCAGAGACTGGAGGGATGCGGCCACAAGCCTAGCAATGCCTGGCGCCACCGGAAGCTGGCAGAGGCAGGAACAGATTCTCCCCTGCAGTCTCTGTAGGGAAGGTGGCCTGGCTGACCCCTTGATCTCGGACTCTGGCCTCCAGAGCTGTGAGATGATACATTTGTGGTTTTAAGCCTTCCAGTTTGGGGTAATTTGTTACAGCAGGCCTGGGAAACTGACATCTGCCTACACATGCATCCCCACCTGGGAGACCTTCCGCCCACTCTGCTCTCCCTCGGGCGCCCCTGGAGGATTTCATACTTTGCCCACAGCCTCCTGCCTTCTCCCCCCCGGCAGTGGACGAGGTCGCTCCCACTGGCGGGCCCTCTGCTCCTTCGGAAGGCTTGCCGTTTCTTTTCCCTTGTCCATCAGCTGCTGGTGGGGGCGCTGTGTGTCTTGTGAATTGCATTGTCCACATGTGTGCCCTTCACAGGGTCTGGTGTGGCCTGGGCACCCACAAAAATCCCACACAGAATGAAGCTGCAGAGTCCCAGTGACCGGCACCGGTCAAAACCCAGGACAGCATGAAAAACTAACTGGCGACTGTCCCCTGCTGTCTCTGGGACGACCATGGGCCATCCTTGCCTCTGTCCTCCTCAGCTGACAGAGCCTTTGAGGGGGAGAGGGGTCCACACAGGGCCCAGGAGGCCCACCCTGCAGCTCCCCGTGTGGGATTCTGACTGCGGTGTTTGTGTGTGTGCATGTTGGGGCCAAAGATGGGGACAAAGCTATTCCCTAGGTGAATGAAGCCCACAAAGTTTCTTGTGATCTGTAAGCTCTTAGTCTGGCCAGGGACGCACCTAAACCAGCACCTGAGCAGATTCTAGCTGCTCTTCCTCAACTGCTGCAGGAAGTAACGAAGCGTCAGGGAGGAGGCCCCCTCTGGTCCCCTGTAAGAACCTGGACCACACACAGATGCCTTATCGCTGTACCAGTCCTGCGTTCAAAGGGCCTTTGCCAGAAGGATGCTGATGCCAGGCCCCAAGGTGCCTGCGTCTGGGACACCAGCCCTTCCTGGGCTGGCCAGGGGTAGTGTGCGCCAAGAGCCTGGGTCCTGCCAGGCTGCCCTGTGGTCAAAGGCTCATGTGGACCCTGCTGAAGACTTGGGCCCAGTTAAGAGAAATCCAGGCACCTCATCTGCTTGTGCCCTCCCGGGGATTTTGAAATCAAGGTGCCCATGGCCAGGTTCCTAGACTGACCTGGTGGCTCAAGGCTCAGCAGGCAGTGAGAGAATAGTGTTCCTGTTCTCTAGCTACATGGAGAGGAGGTTCTTCGTTCCAGGACGCCCCTTCTCTGAGCCCTGGATGATTGAGGCTGCGGCTGCCGGGAGCGGACCCCAGCTTTACCTTCTGACCAGACCAGAGAAACGCTCCAACGCGTCACGCGAAGCGCTCTCTTTGCCCTGGATACCTTCCCTCCCGCTACCCTGGGCGTCCCCCCACGTCCCGACACCGTCCCCAGCTCTGGAGAGCGTTCCCTCCACATCCTGTACCACCAAAAATCTCCCCCCTCCATTCCCATCCGAGCCTCCTTTCACCAGGGACACGCCCTCTTTTTGTCGGCCTCTCCACAAGCCAGCCACGCACTAACCAGACCACGCTCTCGTCTCTGCCACCGCCCACAGCCTCCTGGAACCCTCCCCCGCAGGACCCTTCCCTATACCTTCAGGACTCCCAGATCGGCTCGCCTGTAAGGGGGGCACCTTTTCCCCCAGCTTGGGGGATCGCTCCATCCCTAGGATCCCCCGCCCCTCTCTCGCTTCGAATCGCCTTGCGCCCCAGCCGCCGCCCCGGGGTTACGCAGCCCGCACCTCTCTTTCACCCCATCCCCGGCTACCAGTCCTGTGGCGCCCTCCGAGCCTCCCATCCGGGGCGCGATCCCATCCCCCTTATCTCCCCCCACCAGCCGAGGTCCCGGCGACCGCGGGGTCCGCGGGGTCCACGGGGAGCGACCCCTGCGCCCGCCCCGCGCTTCTTTGTGCGGCCGGCGCGCGCGCGCGCTGCGTCAAGGCTGCCGCCGCCGCCACACGCACGCACTCACAGCGCGCAGTTAACCCCCGGGAGCGGCAGGAAGGGAGGTGGCGAGCGGGGGGAGGGAGCCCAATCGCGCGGCGCCGCCTCTGCCATTGCTGTGAGCGGGAGCGGGCGACGCGGAGGCTCGGATTGCGGTCGGAGTCCAGACCTGCCGGAGCCGGGCGTGGGGTGAGTGCTGGCCGGCAGGCGGGGCCGCGGGGCGCCCGGGTTGGACCCTTCCGCCGGGGAGCCGGGTACAGGGCCGCGCATTTCCCCAGGTGGGAGGGACAGGGGTCCCTGGGCAGGTCACCGGCGAGGCGTCGCCAGGACCGGGGACGCGTCTAGACCCGCGGGCAGGGGCGGCGCCCCCTCCCCGGCTGCTAGGCGTCCCTGAGCTTGGCGCTTTTGCCCAGCGGGTGAGTCCATAAATACACAGCACCCACCCCCCAGCCCTCGGGCCGCGACCTCTGCGTCCTCACGACCCCTCCTCGGAGACGAGGCGGGGGCCGGAGAGCTCGCCGACGCCCGGGACAGCGGGTGGGTCTTGCTCGCGGTGACTCCCGCCCGGCCCTCGCTCCGCAGGCGGCAGCCTCGGGTCTCCCGGAACCATGGTGAAGTTGGGGAACAATTTCGCGGAGAAGGGCACCAAGCAGCCGCTGCTGGAGGATGGCTTCGACACCATCCCCCTGATGACGCCCCTTGATGTCAATCAACTGCAGTTCCCACCCCCGGATAAGGTGAGAGGCCCCCGGTACCCAGGACCGCCGGGTGCGCACCCCCAAATCTCGGGTGGCGGCCGCAACAAAAGAAACGCGCCGCGTGCGCTGGGGACGCGAACTGGGGGCGGGCTCGGGCGGGGTGGAGGACGCCCCTCGGAGGACCACGTACCCGCGCGGGATTCTGGATCGGGTGATCTGGCCCTCCCCCCTCCCCCCCGCCCCGCCTTAGATGACGGCTTCTTCCTGACAATGGAACGCGGACGGGGTAGGGTCTCTTCTTGATTTTCGTGGGACTCTTGTCCGAGAGAGGCCCCTGGCCCCTCCACCTACAACCCAGCCCCGTTCGTCTCTGCCCCGGGGTACCAGGAGCTCTGGTTCTGGGGTGAGCCCAGGAGTGGTGCGGCTGCCCCTCGTGCCTTACCGGATGATGCAGCTTCAGCCCGATTTGCCCCTTTGGGGTGGAGAGGCCCCTCCCCTTGGCCAGATGGGCCCTACCTAGGGGCTGAATCCCCCTCCTTACCCTCTGCGCCCACCCCTCCCACATCGGCGGTAGATGCGGCAGGGTGCGCGCTCCTACACCGCCTCCTTCCTCTCTTTGTTCCTTTTGTGAAATCTCCAAATAAGCACTCGTGCTCCTCAGTATTAGGGTAACTGGGGACAGCCATTCATCATTCTCTCCTTAAAGCGGGATTTTTTTCTTTTTGTTGAATTTAAGGAATCCCCTCTTTCTTGAATACCGCCTGCAATCAAGTAGTTTCTGTGTCCATTAAGAGCAATTTTTTCAAGAGTTAACATTAAAAACGCTTAAAAGTCTAGACAGTTATATTGTAAAACTCAAACCTAAAATTATCCACACACATCCATTCTGACCACCTTGCAGCTTTTCAGAATCATCCCAACCACGAGGAAGCGCACTCTGTTCCCCCAAGTGTGCTGGCGTTAATTGTTTCATTTAATGCTTGGCAGGGAGGTTCTGACTCAGGGCTTGTGGTTTATTTGGGGCATGTTGGTGATTACTGGCCGTGGGGCAGGGGTGGGGATGAGAGACTATCCCTGCCATGGGTCTTTCCTTTCGTTATTCCCATGGTGGGCCTTTTGATAGCCTTACTCAGTTCCCCAAAGTGGTTTTGATTCCCCCAACTCTGTTGTCTGTGTTTGGGTAGGAGAGCGGGGGGCGGGGGCCAGAGCGATGGTGGAACAGGTGTTTTATTTCAAGAAAAGAGGATCAGCTGGTCACACCTGTGCACCTGGGTCAGGCATCGATGGTCTAAAAGAAGCTTTGTGGGAGGGGCAGGGCTGCCTGAGGACTTGGCTTCCGCCTCCCCCTTCCCTGTCTAGGTGTCAGACTTGCCCAGTTAGCCCAGCCTGGCGCCACCATGCCCGCCTTCCCCTTCTGCCTCAGCCTGTGCCGGGGACACGGCATCCCCAGGAAGCACCTCTATCACGTGATCGCCTCCACTCAGCCTCCTCTTTGGTCCTCAGTCTGTTCCATTCCGGAACCGTCTGGCACATAGTTGGCTTATACCAGGGAGGAGGTTTCAGGCAGGTATGAAATTTTGGCCAGACAGTCAGGCCATCAAGGGTAACCTAAGCAGCTCTGAAGGTGATGAGTCTTCCGTCCCTGAGATGCTTCAGACATGGGCATTCTAGCAGGGAGTGATGGTTGCGCCAGATTTCTGAGGTCACAGATGAGGAAACCGAGTCTCCAGGAGTTTATAGGACATGCGCAAGGTCACTCGGCTGAAGGCTGCCATCCTCCAGAATGCGGAAGCTCTGGCAGGGCCCCTTGCTCTGCCCTGCTTGGAGCCAGACCGCACTCTCACGAGACATCTCTTAACCCGAACAGCGGCAACATGTTGCTCCCAGCTAGGGTTCAGGGAGGTGATGTCACCTGTCCCAGGGGACGCGTGTCCGAGGGCTGATAACACAGCTAAGGTTGTAAATAGAATGTGTGCTGAGCACGAGGTTCTGAGGTGCAACAGTGCCGGTAGTCACAGAGCTGGTAGCAGCCTCAGAGCCAGTCTCAGCTGGCGTGTTTGAATGCTTGTTACTCACCAGGCACTTGTCTGCATGCTTTATGGCTTTCAGTTACTTTAACACACTGACGTTAGGAGGTAACTACACTGTTACCCCGTTTTACAGATGTGGAGATGGAGACACAGGAAGTTTAAGGAACTTGCCCGAAGTCACCTAGCTTGTTAGTGGCAGAGGCAGATGGAGTCCGGGCTGATGGGATCCTGACCGGGTCCCCACTGGGCTCAGGGTCCCGTGGATTCCCTCCTCCTCACAGTAGCCCTACCAGATAGGCCTTGCACCCATATCACAGGCCGGGAAACTGAGGTTCCAAGTAGCCAAGGGTGTGCTCAGGGTCCCACAGCTACTCAGGTACAGTTGGGGTTCGAGGATGGCAGGGTGAGGCCCAGGTGCTGCCCTAGAGATGGGTGCCCCCAGGGTGGGCACGCAGGCTGTCGCACTGAGCGCAGGGAGAGCTGTAACAGAAGGGAGGAGGGAGGCAAGAGTGTGCTTTAAAGGGATGTGGCCCTTGGATCACTTCTCAGTGTCACATGGCGTGGGCCACTTTCTTCCTGAGGCTGGGTCTGGTGTCACGGCTCATTCTGGGAGCGCCCACAGTGTCCTGAGTGCTTGTTCTGCGCTGGGTCCCACCATCACGGAGGGCATTGTGTCCCCACGCTGTGGTTCACCCAGTGAAGGGCGTTGTCACTTGGGTGAGGAAGAGGGTGGGGGGCTGTCTGTCTCCAGTCCAACTTCCTGGCTTCTGCTCTAGGGCGTGGGCATTTGAGGACTAGACACACATAACCCCTGGACACTGCTCCCGGACACCTCGCCTCCGCGTCCAGTGGGGACAGAGAAGGAAACAGCCCTGGCAACGGGGTGTGATGGGGGCAGTGATGGTGCGGAGAGGCTGTGAGCATCCGAGGGTGGAGGCTCTAGGGGTGGGTTAGGGCGCAGCTGAAGCTGGGGGGCATGTAGGGAAAGGGTTTGCCTGGGGCAGAGGCAGAGCAGATTTCGTGGTTGGAAAAACATCTCCTGCTTCACAGTGGAGAGTGGAGGGGGGGACAGAGCAGGGAGACCCTTTAAGGGCTGTTGCCAAGGCAAGGGAGAGAGGAGGGTGGTGGGGCAGCGACAGACTCCCCAAGGTCGATTTGCTTGAAGGCTGGCTGCCTGCTCCTTCCTAGTGCTGGAGGGCAATAGTGCCCTTGAATCTTCTTGTTTTACCCGTGGCGGCATGTGAAGACCAGTGACAGTATCAGCGCATCCTTCCCACCACCTGGGCCGATAGAGCTCTGGGCAGTGAAGGGAGCGCCAAATTAGGAGTCCGGGGCCCTGCTGGCTACTCTCAGCCCTGCCACCTACTAGCTACGTGGCCTTGACCAACGTACTTAACTTCCCTGCCCCGCCGTTATCATTTTTCCCTCCTGGGGCTGCTATCAGGATTATTAATGGTAATGTGCTGAAAGTCTCGGCACAGAGGAGATTTCTAATGAGTGGTGGCTGTTCTCATTCTTTCTGTGAAATACTTCCTGGTGAAATGGTGACTCTGAACGAGGGTTTCCCCACCTGTCCTCTTTGGACAGGTGTGTCTGAATGTATCTGGCTGTACCACTGACTGTTTGCTTCTGTTTCCTGGACAAGGTGGTGGTGAAAACTAAGACTGAATATGAACCTGACCGCAAGAAAGGCAAAACACGTCCTCCCAAGATAGCTGAGTTCACCGTCAGCATCACCGAGGGTGTTACCGAGAGGTTCAAGGTGAGTGGCCCTGGAAGCGGATGAGATGCTGCTTTTGCCCCCAGGAGGGGGGCCACTGAGCTGCAGAGATGACCTGTGGAGTGATGGGAACAGGACGAGACACCAATATGGGCTGATCCCAGATGTGCAAAATTGACCTTGTGGTTTTTAAAATTTCTTCTTTCTTTCCTTTATCTTCCAAAATGATCAATATTACTTAGTTTTAATAACGGGGAAGACCCATCCCTAAACTTTCTTTTAGGCAAAGGTTATAAACATACGACAGATCACTTACCAAACATTAAAATCCCTTCAGTTCCGGGAGGAGGGCAGACAATAACAAAAGGGCAACCCATTGCACTTACTTAGTGCCAGGACGCAATCTGAGCCTTGGCATATGCAGGCTCAGCTAAGCATCCCTCCCCAGGAGGTCAGTGCTATCCATGTAGCCCATTTTGCAGATGGGGAAGCTGAGGCACAGGGTGGTCATAGCTCTGTGTGGCAGGACCAGGAGTCAGAGGTGGCCCACTGCAGAGCCCCTGTGTTCACACTCCATCTGACAGGATGTGGAGGGGTGGGGCCTGGCTGGCCCTGTACACGGGTTGCTGGAAGTGCTCACTTTGGGGAGGGAAACCTTGCTCTGGACCGTTCTTCAGGGAAGAACAACTGCTGAAAGGGGCAGGATTGCAGCCAGGCCTGGGGACAGAGCCTTCTCCCCAGAGTCTGGGTGGCCTCTGAGGATGGAAGCAGAGGTTGGTTGAGGAACAAGTTAGGATATTGATCTTCTGGAAACTTGTTCTTTGGGAAACATGAGAGATGGTAAAATGGAGGCCCTCACCTAGATTCGGAAGGGTGATGTGGGAGACATAAGTAGGTCACCCAGGCCTTGAAGGGTGGCCTTGGCTGGCTCCCTGCTTGCCACCCACGTGGATGTGTGAGCCACGTCTTTATGCTGGGTGCATGGGCACCTGCCCACCTCCGTGTCCTGCAGTTTCCAAAGCCCCTTTGCATACTGCATCCTGTTTGATCTCCATGACACACCTGTGAACTGGTTAAGAGATGAAAGTGAAGCCCAAAGAGTGAGGTGGCCTTGTGGGGTGACTGGGGATTCCAGGGCATAATGTGACTTTAAATCCTTCCCATCATTCCGTGCTGCCTCCCCGGCCCGGAGGAAAACCATACAGGGGCCGGCCAAGCCAGCGGGTGCCGTCAGAGTTGTCGTCTTTTGTGTCTGTGGGGTGTTTACTTGTGTTAGCTCATCTAATCCTCCCAGCAACCCTCCCCGAGAAGCAGGTACTATTAGTATAACCCATTCTATAGATGGGGAAGTTGAGGCACAGAGAGAGAGGCCTGCATCTGTGGTTTCTGTTGGTGGCTTCAGGAGGGTGTATAGGTTGAGATGCTCTTCTGGCGGCTCCTGGCTTGGTAATTCATCCGTGTTTTGAGGCTCACGGGGGCCAGGTTGGACTGACCTAAGGTCAGTATCTCTCTCCTGCTCTGGCCAGCTGCTTGGCATGTGCCTCTGCTGCCACTTGCATGACCTGCCTGTCCACACCCGGGGATCGACCCCTGGCTGAGGCAGAGGTGACCTCAGTTTTAAGGGCATGATAGCCATCATCCCAATGGCAGACGCCATCTGGATATCTGAGCGTGTCTGGGTTTGTCATTCCTGATTTGAACTCTGCCTCTCCTGGCCCCGGCATTTTGTGTGTCCACAAAGCAGCTTGAACAGCTATCCCTTCATCTGTTGGTTGCATGCCCGGCTCTGTCCCCACCTCTGGGGTCCTTTGTTTCTGCTTTTCATGAACGCTCACCTGATGCAGGTCCCCAGGTCCCTTGTTCAAGGCGTGGGTGATGCACATGGGCCATCAGGGCTCTCAGCAGCCACAGCTGGGCCTTTGTGTGGTTCCCTGGCTCCAGTTGCCCGGAACCTGAGGACCCAGAAGATCCGTGCCTGCCCCAGTGGATCAGGCTGTGGTGGCAGAAGACCTGCCTTGTCTGCTCCCACCTCCTGGGATGTCTAAGAATGTCTAAGAAGGTGGTATGTGCAGTTGGTGCTCAGTGGATTATTGCAGTGCAGTGGCCATTTCCCCAGTTCTATACATAAACCAGGCATGTCTGTACGTTTAGCTCTGTGGCCTCCCTGTGGTTCACAGCCACCCGGAAGGGGGCGTCATTGCCTCTTTTGCAGACGAGGCTGTTGAGTCCCAGGTGGTCACGGGGGGCTGCTGGGGTACTCCCCATGACTCTACCTCTGAGGCCAGCACCCTTCCTCACATCTCCTGCCATACACACCTCCCTATGGGCCCCAGCTTCCAAGTCCCGGACCCCGTTCCCCTTCCGTCACCTTCCAGTGCCAGCTCAGATATCACCTCTGCCATGAAGCCTCCTGGGATTAACCTCATTCTCCTGGTGTTTCCCCCCCCCCCCCCCCTCTGTAACGAGGCAGTAACAGCATCTAACAGTAGCGGAGGGCTCCCATGAGCCAGACTCTGGGTCAAGCTCGTTACGCTTATGATCTCATTTTATACTCAGAAACCTCATGAGGCAGGCACCATTGTTATCTCCATTTTACAACTGAGGGAAAACCGAGGCAGAGATCTTGAACCCAAGCAGCCTGCTCTTGGCTGTACCACCTGAGGTCCACGTGGCTTCTGGAAGACACATTTGCATGGGATGCTTTCAGCCCCAGGCAACCTGTTGCGCTGCTGGATTGTTCTGCTTCTAAGAAGCCTTTTCCTTTGTTGATTCCAAGCGAGAGAGAGGCATGGACATATATACACTGCCAAACGCAAGGTAGATAGCTAGTGGGAAGCAGCCGCATAGCACAGGGAGGTCAGCTCGGTGCTTTGTGACCACCTAGAGGGGTGGGATAGGGAAGGTGGGAGGGAGATGCAAGAGGGAAGAGATATGGGGACATATGTATATATATAACTGATTCACTTTGTTATAAAGCAGAAACTAACACACCATTGTAAAGCAATTATACCCCAATAAAGATGTTAAAAAAAAAACCCAACAAACACTTCCCAGTGACTGCTGCCCTGTGGCCTCGATCCGAACACAAATCACCCTCCTTCCCAGCAGGCTTCGGATATGGGGGGGCCCACGTACCCCGAGTCCTCCCCCGTGTAAGCATCATTTTTCTGCCTTCCTTTCCTTTTATGTCACGGTGACCAGACCCCTTTCCCTGGCTCACGCTTCTCTCTGGGTGTGAGGCCTGTGACCTGGTGTCCCTGTGAGTGGGATGAGTGTCCAGTGGGGTGGCCCTGGTAAGCAAAGGCCCCCTGACCTGAGTTGGTGACCTGGGGGAGAGACAGAGCATAGCGCCCCCTGAGCCACCGTCAGGCAGAGTGCAGGTGCGGGGCTCTGGGTGCAGACAGAACTTTCCAGCCCCTCTGTGTCGGGCAAGAGAGGAGCTCCCTGATGCCTCCCCTCTGGTGCTGGACACATGTGCAGTGACAACTCCATAAGTCAGGGGATGACAGACTGGGCTGTTGGCCCCCGGTGATGGGGACTTGGTAAGATTTCCAGGGACCCTCGCTTGTTGGGTAAGTTTGATGGCAGCTCCTGAGGGAGCCCTCTCTGGGCCATGAGTGGGTGTGAGCCCTTTACAGGTGATCACCCATTCAGCAGGTGACCTGCCCAGGGTCCCACAGTCAGTGCGAGGGGACCTGGCCAGCTTGACCCAGAGGCCTGTGGGCCTGAGTCGCTCAGCTGAATGACCCGCATCCTGCACACCTCCTGCCTTTGCTCCAGAGCCCTGCTGAACAGGAAGCTGGTTTACTGGGCTGCCTGCGTGCCGGCCGTGGGGTCTGTGCGCGGGAGGTGGCCTCCAGGTGTGGTCTGGGGCCACCTGTGTTGGAATCACCTGAGGTTCGGTTTTAACAGAGAGACCCTGGCCCCTGGGGACGTGCATTGTAACAGGCTCTCCAGATGATCCTACTGAGTTCGTGACCCTTTATGGGTGGGCTGCGTTCCAGCACCAGGACTGGGCAGGCTCAGGAGGGCTGGTGCCTTTTGGAAATGCTAAGAGTGCTGGCCTTTCTGGAATGTTCTCTCGGCCTTTTACTGCCCAGTTGTGTTTCTGCCATCTCTGAATGCACGCACACAGTGAGGCGTGCTTCCCTGGTGGGAGACGTCAGCTGGCTGAGGGCTGGGGGCTGTCTCCTGGAAAACTGAGATATGTGTGGGCAACGGAGAGGAGGACCTCTACCCCTGCCCCCCCCATCCCACTTGAGGGTCAGTCACAGCTGTGGCTGGAACAGAACATCTTCCTCATCCTGCTGGTGTTAGGGCAGCTTCCATGTGGCTCCCCAGCCCAGCTGTCTCCTCGTTCTTTTCGGCTCCGTGTG
Organism: Monodon monoceros; assembly: GCF_005190385.1. NCBI lineage: Eukaryota > Metazoa > Chordata > Mammalia > Artiodactyla > Monodontidae > Monodon > Monodon monoceros. The sequence goes on from NW_021703777.1 coordinate 99,927,310, forward strand.
TGAATCGCAGAAATGAAATCGTGCCTTTCAGCTGTCGAAGCAACAAGTAAATAACATGCCCCCCTTTTGTCTGCGATTTGTGTAGTTCAGGAGCGAGGTGCCACTGCTCTGCCCCTCATCTTTATATACCTTTGGATGGCATCCTCGAGATGAGATGTCTTTTTGGATGTTGCTTTATGATTATCACCCAGGGATTAATCTCTTGGCTGCGAGGTTGCTAGGCTGGTTGCTAGGTAACTGCTGGCTGGGGAGAGGGTTTTCTGAGGCTCTGCCACACAGGGATTGCTGGATTAGTCACCCAGAGGTGGCCCAAAGTCTAGGCTTCCCGAAAAGGTTAGTGTCAACGAGGAAAGCAGTTGTTGAATTACCTGGAGGTGTATCTATGCCAAGAATAAACACGGGCCTGAGATGTTTCTCAAATTAACTAAACCTAAACAGTGTTTTAATTGCACAGTCCCCCTCACCCATGCAGAGCGGCGTGTCGCAGTGCTGCCAAGGCTGCTTCTTAACGCTCGGAGGATGGAGGGGCCATACTTAGGCAGATTGAAGGAAGGTTTATGCTTGTGACTGCCGTGATGGAGGGCTGCTGACGCCTCCGACATCTACACACCGTCTCGTTGTGAGTTCAGGGTTAGGGCGAACAAGACGCACCCCCTCCCCTGGTGCCATGTTGCCTTCGGGACTTTCAGAGATTCCAAGGTCGGCATTACACAGTTGGTGCAGGGCTGGGAGAATGTCCTGGAAGGAGAGACCAGGTTTGTTTGAATAGTGTCCATGTGCTGCATTGGGGGTCCCTTTGCCTTCTGTCAACAAATGAATCTGTGGGTGGTTTGTATCTTTTCTCACATCCTTAATGACCTTGAGCTTCCTAGGTGTCCATCTGTTTTCCACCCTCTCCAATAATCCCCTGGTGTGTTTCAAGATGCATTTGTTAAATATTTATGAACGGCGGCACCGTTGCCTTGGCACTCAGCAGTGGGCGTGGTTTTTGCAAGGGGGCACTGGGGATCCTAGAAATGCATCTCAGCTCTCTGTCACCTTCAGCAGAGCGTCATGCAGGGTTCAGCTGCCCCGTTTTGCGGTTTCCTGGCCCAGCTAGAGAGTGGGAGCTTCATCTAGAATGGAATAATTAAGTGGGTTGAGTCATCTGGGGGGTGTGTCTGTATGTTCATTTTGTGTGGGTTACCGAAAATACTTAGTGCTGTAAATGCTTGGAGATGTCAGGATTCATCTTATTTTTCCAAGATGTTTTTGTTTTTTAACTGCGTTACTCAGTAGAAAAGCACATTTCCCCCCCCCCCTCCTCCCTCCTGAGGGTGGGAGGGCAGAGAGAGCAGAGTAAGGATGACCCAGCCGCCATCGACCCAATGCTGCCTGCCTGGGCTCTTAGGAACAGTTTTGAAGGTTGATCTTACTGTCCTAATTTTGGAGGTGGGGAATTAAGGTCGGAGAGGAACTGCCCCAAGGTCAGCCAGCTACTTGGGGATAGCAGTAGGATTCGGCCCCACATCCGTCTGACACCGAGCCCGCCAGGCTCTGCTTTCCATACCCACAGCTGCATGGGGCCTGCGGGGTGACTCTCCCCTGCTGCAGATGCCCTAGTTCCCATCCCAGCTGGGCAGTGACCCCCGGGAGGCTCCCCGGCAGGAGAGGAGATCCCAGGCCAGAAAGAGCAGATGGGAACGCAGCAAATTCAAGTGCCCATCGAGCTCCTCGTCTGTGAAACAGGGTGACTGCTAATTCCCGACTCATGGTGAATATTTAGAGAACAGGTATAAGGGCCAGGGCCTTGTAAGTCGAGTGGCCGTGTAATTCATGGCCCAGACCGGGACACTCTGGAGAGTGATGGTGGACCCTGTGCATTTGGGACGCCGGGGCAGTAACTGTCAGCCAGGACTGTCCCAAGCATCTCGGGCACATGGTCCCCTCCTTATAAACTCCTTATAAAGTTCACCCCGAAGCCCATATCCTATTTGCTGTCCATTCCTGGCCGTTCTTTCCAGAAAACACCCCTTGACCCCTCTTGCCTCTGGGGCAGGGCTGCTCTGGCTTGGGCTCACCATCTCTTCCGGACCCCTGCCACAGGCCGGCCTCCTGCCTCTGGCCCTTTTTTTTCGGTAGTAAAATATACATAATATAAAATTTACCATTTTAAAGTGTTCAGTGGCATTTACTACATTCGTGGTGTTGCCCAACCATCACCATTATCTATTTTCAGAACATTTTCAATCACCCCCAGAGGAGACCCCATACCCATTGGCAGTCACTCCCCATTTCCCTTAGCCCTAAGCAACCACTAATCTCTTTTCTGTCTCTATGGATTTCCCTATTCTGGACACTGCATAGAAGTGGAATCGTACAATATTTGGTCCTGTACGACTGCTTCTTTCACTTAGGATAATGTTTTCAAGGTTCATCCATGTTGCAGCATGTATCGCTACATTATTCCTGTTTATGGCTGAGGAATGTTCCATTGAACGGGTAAGACTCCATTTTGTTTATCCATTCATCCACTGATGGACATTTGCATTGTTTCTACCTTTTGGTTAAGTGTGAATAGTGCCGGAGTGAACGTTCATGTACAGGTTTCTCTGTGACCACCTGTTTTGAGTTCTCTCGGGTATGTAACCAGGAATGGAATTGCTGGTTCGTGTGGTGATTTTATGTTTAACATACTGAGGAAGTGCTGTTTTCCACAGCAGCGGCACCATTTCATATTCCCACCAGCAATGTACAAGGTTTTCACTTTTTCCATATCCTCACCAACACTTGTTACTTGTTTATGTTTTTATTATAGCCATTTTAGTGGGGGTGAAGTGTATCTCATTGTGGCTTTGATTTGCATTTCTTTTTTTTTTTTTTGCTGTACACGGGCCCCTCACTGTTGTGGCCTCTCCCGTTGCGGAGCACAGGCTCCGGACGTGCAGGCCCAGCGGCCATGGCTCACGGGCCCAGCCGCTCCGCGGCATGTGGGATCCCCCCGGACCGGGGCACGAACCCGTGTCCCCTGCATCAGCAGGCGGACTCTCAACCACTGCGCCACCAGGGAAGCCCTGATTTGCATTTCTTAATGGCTAATGATGTTGAGCGTCTTTTCCTGTGTTAGCCATTTGTTTATCTTCTTTGGAGCGATGTCTATTCAAGTCCTTTCACATTTTTAATTGTGTTGTTTGTCTTCCTGTTGTTGAGTTGTAGGAGTTCCTTATATGCTCTGGATACTAGATCCTTATCAGATGTATCATTTGCATATATTTTCTACCATTTTGTCGGTTGTCTTTTCACTTTCTTGCTAGTGTTCATTAATGCACAAAATTTTAAAATTTTGGTGAAGTACAGTTTATTTTTGTTGCTTGTGCTTTTGGTGTCACATGTAAGACACCGTTGCCAAATCCAAGGTCATGAAGATTTACCTCTATGTTTTCTTCTAAGAGTTTTATGGCTTTAGCTTTTATATTTAGGTCTTTATTCCATTTTGAGTTAATTTTTGTATATGGCGTGAGGTCAGGGTCCAACTTGATTCTTTTGTGTGCAGATACCTAATTGTTCCAACACCATTTATTGAAGAGACCGTTCTTGCCCCATTGAATGGTCTTGGCACACTTAGTGAAAAAATCAGTTGACCATGAACACATGGTTTTATTTCTGAACTCTCCCTCCTATTTCATTGATTTATATGGCGGTTCTTATGCCAGTCCCACACTGTTTTGATTACTGTAGCTGTAAGTTTTTTTTTTTTTTTTTTTTTTTTTTTTTGCGGTACGCGGGCCTCTCACTGTTGTGGCCTCTCCCGTTGCGGAGCACAGGCTCGGGACGCGCAGGCTCAGCGGCCACGGCTCACGGGCCCAGCCGCTCCGCGGCATGTGGGATCTTCCCGGACCGGGGCACGAACCCGTGTCCCTTGCATCGGTAGGCGGACTCCCAACCACTGCGCCACCAGGGAAGCCCTGTAGCTGTAAGTTTTGAAACTGTAAGCTTTGAAATTGGGAAGCGTGAGTCCTCTAGCTTATTCTTCGTTTTCAAGATTGCTTTGGTATTCACTATACCTTGCAATTTCCATTTCTACAGCAAAGGCTGTTGGGATTTTGATAGGGATTGCATTGAATCTGTAGATCAGTCTGGGAAGTATTCCCATCTTAACATATTAAGTCTTCCAATCCATGGTGTTTTTCATTTATTTGGGTCTTTACTTTCTTTCAGCAACGTGTTATAGTCTGCAGTGTACACATTCTTTCACTTTTTACTGTAGGCGATCAACTGCAGTAGTATAAGTAAATCCCGTGACTGTCACCAATGCAAATCACAAGTGTTCTTTGTATCACACTGCAGGTGTCGCCAAGATTTTGGGAAGTGTTTAGTCTCATCATTCCTTTGAAATCACAGTATTATAAGATCTTGTTTTTTTGGTGTGTTAATAAGGAAGCACATGCATAATATATCACAAATGTATATTTTTACAGTATTTTGATAATAGTGTTTCGATGTGATTGGTTTTTTTCCTGTGTGTTGTGTCTTATGCATTTTAAGTATGATTCTGAGAAGGATTTACAGGCTTCACGTGGCTGCCAGAGGTCAGTGGCACAAACATGGTGGAAACCCTGCACCAGGCTCTCCCCCGCCCCCCGCTGCTCCTACACACTGTTCCTTAAAGCCCACTGCCCACAGCAGTGGGGTGAGGGTCACCATGGGGCGCCCGCCAGAGGACACGGGGTGGTGAGTACAAACCCCTGTACAGTAGCTGAATTTCACCCCACTGTGTCCTGCCTTAGAGCTTTTATTGACAGCTGCATAAAAGTGATGTCAATTTAGGGACCATGTAGTATCTGCTCTAACACACTCGTAAATTGGTGGCAAACATCTGTCCTTCAGGCAGCTGGCAACACCTTCCAGCGCTGTGAGAAATGCTAATTTGGGACATAATAGAGGGGCAGCCGCCTTCTTGAATCCTGCAGCGCCCAGGAACCCTCTGGGCTCCCACCTCTTGGTGTGGCACACGGCGTCCTTTGCCACCCTCCCGTGCCGCTCTCCTGCAGGATGTGTGATGCTCCAGCCGCACTGGCTGAACACACTGTGTCCTGGATGCCTGGGGCTTTGGTACAACCTCTCTCTCCCTCTGACTACAACACAGTTTCCCGAGCTTCCCAGGAGCGCTCCCCATCCTTCAAGACCAGACACCCCCTCCTGGACCGCTTCCCCGCATGGGGGAGTTTGGCCTCTGCTCCCACCTTCCCCTCCTGGTTCTCACTCCGTGCTGTGATGAGTTAACACCACTCAGCGGAGACCAGGGCTGACCCTGCTGGCCAAGGTCACTCCATGGTGGCCGGGAACATCCACCAGCCACTGGGGATTCCGTCGATGTAGGAAGGCAGGGCCTTGGGGCCCAAGACGCTTTTGCCTTTGTGGGCCCTTTCCTCCTTAAAAAAAAAAAGAACGTCTTATGCCTGTCTTGGACTAAAGATGAATATAACCCAGGCTGGATTCATTATTATTATTTTTTCTGGTTTTGAAGCAAAAGTTAAAACCATTTTCTGGGGTCACTAAAAGCATCGCGGGCCCCAGCACTGGGTTTTGTGTGCCTGATATAGATGTCGGCCCTGAAACAAAGGCCCTGCCTCTAAGGAAACACCCTTCTGCCAACCAAGGGCCTCCATGGCTTTCATCCCTGGCCCCCAGGCCCACAGCCCCACCCGGAGGGGACAGCGGCAGGTTTGGGTACTGCCCATCCACCCGGGTCCCGGCCTCCAGGGGCCCTTGGAGGGCAGAGCTGCCCGGGGTCCTGCCCCCATCCTGTGCATGATCATTTCCTTAATAAAACCCGGCAAACTGAATTTATGTTCCACTTGATGTGTAGATGCTCCGGGTTGGCTCCTGGCACCCAAGGGCTGCCCTGTAAGTCCTCACTGGGGGATGGGCTACCTGCCAGCTGCATCCACCCACTGACTCATTCACTCGTCTCCCTCTGCCTGTTGTGTGGTTTCAACCCTGCCCGCAGGGGCTCGGTCTATGGGGAGGTGGGCTCGCAAGGAGGTGAATTAGTTTCCTGGGGCAGCTGAGTGGCGTAAAACCACACGCATTCATTCTCTGACAGTCCTGGAGGCCAGAGGTCCTGAATCAGTCGCACTGGCTGTGCTTCCTCTTGCAGCCTCTGGAGGTGTGCTGCTTGCATTCCTTGGCTTGCAGCTCCTCCCTCCATCTGCAAAGCCTGCAGCACAGCATCTCCAATCTCTCTCTGCTCTATCTTCCCATCGGCGTCTCCTCTGTGGCAGATTCACCCTCTGCCTCCCTCTTATAAGGGCACCTGTGGTTCCACTGAGGGCCCCTCTGGATAATCCAGGATAATCTTCCACCTCAAGGCCCTTGACTTGATCATATCTGCAGAGTCCCTTTTACCATATAAAGTGGCATATTCAGGTTCCAGGGATTAGGACCTGGATACCTGTAGGGTATCAGCCGGCTTCCCTTGGCCTAGTCATCTACGTGTCTGAGCCTCTGTTGCCCCGTTTGTAAGATGCAGTCAGTAACGTGGCCTTGCAGGTGCTGTCGTAGGAGTGTACAAGCTTTATTTAAACCGCCAACCGTACGTAGTGCAGAGGCAGCGAAGTTTCTGGAGCTACCATCAATATGGTGTTTTGGTGCAACAGGGCAGAGCTTGGGTGGGAGCTCAGGAGCCCCCTGGCTGCAGGAGTTCGACGCAGAAGTGGGATCCTCTGTTCACCCCCACGGTTCTCAGCAAGGCTGGGAACACAGGAGGTGTTCAGGGGTGGGGTGTGGGCTCACATACTGATGCCTGGGTGTTGCTCCCGGTCTGGGGTCTGGGTATCCGGGTCTCCCGGTCTGGGGTCCAGGTATCCGGGTCTCCCGGTCTGGGGTCTGCGTATCGGGATCCTTGGAGGCTCCTGTGATTCTAGTACACAGTGCTGTTGGGGCCTTTTCTGTGCTCAGGTCGGGTCACTGAGGTGATGGCTGCCCCTCCTCTTGTGTGCGCCCCGGGCTCTTCGGCCACCTGGACGTCCCGTTGTTCCCATTGAAGGTGCTGCCTTTTCAGTGGCTGGGCCTCTGTCACGTGTACAGGAAGGTGCTGGATTTGATGGTCTCCAGGCATCTTCCTTGCTCTGAGGCTGCAGCCCTGAGGGAGTGGGGCTTACGTTGTTCAGTGAGGGGGTCTCCTGGACACCCCACTGTAAATGTGGGTGCTCCCCCTTCACAGCTGAGAGGGGACCGAGGGTCAAGGGACAGATGCCCTTTCCAGAGTCACTGCGTGTGTTGGCCGAGCAGGCCTAGAACCCAGGGCGCTTGACACACAATGGGCAGTGGATGGGTGGCTTGTCTCTTGGCCAGAGTATTTCAGAATTGGCTGAAAGATGGAGCCTCGGGCGATCAGGGCTCTCCAGGGTGCTTACAGCCATGGCATGCCCATGTAGCGAAAGCCAGAGGGTACTCCCAGGGCCTGGAGGAAACAGGTATGTCTGGCTAAGTGATTTCACATTCTGTTCTGGAATATTCTTAATTGTCTCATGGGGGTGGGAGGTGAGGGAGGTTCATGAAACTCTCCAAACTGGGACAGAGTTTCATGTCACTTGACTCAGGAAATGGTAGATACTGGGTTATGGGGGCCACATGCGCTCTCGGTGTCCAGAGAGGCTGGCACGTTCCAGAGCGCTCCGGGAGGCAGTGGGCCTGGCCAGGGCTTTGGCAAGGAGGAGGGAAGGCCGCCAGCCTGGCCATGCTGGGGAAGGGACAAGGGCGACCTCCGGGGGGAGGTGAGCCAGTGCTGACCACTCAGGGCCTAAAACAGCCTTGGTGTTAGGGGCTGTGTTAGTTTGCTAGGACTGCCAGGACAAAGTACATCGACTGGGGGACTCCAACAGCAGAGATGTATTGTCTCCTGGTTCTGGAGGCCCGAGGTCCAAGACTTAGGTGCCAGCAGGTGCCCTCTGAAGCCTCCGGGGGAGAACCCTTCCGTGCCTCCTCCTGGCTCCTGGGGGGCGCGGGCGGGGCGTTGCCGGCAGTCCCTGGCTTTCTGTGGCTTGAAGGTGCATCACTCCATCCTCCGTCTTCACATGGCCATGTGCGTGCACCTGTGTGTCCAGATGTCCCCTTTTCATGACACAGTCATACTGGATTAGGGCTCACCCGAATGACCTCAGTTAATTGAATCACCCCTGCAAGGACCCTATTTCTAAATAAGGTCACATTCACAGGTGCCAGGCTTAGGGCTTCCACTTTTTTGGGGGGGTCGGGGCACAATTCAACCTTGACTGGGGTGCAGCACGTGGGGCTGGCAACATGCTCTTGAGCCCTTGATAGCTTTTCATTCTCTTGAAAGTAAACGTGTAAGAGTGTGAGGCCTTGTCCCTTCTTCAGAGACAAGACGTGCAGGCGACCTACTCGTCACACAGGTGGCGGGTGGCAGAGCCAGGATCCAGTTCGGAGCCAGCTGGGGATCTTCCTGGAAAGGCCTGCGGCTCGCTTCTCAGGCCGTGGTGGCTGCAGGGGACACCATGCCATGTAGGGAAATGTGAACCCACAGGCTCAGTAGTTGTGGCGCACGGGCTTAGTTGCTCTGTGGCATGTGGGATCTTCCTGGACCAGGGCTCGAACCCGTGTCGCCTGCCTTGGCAGGCAGATTCTAGAAGTCCCTATACTCTTTTTTAAAAAATTGAAATGTAGTTGACATACAGCAATATTTTAGTTTCAGCTGTGCAGCAGAATGATTCAGTGTTCGTGTGTATTGAGAAATGATCACACTGTAAATCTAGTTAACATCTGTCGCCACACAGTTACAGTATTTTTTCTTGTGATGAGACCTTTTAGGAGCTACTTTCTTAGCCACTTTCAGATACGCAGCACAGTTTTATTAACTGTGGTCACCATGCTTTATACTACATCCCCAGGACTTATTTATCTTTAGTTGGAAGTGTGTGCCTTTTGACCCCCTTCACCCATTTCCCCCACCCCCCTGCCTCTGGTACCACCAATTTGATCTCTGTATTTATGAGCTCAGTTTTAATTTTTTTTAAGAGTCCACATATAAGTGAGCTTGAACAGTATTTGTTTTACTTGGTCTGACTTATTTCACTTAGTATAATGCCTTCAGGGTCCACGCATGTTGTTACAAATGGCAAGATTTCCTTCTTTTTATGACTGAATAATAGTCCGTTGAATATATATACCACATCTTTATCCAAGCAACTTAGGTTGCTTCTGTATCTTGGCCATTGTAAATAATGCTGCAGTAAACATGGGGGTGCAGACATCTTTTCAAGTTAGTTTTTTCATTTCCTTCAGATAAATACCCAGAAGTGGGATTGTTGGATCACATGGTAGTTCTTTTTTTTGTGTGTGTGAATTCATTTTTTAATTATTTTTGGCTGTGTTGGGTCTTCATTGCAGTGTGCGGGCTTCTCATTGTGGCGGCTTCTCTTGTTGCGGAGCACAGGCTCTAGGTGCATGGGCTTCAGTTGTTGTGGCACGTGGGCTCAGTAGTTGTGGCTTGCGGGCTCTAGAGCACAGGCTCAGTAGTTATGGTGCACGGGCTTAGTTGCTCCATGGCATGTGGGGTCTTCCCAGACCAGGGCTCGAACCTGTGTCCCCCGCATTGGCAGGCGGATTCTTAACCACGGTGCCACCAGGGAAGTCCCGGTAGTTCTATTTTTAGTTTTTTGAGGAACCTCTGAATTGTTTTCCGTAGTAGCTGCACCAGTTGACATTCCCACCAATATTGCACGAGAGTTTCCTTTTCTCTGCGTCCTTTCCGACCGTTACTGTTTCTTTTCTTTTTGAAAATAGCCATTCTAATAGATGTGAGGTGATATCTCATTATGGTTTTGATTTGCGGTTCTCTGATGGTTAGTGATGTTGAGCACCTTTTCATGTACCTGTTGGTCATCTGTATGTCTTCTCTGGAAAAAAGTGCCTATGCAGTTCCTCTGCCCATTTTTTAGTTGGATTCTTTGGGTTTTGCTCTAGAGTTCTATGAGTTCTTTATATATTTTTATATTAACCCCTTACCAGATATATGATTTACAGATATTCCTTCCCATTCAGTAGGTTGCTTTTTAATTTTGTTGATGATTTCCTTTGCTGTGCAGAAGCTTTTTAGCTTGATGTAGTCCTGCTTGTTTATTTTTGCTTTTGTTGCTTTTGTTTTTGGGGTCAAATACAACAAATCCTTGCCAAGACCAATGTCAAGGAGCTTATCACCTGTGTTTTCTTCTAGGAGTTTTATGGTTTCAGGTCCTACGTTCAAGTCTTTAATTCGTCTTGGGTTAATATTTGTATATGGTGTTAGTGGTTGAGCTTTATTCTTTTACATGAGGCTCTCCAGTTTTCCCAGCACCATTTATTGAAGAGACTGTTCTTTCCCTGTTTTATATTCTTGGCTCCTTTGTCATAAACTAATTGACCATACACATGTGGGTTTATTTATGGGCTCTCTTCTCTGTTCCATAGTCTATGTGTCTGTTTTTACACCACTACCATACTGTTTTGAATACCTTTGTGATATAGTTTGAAATCAAGGAGCATGATGCCTCCAATTTTCTTCTTAAGATTGCTTTGGCTATTTTATGGTTGACACAAATTGGAAGATAGTTTGTTCTATTTCTGTGAAAAATGAATATGTAATTTTGATAGGGATTGCATTGAATCTGTAGATTGCTTTGGGTAGTGGTAGTGTGGACATTTTAACAATATTAATTCTTCCAGTGCATGAGCACAGGATATCTTTCCATTTTTTTGTGTCTTCTTCAGTTATTTTTCATCACTGACTTATAAATAGTTTTCAGTGTACAGGTCTTTTACCTCCTTGGTTAAATTTATTCCTAGATATTTTATTCTTTGGGATGCAATTGTAAGTGGGATTGTTTTCTTAATTACTCTTCTGATAGCTCACTTATTAGTGTATAGAAATGCAATAGATTTTTTTGTATGTTGATTTTGTATCCTGCAACTTTGTTGATTAGTTCTAGCAGTTATTTGGTGGTCTTTAGGGTTTTCTATAGATACTTTGTCATTTGCAAATTGTAACAGTTTTACTTCTTCCTTTCTAATTTGGATGCCTTTTATTTCTTTTTCTTGCCTAATTGTCCTGGCTAGGATTTGTAATACTATGTTAAATAAAACTGGCAAGAGTGGCCATCCCTTTCTTGTTCCTGATCTTAGAGGAAAAGCTTTCAGCTTTTCACCATTGAATATGCTGTTAGCTGTGGGCTTGTCATATATGGCCTTTATTATGTACATTCCCTCTATACCCACTTGTTGAGAGTTTTTATCATAAATGCACGTTGAATTTTGTCACATGCTTTTTCTGCATCTGTTGAGACGGTCATATGATTTTTATCCTTCATTTTGTTACTGTGATACGTCACATAGATTTTGTGGATGTTGGAACCATCCTTGCAACCATGGAATGAATCCCACTTGATCATGGTGCATGTATTTATTAACGTGTAGTTGAATTCAGTTCGCTAATATTTTATTGAGGAGGACATATTCTAACAGGGCTTCTTAACCTGTTGTGTGCCATGGACCTCTTCTTGGAATAATGTTTTCAAATGCCCAAAATAGAATATAGAGGGTTACGAAGGAGTTCAGTTATTTTAAATACAGCTCTCCCTATGGACAATCCTGCTATTCTAGACTGTGGAAAGAGCTGCTGAAGTGGCCCTTGCTGCCCCCAGGGGCCGCCGGTGGGTAGCTGGGTCCCGGGCAGGGCAGATTTGGGTGAGCAGTAGTCAGGTGAATGCGGGGAGGGGCTCAGGTAGGATAGGGCGGCGGGCCTGGGGGAGGCTGTGCGGCCTGGGCTGAGAGTCCAGCTCTGCATCTGCCAACTGTGTGATCCGAGTGAGCAAGGGAGTGGCTGTGGTGACAGCCACAGCAACAACAGCACACGCTTCCTTCCAGAGCATCCACTGTGCCTAGGTGCTGTCCTCCCACCAGCCCCGGGAGCTGGGGCCTCTCACTGCCATCGGCTGGCAGGAGCCTGGGCCTGGAGGAGTGGGGTGACTTACCCAGAATCTGGCTGCCCCTCCTGGGCGCCGGGCACCGGCAGGGTTGCCACCCCTGTCGGAAAGCCCCGCACATACTCTGCTGCTCCCTCGGCCGCCGCGTGTCCCCAGGGCCACTGCCCATTCCTCTTCCTCAGATTCAGCCTCCTTTGTCACCCAGCTCCATGCTCAGCTGCCTCTGTGGTCTCCCCGGGCTGCCCACCCGGGCCGGGTGGTCTTGTCCTTGCCCATGTGCCATAGCGGCCACCAGAACCCAGATGGCACCTTCCCTGGGGGTGCTTTGGGCCTTGAGGCAGCCGTGGCGCCACCCTGTGTCCCCTTATCAGACGCAGGCTCCACGTGCAGGCGGGTTGTCCAGAGGGTGACAGCCCTGACAGCCCAGGTGAGGGGTCACGAGAAGAACAGGGGGTAGAGGACAGAGATATTGACGGGGGCGGACTGCAGAGATGGGCAGGAAGGGCCTCCTTGGGGGTGACACACAGACTCCTTGCTTGCTTCCCTGGGTGCGGGGCACAGAGGGGACAGGTGTCGCCCAGGCTGTAGTAAGCGTGAGCTGGGTGGTTGGAGGTGGGGACTCGTAGCCCGGGCAGCAGTGGCCGGTGGCCAGGGTGGCCGTGTGGGGAGAAGAGAGGGAGTAGTGGGGCTGGGCTGGGGGCCTGGGTGCTGCGGTTCCTGGTCACACCTCCCGACCTGACCCGCAGGGCCTCTGCACGCCCTTTCAGCCCAGGACACGCTCTCGCCCCTGCCCAGCGGCTCCCAGCAGCCAGGGAGCACCTTCAAGGCCAGATGCAGCATCATTCCGTCCCCCGTGCCCCAGGCCCTGCAGTGGGGAGGTCTCCCGTCGCTGGCCCACTCCGCTCATGGGCTGTCATTAATAATCTGCCGACATGACTGAGTACGTCCCGTGGCCCAGCCACGGTGCAGAACGCCGAGTCCCCATGCTAATGGGGACCGCCCTCCAGGGTGGGGAGGACAGGCTCTAACTGAACACGCAGGAAACTGTCCAGAGCGGAGGTGATGGGGGCCCGGGAGGGTCTTCTGTCCTGGCCAGCTGGCCCCAGATCAAGCGCAGGGCTGGTGTCCAGGGCTCAGGGGTGGCTCTGGAACAGCTGAGTAGCCATTGGCTGATGCGCCACTGTGGTGACCCACAGCATCAGAAGGGCAGCCCACACCCACGGCTCGATGGTGTGTCCGATGTCCATGAGGCCTGATCGTTATCTGTACCCCGAGCTCTCTATGCAAGGCCTGGAATACTAGAAATGGCTAATTTAAAATGAAGGTGATGCAGCTTGGGGTGAAAAAATGAAAATGGTACAAAAAGTTGTCCAGTGTAAAGTGACTCTGCTGACTGCTTATCACCAGAGGCCTCCCGGTTCTGTGTTCCGTGCCTCCTTCCGGAGACGGTGCCCGTGTATAGTGGCCCGCGGGCCTGTGTGTGTGTCTGTGTGCATCTGTGTGTGGGTGTGTCTGCGTGGCCGCCCCCTCAGCCGTGCTGACGGCCCCGCCCCCCCCACAGGTGTCCGTGCTGGTGCTCTTTGCCCTGGCCTTCCTCACCTGTGTCGTCTTCCTGGTCGTCTACAAGGTGTACAAGTATGACCGTGCCTGCCCCGACGGCTTCGTCCTCAAGGTAAGCAACCCCCATCCCCTGGGCCCCTGATGCCTTTGTGCCTTGTCCCCCCGCGTGACTCATGACAGGGCTAGAGCGGCAGGGGCGGTGTTGGGGCCTGGCGGGAGCTCCTCATGGGGACCTGGGGGCAGGGAAGTGGGGTCACGGCGGGGCCTGTGAAAGGGAGGCTCCTGTCTGCAGGCCTAGCACATCCCCTGGGGGGGCAGTGAGTGATGAGGGGACGTGCCAGGAAGCAGAGGTCCCGGGAGAGGAAGACCTGCACCACCACTCAGGGGTTTGGGAGCAGGGCCGGGCGACCCCAGCCCCCCGACCGCAGACCCTGGTCTGCCCGCCATGCCGCTGGGCTCTCCGTGCTCGATGCTCGCTTTGCTGATGTGATGATGCCTCCTTCCCCAAAGGCTCCAAGTGGCAGAGAAGCAGACACACGGGGCCGCAGGATTAAGGGGAGAAAAATAAGGGAGGGGGTGGGGTGAAGGAAGCAGGAGTGAAACACACGGGCCGTGGACTTGCTCCCGTGTCCCATACACTCAGCACCTGGGCCCCTTTTTGGTTCTGAACTTCCCAGAGCCAGTGCGAAGAGGAAAACACGATCAGTCCCAGGATTTGGCGCTGCTGGAATGAAAGCAGAACCCGGCTCTGTGTGCTGCTGGGCACGAGCAGAACAAGCCGGGTCGCCCGCTGCCACTGGGCGGCTGCGGTTTGGGAGCTGCTGCTGTGAGGGACACAGGCCCTTGTATGGGTTCCTCCTTCCACAGCTTCAAGGCTTCTGACACTTGAGCCCTTCTGCGCTCAGCGAGTGTGCGTTTTGTGCCCACCACGTAAGAGGCCCGTGGGGGCGCCGTGCAGGGACCTGGGGAAGGGCGTCTGGGCAGGGCGAAGCCCCCGGCCCCTTCCACCAGCCCGTGCACACCCTGGACTGCGGCTGGAGGAGTTGTGATCTGTTGGGAGGCTCAGGAGACAACATGGTTTAAAGGAGGCTGACCCAGAGGGCTGGGACTTCGAGGAGGGCAGCACATGAGCTGATGCTGGAGGACGGCAGGGCTGAGCCAGGTGGGCGAGGGGAGGAGCAGCGCACAGGTGCTGGCTGGGCCGGTCCGTACATAGTCCTTGTTGGGGAAGAGCCAGCTGTGGCCAGACTGGAGTGCTGGCCAGAGGCCGCTGGAGGAGAGGGAGGTGATGGGATGGCCACTCGGGTGGCTGGGGAGGCTGCCGATTGGAAGGGAGGGACAGGGGGCTGCTGCAGGCGACCAGGGAAGAGATGCGGGTCTAGACCGGTCTGGGTGCTGCGGATGGAGCAGGAGTGAATCTGGGAGGCGGGGGCGGGGCAGGGGGGGAGGACCTGAGGTCAAGGAGGAGGAGCCAAGGTGACGCAGGAGCCTCGCCCTGAGGGAAGCCGGGTGCGCGGAGGACCACTTCCCTGGGGACTGGAGTCCTCGTCCAGGCAGACGGCTCCCATACTTGCGGCCACAGCCTCACCAGGAAGATGCAGGGCTTCCTTCCGGGCTCGTTCTCTCTGTGCCTGAGACGGAGGCAGGAGTGGGCCCAAACTGCCTTCCCTGTCCTGCAAGGCCAGGTTCTGCTAGATAACCTGGTCCAGGTGGAGCCAGGGAGATGAGGCCCAGTCCTCGGACTCACAGCAGCTTTGGACGGCAGGTGTGTGCATGTTTAAAAGGCTCAGCAGGTGGTTCCGGTGCACAGCCAGCCTTGGGAATTTAGAGCCCCTGAGAGACTGTTCCGCCTCTGGGGACTTGGCATTTTCCACTGGTGTCTAATGGGTGGTGTCCTTCCTGGAGAAGGTCACTGGGAGGGCCGGGGAGCTGCTGCCCTGTATCCCACGGCCCTCGGGCTAAGGCTGGAGAAGGGAAGGTGTGAGTGTGTGTGTGTCCCCTTCCTCCCTCCTTTCTGCGTGTTCGTACATGTGTATCACATGCCACCACCCGACAGTTTACAAGGAGCTTTTAACTAGGATCTCTGATGCTACCAGAAACCCTGTGGGGTAGATGCCATTAGACCCCCTTTTACCAACAGGAAGTTGAGTACAGAGACGTCGTACCCAAAGTCACACCCTGCACGTCCTTCTTTATTCGGCATCTGTTTATTAACTGCCACCTCCTGTGTGCGTGGTGGGGTGCTGGGCGTGCCACGGGGCACAGGGTGTGTCAGGGGCCTGCCCTCGGAGCTCATGTTCTAGCAGCAAGCCAGCAGACCGATGTCCAGATGACGTGGATGCTGCCAAGAGTTAGGCAAGAAGGAATACGTGGGTGACCGCGTGCCTGTGGCCACCCCTTCCTGGGGGAGCACGGTGCTCGTCCAGGCTGGGACCTGAATGAGCGGGGGGGTGCTGGTGTGCACCTGCCGTGGGCTGGGCTTGTGCTGAGGACAGACTGGGCCGGGCCTGCTGACCCCGGGCCCCGAGGGAAGGGCTGATGGGCACAGGCGCCCGAGCTTCTGGGATGCGTAGAGGGGCGCGGGCCAGCCTCTTGCAGAGGGCCCCAAGCTGAGGAGTGTCATGAGGAGATTTAAAAAGGCAGATGTGGGCTGGGGAGGATCGTAGGTTTCTGTTTTTTTTTTTTTTTTTTTTTAAACCGTGAAGGCACTGGATGAGTGTTACAGAAAGGTCTTAAACACAATGGGAGAAAACTGCCCCAGAGCCTACAAGGTGTTTACAGTTGGGTGCTCCTCGTAGACTGACTTGCTTTCGGGGAGCTTGCATGTGAGGTTTAATAGCTAGGCCTCCTGGACCGTGGGCCAGGGCTGTTGGGACACTTTCCTGGGTTCCCTCACCCGTCCAGTTATCGTTTCACGTTAGAAGCTCTGTGACCTCCCTGAGCTCACCCACAGCTGACATGTGTTTCTGCTGGGGTCTCTCCAGCCAAAGGGGGCAGGTCGCAGCTTCCCCGGAGCTCCCACCCCATCCTACTCCCGTGTGGCTCCCGGACACCTCCTGGAAGCCGTCTTCCCCCGGGGTCTTGCCTGCCGCCAGCACGCCCCCCCCCCCCACAGTGCCTCCCCAGCACCCCTGTCTTACAGCCTCACTGTGTGGGTGGCAGCGGGAGCGTCTGTCCTGGGTGCCTGGAGGGCAGGGATGCCCCATCCCATCTGGAGGCCTGCCCTAGCCTGGAGCAGAGTCACTAACTGCCCAGCATGTGTTGGTGGCCTCAGAATGTCTTGCCAGACCCTGTGCTGGTGGCAAGGACAGAGTGAAGGGGAGGTGGCACTGCAGGTGGGGGAGGAGGGTGGCCGCCGGCCTGCTGGACGGGGGCCAGTTCACCTGCAGGGCCGGCCCTGGGCTGAACAGACGGTTTGCCCCTGCAGAGTGGCCCGGCTCCCCAGTGCCCAGGCGTGGCCGGGCTCAGGACGCCGATGACAGAAGGGCATGCATGACCTCAGCGGGCCCCTGTGGGCTTCTAATCCTTGCTGTCCGCTGTGCTGCGCTGGCTGCAGTCCTCACAGCAGCCCGGGCAGTCCTCATCAGCTCCTTTCTGTAGTCGAGGGGACTGAGGCTCAGGCAGAACGTGACCTCGGCCTGTAACGTGACCTCCTGCTCCTGCCGGCCTCAGCCCAGCGGCGCCGGGCCGTAAACACACTGCGTCCCTTTGTCACTTCTCTCCTGGAAGTAGCTAGCTGGCAGGTGTTTCTAGTCTGTATTTCAGGGTCAGTGACCTGGTAAGGAGACCAGTTCTCCGTGGGGCAGGGTGGTATCAGGGCTGTGGGGAAAGCACGCGTTTATTATTTTCCCTTCCATCTTCACTAAACCAGCGGCAGTGAGCCATGCATCTCTGAGAAGCCCTGGCTCAGGGAACAGAGGCGGATGGATGGATCTGCTGTCAAATTCAACTGATTTATAAACCTCTGGCAAATCCCAGAGCTGTCTAAAGCCCACTGCCCGCAAACCACATCCCTTCCTTCACCACCTGCCATCCTCCCAGACCCATGAGTGATGAAATAGCAGCCAGGTGGGCCAGGGCTGGACCAGGCATGGCGCCATCACATCCGCCAGTAACCACGCCAGGTAGCGCTGCCCTCCCTCTGCCGAGTGGCCACACCTGCCCCTTCCTAGTGTGAGCAGCAGAGCTGGATCCTGATTGGAGGCCACGGGGTGGGCACGGGGCTGCAGGGCCTGTGGTATCCCCAGGGCCTGGCCCAGAACGGGTGTGAGCGGCTCTGCACCCGATGGGCAGCCCACCTGTGGGAGAGCCTGTTAACCTCAGGCTGACACTCCTTTTCGCAGACACACGGCTGGTGACCCCTGTAAGAAGCATCCGGACGGAGAGGGAGCTCGCTCACGTACAGGTGGAACAGGAGGCCCTGGGTCACACTCGGCCCAGCCTCTGCGGTGGCTCAAATGGGAGCTTTTCTAAGACTGAGACGTGGTCCCTTCTCTCGTCCACAAATCATGTGTTCGGCCCTGTGTGGCCGCTCCTGATACCAGGCAAATGGGCCCGCACAGTGGGGAGGCCTCCGGGTCCACTGGGTGACGTTGCCCGCCTGGTGCCCGAAGAGGGCTTGACGAAGGCTGTGGCGTTCACCGGGTTCCCCTGGTCCTGGCCTCAGCAGCTCCTCCCGGGCAGCACCTCCCCGCTGCAGCCCAGCCCCCTGAGCCCTGCGGACGGAGCTCTGCCACACCCACCTCTGAGGATGCTGAGAGCCCCGGCGGGACCGGGTGTGCCCGGCTGGGGCCTGACGAACGCTGGCTGAACTTGAAGCTGCCAGGGCATACAGTCCTGCTCCGGCGCCCCGGGGGGACCTCGCTGCCTTGTTTCTCACTGTTCCGCCTTTGAGCTGAGCAGTCACCATCGGCAGCTTTGCGGGTGGTGGGGCGACGTCTGGAGCGCACTGAGCGGAGGCCCGGGTTGGAGCTCGGTTCCCACACTGCCCTGTGGTCCCTTCCCTCTCTGGGTCTCGCTTGCTGTGACTGAAATGGGACTAACAGATCTCAGCTCACAGGGAGACATCGTGCCCGGAAGGCACTTGGCCACCTGTCAGAAGGAACCGGTGTGGTGGCAGGGCTGGGATGTGGAGACGGGCCTTGGGTCTGCAGAGACTCCAAGGAGCAGCCCCTTAACAGGGAGACGGAGCTAACCTGCCTTTAGCTTCTGGAGGCTGAAGAAACCCGGGTCGGGCAGGGACAGGGCTCCCAGAGGAGGTCCCCCCGTGCATCCCAGGCTGGCGCCCACGTCCACAGGGCAGTAGCCGCCACCGGCCATCCTGGTGACCATCAGAGACTCTGTCACGGTCTCCACGCTGGGAGACTGCTCAGCCCAGATTGGCAGAGGAGTGCATCGAGCAGTGGGGTGTCCTGCTGGGCCCCAGGAGTTGGTAGAATCCTGGCTGCGCTCTTGCCAGCGAGGTGGCCTTGGCTGAGATGCTGCTCGGGGGTGCTAGCCGGACTCTGCGGGCGGTGCTGGGAATCGGGGGGGTTTAAAAGTCTCCCTGGTGACTGTGAAGGTAGCCAAGGCCCAGGACCCTTGTTACTGCAGTCTCCCTTCAGTGTGTGACAGACCTTGGCGTTCCTGTAATGCTTTGGTTGCTTAGAGACACAGGTAACGTGCCTTCCGCCAGATGGAAGGTTTCTCTCTCTCTCTCTCTCTCTCTCTCTCATTAAAGCCGCAGCTGGCAGGCAGTGGGGCTCCCTGAGGTCCCCCTAGAGCCCCGATTCTGTCGTGTTGCGCTGCCGGCCCCCAGGGTGTTGTCCCTCTCCAGGCAGGTTAGTCCAGGCGATCAAAGCCACTGAGAAGGGAGCGGTGGAGGGCAGGAG
This sequence comes from Monodon monoceros, assembly GCF_005190385.1. Taxonomy (NCBI): domain Eukaryota; kingdom Metazoa; phylum Chordata; class Mammalia; order Artiodactyla; family Monodontidae; genus Monodon; species Monodon monoceros. The sequence continues at coordinate 99,946,700 of NW_021703777.1, forward strand.
CCCCCCAGAACCTGCTCCTGTCACAGCCCCGCACACCCCGTTGGCCAGAAGTTAGCCCCATGGCTTCTACTGGCTGCTGGGAGGGCTGAGAAGCGTGTCGCGAGCTGGGCCCCACGCGCCCGCCTGCCACTGGGAGAAGGGCGGGGGGAGGCAGAATGCAGCCCGCAACCCCTTCCTCAGGGCCTGGCGAGCGACGTGGAGACGGGGTGGGCGGCGGCTTAGCCCGGCTGCTGGATGGACAAGGGAAGGCAGCCTGACTTTTGGGGGGCCCTAGACCCCCGGTGAGCGGACGAGAGCTAGGGACTGACCTCCCCACCCCCGGGTTCCACGAGCTATAGGGAAGTGCCTCTCCCTTAGCGGACAGCTGCCCCCCGAGAGCCCCCCACCCTCACGTGCCCTCATGGGGTCCTCGTGGCTTCCCGGGCTCTCTGGATCTCCAGGTCACACAGCTCCCTACCAGGCCCTTGTAGGTGGTGTGTCCTGACCCCCCGACCCTTGCCTTCTCCCCAGCGTTTGTGTCCTGCGGCTCTGCACCCTCTGCTCTGGCCACGGGCCTCTCTTCAGCCTGTGTCCCTGTCCTCCTGCCCCGAGGACCGGCTCCTCTGGGTCAAGTGCCCCCAACCCCTGCTCCCAGGAGCCCTTCTGACTCCCTTCCTTCACTGTTTGAATATGTTGCTTCTGGTGGACATGTCAAAAGTTCCATTGTCTTCTAGGAGATTTAAAATCAATGGCCACGAGTGTAAGATCTTTAAAGAAGCAGGAAGGCCCGCTGTGTAAGTCCCGTCGCCACGGCCTTGTACAGACGTCCATCCCGTTACCATGCAATCAGTGTCAGGCAGTCAGCTCATCTCTGAGTTTCCTCCAAGCCCAGGGAGGTGCTCAGTGACCACGGGTTGGGTGCTACCTGGAGACTCACAGGCCTCCCTCCTGCATCGGTGCATGCATCTCAGGGGGCGGCTTGTCTTTCAGAACACCCAGTGCATCCCAGAAGGCTTGGAGAGCTACTATGCGGAGCAAGACTCCAACGCCCGGGAGAAATTTTACACCGTCATCAACCACTACAACCTGGCCAAGCAGAGCATCACCCGCTCGGTGTCGCCGTGGATGTCAGTTCTGTCCGAAGAGAAGCTCTCAGAGCAGGAGACTGAGGCTGCTGAGAAATCCGCTTAGCGAGATGGGCAGGTTCCTTACAGTGTCACTTGAAGGTAACAAAGCGACCTTGAGGGACATTTCACTAGATATAATTACTGATAATTTAGAGGTTACTCATGTATGGTGCACCTGCTTCTGTTTGCTAATGCTGCTCTGCAAACACAGCTTGCTGCAGACCACCATGGCATAAAATCCAGGGCATATCAGCACTGCTAGAAGAGCTCTGACACCACTTCCCATGGTAAAGAATCTTAATTTAGCGACTTTACTGGGATTTATTGGATGCTGTCAAAAAATAAATTTACACTGGATGTGCAAGGGGTTCAGACTTCAGATAAATGATGCATTTTGTGGGATTTTTTTTTTTTAAACCACCTTGCCGTTTGCAAACCTTACACCATAGCCATATCTAGAGTGATCCCTTGCTTTGCTAAGAGCAAGCTGTACTGCACGTTTCTTCCCCCCTCCCGCCAATGGCAATAGTGCCAGTGGTCAAGATGCACCATAGTGAGCGTCAGAGGGAAGGAAGGAAAGATGCCGTCAGGTCGCAGTTGTGCCCTCGCCTGCCCCGTGCTCACTCCTGAGTGCGCAGGCGCTGCGGCAGGTCGGCTCGGGCAGGGGTCACTGCTGCAGGCCGAAGGCTGCCTCTCGGTACAGAGGGCGCCCGCTGGGCAGGGGAGCCGTGTTTCCCTCAGTGCATGTGGACTGGGTCAGAGCATGTGAGGTGGGGACTCTGGGAAGAGGGGACCCTGGGCCACAGGCTGCAGAACCCGTCTCCCTGTAGCTAGTCTGTCTGCTCTGTGATGGGCTGAGTAGGAATGAAACCTACCGGCCCTTTTGTTCACATCTATTATGAATAAGTTTGCACCGACAGCTGTATTAGCTACTTAGCTTTAAAACAATTAGCTGGGTGAGAAAAGTGAAAGTGTAATTGCTGGTAAGCCAAGGCTACTTTAATTTTTATTTTGTGGGACAGATGTAACTCCTTTGATGTAAGAAACAGGCAGGAAAGGCTGGGAGGGGGGCTGGCGTCGCACTTGCAAGTCCAGTTATGACATTTTCATTCACAATCTTTGTAAGACAATTATGTTTCAACCTGAATCTTGACATTAAAGTATATGTTTACAAAATTGCCAGTTAGATAAACTAAGTGTGTAAGATGATTAAATAGAAAAAAAGACGTTCATGGACATTTTCTTCCATGTTATTTAAATGTGTTGTTTCTGGTGGACATGTCAAAAGTTTCACTGTTTTTTTAGATCAAAAATAATAAATGACAAATAGTGCAAGATCTGTTGCGAACAAGCATGGTGGTCATGGCCAACTCCATTACTGTTTCCTGAAATGTGCTTCCAAAACATACAGTATATTTTATTACCAAGGGGGGTGTTTGTTTGTTTGGAAACAACGACCATGACCTCGGAGCCGTGGGTGGGCGTAGAGTCATGGATGTTGTGAAGCTGTGCCGACGCGTAAGAGCAATAACTACGTGCCAGAACTTCTGTGGAGATAGATAGCATCTATCAGCAGATTCCAGCCCATGTCAATGCAGTGTCAAGGCAACCCTATTTGTATTTTCTAGGAGACATGTATTTTATTGACTGTAAGCTCATTCACATGTAACTTTTGACATTTTCACTCTGTGCAAATAAAGAACCCAGGATCCCCGTGGTGCTCCCCGGACTGTCTGTGCAGAGCCCTCGAACCCACACCCTGGGGGCCCATGCGCACCGGGCGCTTTCTGCACAGATGTGGCCGCAGATGCCTTGTGCCTGAGTACAAGCAGGCGTTCCTGATTCCTGGGGCTCTGGTGGGTGGAGAGGCCCAAGTCCTCCTCTGGACGAAGCTCCGTGGGCCCCAGTGGCCGCAAGTTGGGCCTTCCCCACCCCCTGCCCACCCATCAGGAGAGTGTTGGGGGCAGCAGTTCTGAGGGGAGCCAGGCCCCGTCCCCACACTTCTTCCCAGACAGGAGGCAGGTGGGCACGCACTGACTTTCTAACCTTGGACCCACCAACAATACATTAAATGGCTGTAGTTGTATTCACTAGACTCACAGGGCGAAGGTGATACCTTTTCTACCGCACGATGAGTCTGTGTATCAGTTGGCTGAGGCAGACAAGAAGCCACAGGAAACAATCCATCATGTGCTGTGAGAAGCTACTGGCCATTGCTCTTCCTGCTGCCACCCGGAGGGAAAGGCCGGCGCCTCCTCCAAGCCTGAGACGTCTGTGGAGCAGGAGGCCCGCGTGCCCCGCTCCCTGGGGCGGCCCCATCAGGTGCAGGAATAATCACCCTCCCGGTTCCTTCCCTCTGGCCGCAGGATTGTGACGCAGACCACGTTTAGTTGTGTTGTTTTCTTTTTCAGCTACTACATGGGCTTAAAACCACGAGTCGGGTGTCCCTTTTGTGAGTACATATCTCCGTGCCCCCTCCCCACCGATGGCTCCAACGCCAGGGACCACGACAGCGCGCCCAGCGCGCCGTCTGCCGGGTGTGGCCGCCTAGCTGTCGTACCAGTCGAGGAAGAGCAGGGAGAAGGAGCACATCACCAGGAAGAAGAGCACCCACACGCGGAAGCCAGCGTTGTTCTTGATGGCCTGGGGGGCGGGGCACGGGGGGGGTTAGGCTGGAAAGGCTCTCAACTGCCTCGTGTGTCTGCACATGCTCTCCCTGCGGGGCTCTGACTGTGTGGACTGCTCAACCCTATGCTTACCTTGCACAGACGCCTTAATTATTAAGCAAAACCAAAAAGTGGGTTTAAAGTCTGTTAGACAAATGGGCTGCATCTCCCTCTCTGGTTAGTCATCACGTGGAGATCATGCACAATTCTCCCAGGAAAAATGGCTCATGTCCACCCCAGGGTTAAACCCACACAGACAGGATGAGAGCGTGTGTCCACTACCCTGACGTGTGTTTCCTAGTAGTGCGATGGCAGTGGTGGTCCAAAAACGGTCCCACGTCAACCCAAACCTGAGGACTGCACTCAGAAAATAAAGTCCACTCAACAGAGTCTACTGTGGTGGCCCTGTAAACAGCGACCAGGGCTCTGGGTCCTTGGAGGGGTCCCACAAGCCTCTCCTGTGGGGCCCAGCCCGGACTTAGGGGAGGGACCCCTGCGCCCCAGCTGGCTCCTCTGCAGGGCAGTGAGTGGGGTCCTGGGCTTGGCAGGGTGGAACGGGCCCATCCAGCGCAGTCCTGAGACCAGCCCTGTGCACATGGCCCTGACCGGGTGGACACTACTGCCTGGACTCAGCGCCCCTCCAAATCAGACACGGTGCCCCAAGAGTACCCACCTCTCTGATGTCTTCATTGCCCTCCTTGATATTCTCAGTTGCTCCTACTACTAATTGGTGAATACTGTCAATCTCAGCTTCCTGTCGGGGAAGAGAACAGCAGATAAATACAACTGCCACCTCCTTCGCCGAGTGTATGTCACGATAGTAACAGTAGCTGCCACTTACTAAGTGCTGGGGCTTTACACACCATGAACCCATGGGTCCTCACAGCACCCGACAGGTAGGCAACACTCTCATTTACAAGAGGGAAACAATTAAAGCATAGAGAAACCCAGAGTCACACAGCATCCAAGCTGCAGGACTGGGACTGGACCCGGTGCCTGTGCTCCCTCCACCCCGGCTGGCCGCCTTCCTCCACTCACTGGACAGGAAGAGTTCAATCGCAGAGTGGCCACCACATGCCAGGGGCTTCAAAGCACATGTGGCTCTAAAACATACGTGCTAGCTTCAAAATGGCACTTTGTATATCACCATTTTCTCTCTCTTAAAAAAAAAAAAAAAAAAAGCTAAAACTTAAAAATCAAAATGGTATGCAGGATGTTTGCAAAAATTTTACTCCAAATACTGGGAAAGCTTAAACATGGGATCCTGGGCTTACACAGGAGTGGGTGGCTAATCACCCACCATTGCACCCCTGCACCGGCTGCGAACCACACTGAGGTCTAAGGAGCAGGCCTATCTCTCCCTCTAGGCGGTGGGGAGGGAATATAGACGAGTGTGGGTTTTAGGGAAACCTGACTGATACAGTACCGCAGAGAGGAAATCGACCTTCAGCCATCTGATTCCCAGCAGTGAATGCCACATAGTCTAAGGACTTGAGGGCCAAGGACTGCTTTGCTCCAAAATCTCGCTTTTTTTTTTTAGAGAATCTCCAAGTGGGAGCTGGCTGACCACGGCCACTGTTCCCATGAGAGGGTGGGTAAGAATCACCTTGCAACATAGATGAGGAAGCCCAGACAGACTCAGCTCTTCTCAGGTCTTAGAAACCCCGAGGGAGCCAGGCAGGGCTCAGCCTGTGCTCTGCAAATCCCTCCCAGGTCGAGGCCCAGAGCCCTGGGGGTGACACAGGGTGGGGCCCTGAGTGGCTCTCTGCCACCTCCCGGGGCACATGTCCAGAACCCCGGGACTGCTGCTTCCTAACCGAGAACCAGCCCCCAACTGAGAATCAAATGTGAAGGGCAATCAGTGCTCCTCAGTGGCTGGGCTGAGTGTAGGAGCAGAAGAAATGGTCGTGAAAAGTAAGGGCTTTTAGTGCACTTGGGCCCCAGGACCTCAGAGTACTTTGCTGCATGTAAGCAGCCCTGCTGTAGTGAAGGCCCCTGGCCCGTGGCTCTGGCCGCGCTAGTGAACAGTGCATTACCCAGGTCTGCCACAGCCGTGCCCACAAACAACGGCTCCTGGTTCCAGGACTGAGAGCCTGAGGGGGCCCGGATCCCATTCGCCACCCCTGAGAGTGACGCAGGTGACCTCAGCCCCGCTTTGCTGAGGGGGAAAGGGCTCACGTCACATGATGCATGACGGGGAACCGGGTGGGGGCCGTCTGTCTGACTCCACCTGGGCTCTGAGCTCGTAGGGCCACGCCGAGCTGCCTCTAAGGACAAGTGGGTGCTCTGAGGGGGAGACGTCTGACTGAGCTGTTTTCTGTGTCCGGAGGCTGAACTGATGGCCATCAGGCTTCCAAGTGAAGGCTTAGCAGATACATATTAGAATGGTTCCTGCAACACGCTAGTGAAAAGGGCACCTCCTGTGAACCACCTTGTGTACCCAACGTGCGATGATTTGACTGGCTGTGTGGTTTAGGGGGCATCTTGTGAGTGGAGTATCTTAAGCCAAGCAGCCCAGTCTAATAACACAGTGAAGAAAAATAATTTTGTCTTTCAAACTCTTCCAGTCTGTGGATACTAAAAACAACAGGGAGAATTTATCAGGTGTCTGAAAATTTTGCCAGTTAGTGGCTGCTGGAAGAATTTCAGAACTGTAGGCAGGTAGAAATGACATGAAAATCCGTGTATGAGGACAGTCACATTTCCTGTGAGGACGGGACACCTGAGGTGGCGGGGACGCGGCATTTGAGAGGGCCAAGTCTGAGCTTGTAACACCGCTGACTGAAAAGCTACTACTCATGCACCGTGCTGGGTGCTTTCCATGGGTTATTCTCGGAGCCTTACGACAACCATGCAAGGGCCACTCTATTTTACAGATGAAAAAAACTGTAGTTCAGAGAGGCTCCCCAGCTTCCCAGAGGACATCCAGAACCAAAACCTAGCCGCCTCCCTCCCCCACGTGCTCCGCTGCACAGGGCTGGGGCGTGTGGGGAGCTGCCCCGGACTGCAGAGGCTGCTCCCGGGGAAGGGGAGGCTCTGGGCACACAGCTGCAGAGGCCCAACGACCTCAGAAGAAATGTCCCGAGTTCTTAGTGTATCCCCATTTTAAGCTAAATCTTAAAACCACTATATTTTTTCTTACTTGTTGTAAAACCTTCTCTGTGAATATCTCTTGGAGTCTGGAAATTTCAACCACTTTCCCTTCGATTTGCCTTCGTAAAAAAAAAAGATTACACATTAACTATTAGTACTTGGTGATCTTAACAGCAGTGTCACACATTTCTAAAGAAGTCGTCTCTTCTAAGTGAAGGCATGAGAGAGGGAGGGGACGCCGCGTCAGGCTCAGGGAAGGAGAACACGGGCAGAGGAAGATTCACTCTCCTTACTGGTTCCCCTTTAACATCCCTCAGCTTACTGGGGCATACTGGACTGTTTGGAAACCCACCCCGCCCCCCTGGATAAGCTGACTCCGGGGCCCAGCCTCCTGAGCCAGTGCCCGGGCCAGGGGCACGCAGCTGCGCCCGGTCACACAAAGTCAAGTCTCCTTTAATGCCGAGCCCTGTCCTAGCAACACAGTGACACATGGGGGGGATTCAAAAGAAAACGTCAGAATGTGTTGTCACCCAGCTTTGTTACCTCTCAGCAGGTTAGGGGGAAGAGTGCATTCACCGCTCAACCCAACTTTGAAAGGAAACCTGATTCTGGCTGAAAACATCGCATGCTGGGATCAGCAGCTAAGTGTGCGGGCTTCTCCCCGTTTCATGGGCGGCAAGGGTGGCCCTGGGGCGGGCCGGGAGGGGCACGTCTAGAGGCTGAGCTCCAGCCCAGGAGGAAGCGGAAATGTTCGATGGGGAGATGATCCCTAGTTGTGTCGCTCAGGCCTCGAGTCCCCCTAGACCAGGTGAGGGAAGGAGAGGAGACTTGGGAGAAGAGTAAGGAGGGGTGAGGGTGGGGAGAGCGCCATCTCTGAGGAAGGACTGGGAGACCCGCCTGTGAAGGCAGAGACAGGGGGAAGAGCCGGGGGCAGCGATCAGAGGGAAACACCTGCACTCAGTCTCCAGGGCCGCGCAAGTGTAACGTCAGGATGCATCTTCTTTTGGGAAGTGACCACGGTGCAACAAGAGTTTCGGCGCATCCTTTCAGAATGCTCCCGGCATTCCCAGGGCAAGAGGCCTGAGTGCCTTCACCGGAGGGCTGGTAACCATACCTGTGTGGGCCACGGCCACGGGCCTTCTGCGTGGTTGGTCGCTCTGGTGAGGGAGCAGCCGGACCCCAGTGGAGCCATCTGCAGGGCTTCCCTCTGTCAGCCGTCCCTCACGAGGTCTCCCTTTCATCTTAGAGTAATTAAGCGTAACCAGCCCCCATGTGGCAGTGGTCATTAGGTTTGGTGTCATCTGCCATCATGAGCCGATCCTCCTGGATGGGGCAGCAGCACCTGGGAGCCTCGTGGCAGCCCGTGGGGTTATCTCACAGGCCCACAAGTCGAGGGGAGTCAGTGAATTCAGGCAGTTTCCTTGACCCCCTAAATGGCGGGAGGGGCGCTACATTTGGCCCAAGGGCCACATGTGGATGCCTGGGCACCAGAGTAAATTAATAAAGTTCCTAGTTTTGGGGAAAGTTGTAAACTAGGCCATCGGCTCACAAAGGAAGCACACACATACCTCACTTCGTCAAACAGGCTGTTCATTTCACCAATCAGGCGCTGATTTTCTTGTTCGAACTGTAAGGAAACAAACACGTTAAGGATGCGGACAAACTGACTAGAGTCTCAGAGCGCCACAGCCAAAGGCAAGTGTCGAGCAGGGCGTGTCTGTGCAGAAACCTTTGATCCGCCCTCAAGAATCTGTGGAGCCCCTCTTTCCAGCATGGATCGTGGCGGCATTGCTGGAAGACCCTGAGTGTTCCTGTGAGGATAGCCAGGCCGTAGGAAGAAAATGAAACCCCGCGGTGCAGCGGGGCTGCCTGTGGCTGGACTTTCCATCTCACTCATTTGAACCGCAAGCCTGCAAGCCGACTCTGACTGGGAGCGCGGAGGCCTGTGGGTCAGCCCCGTTAGGCTGGCCGCCCTGCTCTCCCTCTGGGCCCTCACGACCTCCTGATACCATCCTCTTTAAATGGAGCGGTGAGGCTGCGCGGCCGTGCTGAATCAGGGTAGTGGCAGGACCGCGCTGGGACTCAGTCTGATCGCAGAGCCTGGCCTTGGCCAGTCGCCACAACAGGGACACAGGCCCGGGAGCTGGAGAAGCTGCATTCCCGGTGCTTGGGATGGCACCAGGCTTTGGGGCTCAGTCTGGGTAAGTATACCACCCCAGCACCCGGGGAGTTCATCAGAGCTGAGCTCACTCTGCAGGGTGGACAGCTGCTCTCCCAGCCATCCTGCCAGCTCGATACTGGTCAAACGCGAGGACGGCGCGCGTCTGAAGCGCCGCCATGGTGTGGGACCAGGAGGAGCTTGTCGTCCACGATGATGACTCAGGCCTCACGCGTCCACTCCTCCGTCTCTTCCCCGACGGGTCCCACGTGTTTCCAGCTCACGTGCCACCTTCTCCATGATACTGTCCTGGGCCTTGGAGTTCAAGGTTATTTCTCATTTTTCTAACCGTGGCCTGGTATCTTCTCAAAATCCCTTAGAATATTAGCCATTTTCTGCCTTGTACTGAGCTGTGCGTTTCTCAAACTGTCTGCACGACTATGAGCCGCTCAGGTGGGAAACGTATTGGACCCACACACATTGGAAAAGGCCGCTGTCCACACACAGGGGCTTGGTCCACCAGGGAGGGGGGCTGTGCTCTCACCTCCGCACCTGCCCGCGCAGCAACCTTGTCACAGCCGCCGGCCCCTCCGCACCCCTTACCTCCGCCTTGCTCACTCCCGCGCCCCGTCACTCCGGGAGGCTTCCTCTAGCGGGGCCTCCTCAACGTCAAGTCCTTTTCCTCTCCCTCCAGCCCCTCTGCGAGGCTCTCGGCTGGCAACCTCCCGTCCTACTCTGCCAGTTTTACTTGGCACACTTGCCGTATTCGTTCCTTCCCTGCTATCTAAGTTCTGCCCTCATCTCTCATAGTCTTCAGTCTGCCCTCCATCCCGTCAGTCACATGCCGGCCCTGCCCCTGCCCCCTGCAGATCAGGTGCACGAGCCGGCTACGCCCCAGGCCTCTCCAAGGGCATCTCCTGCCATCCCCTGCCTCATCTCTGCACAGGCTAGCCCTCAGCCTAAGGTGGATTCATCCTCTGGCTGGGGAACTCCAGCTGGTCCCTAGAAACCCAGCATAGGCACCTTCTTAGTCATCAGACGCAGCAGGGCAGGTTTCATCATGTTCCACCATCCCCCTCTCTTTAAAGCTTCTCTGCTCTCGCCTCCATCACTGCACTCCCACGCTTGTTTGGGGTCTGGCTCCCCTCCTGGGCGGGGTGGGTCTTTCTCCTCTGGACCCCGAGCCCAGCACAGGGCCCGAAACACGACAGGGCGTGGGTTCCCAGCACCAGCCGCTCATCAAAGCACAGAGGCCTATACTCCACCCCAGGCCACCTCAGAGGCCAGGGTTGGCGAGGCTCCAGGAGGCCGGAGCGGTGGGGAGCCTCCTGCAGGGCCGGGGCAACCGGCAGGCTGCCTTGCTGGCCGCTGCCAGGGCACTGCCACGGCCCTTCTAATTATGTGTCAAAAAAGCTATTTAAGGGAATAAAAGCGTCACTTTTGAGTCTGAAAGAATCAGCTCTGTTAACTGTCAAGTTACTTAAGAGTCTGATATATATGAAAAAATACAATTACTTCAGCATGTGGGTGCTAATTTGACTAATTCTCTCAGGTACTTTACTCAGGTTTTGGGGGGGGGTGTTGGCAGGGGGCATTTTCTCTGAATTTTTCTAACAATAATATGGCCCTACCCTTTTAAATCTACAGCCCTTTCATGCTTTTAAACCATTCCTAAACAAAATTAACTAGGGGTTTGAGGTGGTGTATTACTGGAAATGGTCCTTGGAACAAAGCTTTCTGTTTGTTTCCTCCCCAATTTAAGGGCACCTGGCTTTCTTTTAAGCCTCTTGGTAATTGTTACTTTTTTTCTTTTGGTTGGTAATTGCTACTTCTGAAGGGCTCCTGTTAGCAGGGTCAGGAGTGTGATCAGATTCTGGCTCTGACTTCCTTCCAACCCATGGGTTCTTGATGCCACCTGAGAAACTCCCCATTCCTGGAGGAAGTGAGAGAAACAAATGCCTCAAGGGATCAAGCAGTGGTAAGGGCTGAGGAGAGAGGTTTGCCACACCACATCTATGGAGAGCAGCCTCCATTCAGGGGTTGGGAGTAACAATGAAACTGCATTTAAAAACCCAACAAAACCTGTTTCCCACAGGGAGCCATTTAACGAGATCTGGCCATGCTCTGGTAGGTTAGGCGGCAGCCCGGATGCTGACCACATTCACTCGCACAGGCTGCAGGGAGGTTTCCGAGACTGTCTGGGCAGCAAACCTGTACACCTCACCTCTCATCCTCTGAGTAAGGCAGGGAGCCACCAAATGCAAGCCTGCGGGGGGAGGCAGGGGATATGCCAGGGGCTTTGATGGCCCAGTTCCTGTGGCCTCATGGGAACTTCCTGGGTGACCCTGGCCCCGTCACTGGCCTTCTGTGTGGCCTGTCAGTTTCTCTTTGTGAACAGGTGTGGTTGGTTATTCTTATCCTTTCCTGCCTGATCCTGAGGGTGGGGAGGGACAGCTCCTTTATCTTCTAAGCTGTATGCCCTTGGGCAGGTAACTTAACCTCTCTGTGTCTCTGCCTCCATCACTAAACTGGGGATAATTGTAGTACTCAGTAGGGTCCTTAGGAGGAAGATATGTGCTAATCCGTGGAAGCTGCTTACCAACTTCACCTCCATAAACGTTAACTACTGTTATTTAATCTCTTCAGGAGTAGATCCTGGATATGCAAAATGAGTCATTAAGTGCTTTGACCGCCCCTTCCCCCTCCCTGGTTTCAAATTCTAGAGGGCCACTACCGGTCTCCTACCCTCTCAGGCCTGAGAAGCACAGGCACACAGCTCCCTGGGGCTCACTGGCAGCCCGCACGGGCAGGGGCTTCCCAAGGTGCTGAATGCAGCCTCAGCTCCACGATCAGCACCAAGGGCAGGGGGACCTACAGGCCCTGCGACGACACACCTGCCGTGTCCTCCATCTCCATGAGTCCCAGAAAAGGGAGATGAGAGGTCCGGATGACGGAGGAGGAGCATGACGGCAGCCAGCCTGTCCTCCTGCGCCACTGCACTCTACATTGTTTAGGTCTCACAGCAACACACGTCGGCTTTCCCTCAGTGCAGACCCCCAACAGCAGCGGTGGGCATCATGGTTAAGAGTCTAGGACTTGGGGGCCCAGCAACAGTCCCTACCACATGGGGCAGCATAAATTAATAAACGCTCAAGCGCTCATACGGTACTGGGCTGAGACGGTTACATGCACGTCAGGCAGTATCATTTCACTGCTTTATTCCATTCGGAAGTAAGTCAGACTTTCAAGTAGGGCCCCCCAAAAGGGTTGATAATCTGGTTTAAAGGATACAGATCCACATTGTGAATACACTGTCACAGAAATCCTTTTTTAATCTAATCCTCTTTACTGCAGTTTTAAAAAGAAAATCATTCCTACCAAGGCCTTTGAGCGTCAGATGAGGCCAGGAGAAGGATCTGCATTGCAAAGACCTACGAGCAGTCCACTGAAGCGACACTGTGAACCCGCAGGGGGCTTGGCCTAGAAGGCAGTCTGCCCCTTGGCTCAGGCAACCACCGCCCAGGCCCACTCTGGGCTCCTCTAGTTGTGCTTTATCTGTGCCAAACGCCTTCACGCTTGTGGCTCTGGGACCCTCACCGTGACCCCCACCTGTGCCCCTGTGAACCTCCCCAGGGTCTGTGCCCCAGCATTCACCTGTGTGGCGCTCAAATTCCATCAACAATTCTCCTGTTCTCAATGTGTAAGCCAAGCTTGGCCACAGACCACAAGCCCTGCCAGCCAGCCCCCTGGTGCTTCCAAGGGCCCACCTCCGGGGACAGGGGCTAGGGACACTTTTCATGTGATCTGAAGAACAGAAGTCACATTCATGTCTTTAAAAATTATTCCAAGAAATACATCACTAAGTGCAGTGGTTTCACTGGGGGCAAGTAAAATGAATGTGGGCTTAGAAAGGAGGCATTTTCTCTGGGTAACATCAGAAGACAATTTGGTTCCACTCAGCCTGACCACAAAACATCTGCTTATGTTAACTCAAAGGCATTAATATCCCTGCATCATGAGTGATGAATGGAAACGTGCTGTGCGAATCATACAATGCTCCGCAGCCATTCTGGAACGAGTAACGACAGCTCCTATGGGTGAAATAATGAATTAAACTGCTATTATAGGGCTTAATTCATTATTTTACCCTGAGGAACAGCGATTATGACTTATGACCACAATTTGCTGTAACACTTTCCAATTTCAAACCAATAGTATGGCATTTCTTTCTCTTCATTTTCAGGGTTGAGCCTTTTAAGTAAGGTTCGGGTCAGTCAGACTGTAAGATATGGTACTTAGCTATGAGCCCCAATTAAGAAAGAAGTGAACTGAACATTAAACAGCTCGTCATAAAAGTACTGAGCAGTACGGCCTTCTGCCCCATCCTCTTGCAATTACGCGATAAAAATTAGGGAGGTCCTGCTGGTTCTGATTGCTTAGGTCACTGATATCATGATGCCGAAATAACTAGCATTATTGGGAATGATCCCTGGCATGTTTCTGGACAATGCTTCATTCATTTGGACACTGCTTGGACAAAGCATGGTGCACCAATCATCATTATGGAAAGACGAGCCTTATGATATGAACATGTGTTTCTCATATGCAACAGCTACATACATCACACTCGGAACATGTGCAGGGAACCCAGAACCACATGGGGCCAGCAACGATCTCTCACTGTTTGTGAGGGAACATTCTCTGAGCAGCTTCTACGTGCCCTGCACTTCCCTGGGCACTCATACATACATGACTGTATTCCTGACAATCCTGTCAACTTACCAAGCTGAAGTTCAGTGAGGCTTATTTTCTTGCCCCCAAATTACACAGGCAGTAAGTGACAAAAAGAGGGTTAAAAACCAACTCTGTCAAGTCCCAAAGCCCTTAACTGGGGCCATCTCTCACTGGGGCCAAGCATCAGCTGGTCACAGATATCCTTGCTGCCAGCCTTCCACTGGTCCAGCCCCCGTGCATCCTGCAGCTTCTAAGCACGCGTCTGTGCAGGTTAACAAGCTGCTACTGCTCACCACTGCCTGCGGGGAAGGCAAGTCCTCTGGCAAACGACTGACTGCCATTCTTCTAGCTACTTCCTTTATGAAGCGGTGCAGTGTATTTTTTTAAAAAGCCCTAAATGGAAGCTAAGTTCTGCCTAAATACAAATGTATTCTTTCTTAATGAAGGGATAGTACTATACATATTTTTATCTCTAGCAAAGATAGGTGGTCATGTTACATGATACGGGGGAACGTGACACCATTTTCAATAATAAAGTTATTTTGTGTAAGCTGAAGGAAAACTATGAGCTTTTAAGAAACTCTGGCCATCATTTGGCTATCAGGGAGCGTGATCAAATTGTCCGCCTGGGCCTTCCCTCCAGCGTTGTGTCCCGGGGTGATGTGCTGTGCCTTTCTCTCCCCTGTATGCACTGTTTCAAACACCAGCCCTCAGGTGTATCCCACAGTCACGTCTCCAGCCCAAGCCCCAAGCCCGGGATCCCAGCGCCCACCAGACACCTCCCACGGACTCACACCTGTCCGTGACCAGGTCCTCATTTCCTGACTGCCGGCATCCTGCTTCCCCAGGTCACAAAGCTCCAGGCTCTTTCTCCTGCCTCACTCCCTTCACACGCCCTGCTGCCCTCCAGTGGATCACCAGGTCCAGTCCACTTCCCGCAGCAGCTCTCTCATCTCCGCTCTCTTCCACTCCCTGGCCATCGTCTTCAGCCTCTCTCTACTTGACTGGGCAGCCGCAGCTACTGCCTGGAGTCTACACTGCCGCAGTCTACACTGCGAGGCCTCCGGGTCACGTGCCTGCTGGCCTGGGGGGCACTGAGCACGTACTCCAAGTCAGAGGTGTGGAAGGAAGGCAGGGGCCTGGCAGGCCACTTTAAGGTGTTTGAGTTACTTCCTTAGCTCAGAATTATTTTTATCTATCAGGGGCACAGATAGCTCTGCTTCTTGTTCTAAAGAAAGTCCCACAGCCTCTGAGGGAGCACCCCCATAGCAAGTCCCAGGAAAGTCATGGCTAATGGTGTCATCACTGGAATCAGTGTCACGCTTCTAAGGTGATGATCTTAAAGGGGAAACTGCTCATCTGGGTGAATGAAACTTGTGAAACAGTCCTGAGTATAAAATATGTATGAAGACTCCATGGAGCTGCAGCTGCCACCCCGCGTGGCCCTTTGATCCTGCCGTGAGGGCAGCACACGCACCACAGCCCTTCCCCACACACGTGAGCACTGCCCAGGCCCCCCCCACCCCCGACCCTGTGCAGCCCAGGGCTGCCCTGCCTCTGTGCACGCCTGCCACTCTGAAGGGGAAAGGCTGAGGGAACTCAGTTATGAGTGCCTTCTGTATGCCTGGCACCCTCTTGGGTCAACTCACTCAGTCATTAGCCCACCGTGAGGGGCCACCGGTGTTTCAATCCCACAGTCAGGCGTGGGGAAGAAACAGGAAGCCTCGAGAGCAAGAGGATTCCGAGCCAGCTTTATGCTCTCGGCAGCCAACGCTCAAGAGAGCAGACCTGGCCCACTTGCTGGGGCTGGTGAGGCCTCCGTCAGGCCGCCCAGGTCAGTCTGCCAGTGCTCCTGTGCAGGCTACACTCACCTAGACCACCAGATCCCAGCGGGCACTCACATGAGCTGTGATGCAGGAAAAAAGCTCAGGGTTTGGAGCCAGGGCTCGGGGCACGGAGCATGGCTCAGGTGCTCGGCTCTGTGACCTTGCATGGGCTTTGGAAGTTTTGTGCCCCATTTTCGTCAACTATACAAGAGAGATAATTCCTACTTCACTAGACTGTTATGAGATTAAACAAACAAGGCCTGGTGCATAGAAGGTGTTCATAAATATAAATAATAATAATAACTTAGATAGAATATTCTAGTAGTTCTTACTGATGATCCTGCTTTACCATTTAAAACAACCTAGAGTTTTTATATTATATTCATCAAAGTCACTCATCCATTGGACAAACAGTTCCCACCCCTGCTCTAGGCTCTGGGAACACAGCAGTGAAGGCAGACAGATTTCCACCCTCGGGGCACTTGTATTCTAGTGGAGGGATGAGGGCAGGATGTGGGCACACAGACATAGTGGCTGGGGCCACTTCAGGCCAGGTGGTCGGGGAAGGACTCTCTGAGGACATAACATCTGAGCCTGTAGGACAGGAAGACAAGAGTGAAGAGCTTGGTGACACGAATGCCTCTGTGTGAGGTCTGGGAGGAGATGAGTGCCTCTCTCACTCGACAGCCATGGCTCGAAGCTCTACCTCTCATCTTCTTCAGGAGACATCAGGAGACCGCTGACTCAACCAAGTAAGTGGCTCACTTACTTGCGGCCACTCAAGTAAGTGGCTCAACCACATTAGTAAGTGGCTCAACCACTTACTAATGAGGGGCCCTTGGACAAGACAGCCGACTGCTTTTTGCCAAAGTTACAAGAAGACAGTAATGCCCCAACACCTCTTAGTGTGATTACTGAGACTATCACAGATAAAACCAGTAGTAAAAAGCTCTGGCCACCATAAACAGCTGCAAATTAAGATGTCATTTGCCAGGCGCAGCCACTGGAGGGGGACTGTGTGGGAACCAGCTTCTCAGCTCTTTGGGCAAGGCCAGCAGCCCACCAGGGCAGCTCTAGGACACATCTGTTCCCAACCCCAGGTACACGTACTCCATGTGGCTCTGTCACACCGATGTCCAGACAGCTGTGCATAGACCCGGCTGTAAACGAACAGGTAGGGGCTCTGGCCAAATCTGTCCCTTTTCTTTTGAAACTCACCCAGAGATAATAAACTACAATTGGCAACTAGGGGACAGGTAAATAAAAGGAAGTGATATTCGCAGTTAAGGTGTTACTCTTTCATTCTTCAGCCATTACTTATGCTTTCCTCACATTACCATGCACCAGTAATTCAAACAATTAAAAAGCACCATAGCAGCGATTACAAAAGACCCATTTAGAATAGAAGACTATTTTACTGCCACTGAAGAGACATCTAATATTAATAAAATTATTCCAAGGCAATTTCTTCTTTAAGCTACTGCAAATTTTAAACATAAGAAAAGCATACTAAGAATCTGGAAATCAAGTGGAAAATTGATCTAAAATATTTATTTATAATTTTTAAAACTCAGCATAAAAATTAGGGCAAGGGCATTTAGGATGGCCTCCTACTCAATGAAATATTCTTACTAAAACTAGTTAAAAATACATGATTAGGCAGAGAATAGCATTACCATTTGTATTTCTTCTGGGGATAATTCATCTTCACTTTTCCCATCTCCCCAGGTTCCCAATTCAGGTTGTGCTTCGGCCGGAATCTTTTCTGTTAAAAAAAAAAAAAATTTGAAAGTAGGCAGAAGGCAAAATATTCACTTTAGAATAGGTTGTCTTAGGATGCAGGCATATTTAAAAACACGAGATGGAAGGAAGTCATAGAGCTTTGCCCACATTCGACTATCTGTTGGTTAATATTCAAGCATTGCAGCATGACTCTTTACAATGTAAAGATCTGTGTGTGTGTGTATGGATAGAGGGGACCCATGCACAGTTTCAGTATTGCCCTGATCTCAGTAATGGTCGCAAACCAAATGGACATTCTTCAGGACCAGTTTTCAAGTGGACTTGACTTCAAAACACATACTCGTATGCTTATACCCCTCCCTCTACTTTTTAAAGACTGCAAAATGTATGGGTAATTTCATTAAAAAAAAAAAAATATATATATATATATATACACGTATATAAAAAATGGAGGAAATGACATACCACGCCAATCCCATTCCCCTCCCAGAAGTAACCACTGTTTGTCAGTGCTTTGATGGAGTCTCGCAGGCTCTATCCAGCACACTCACACACACACACAGATATGCAATTCCCTGCCTCCTCCGCAGCCTAGAGATAATTTATAGTTCTGTGTGTGTGGCAGTGTGCTTTTCACAAAGATATCAGTGGTAACACATTGTTCTAAAACTTGCTTTTTATAACTTAACAATGCATCCGGGTGATTATCCAATGTCATTCCACATATATCTACCTTGTTCTTTTTTTTTTTGTTTGTTTTGCGGTATGCGGGCCTCTCACTGTCGTGGCCTCTCCCGTTGCGGAGCACAGGCTCCGGATGCGCGGGCTCAGCGGCCATGGCTCACGGGCCCAGCCGCTCCGCGGCATGTGGGACCTTCCCGGACCAGGGCACGAACCCGTGTCCCCTATATCGGCAGGCGGACTCTCAACCACTGCGCCACCAGGGAAGCCCTACCTTGTTCTTTTAATTGCCGCATAACATTCCACTGTAAGGAATTTTCTGTGTAACTGTAACTCCACTGATAAACCTTTGGTTACTTTGGGTTTTCTGCTAGTACAATGGTATGTGTGCCAGTCCATGCTTTGGTGCATTTTGATGTACACCAGGACGGGAACCTGGGCATGGACTGCTGACTAGCGGTAATTTTACTTTTAATCTAGAGAACACTTTGACCGGGATCACATAAACATGGGCCAGATCTCTGACAGAGCAGAACAACAGCACAGCTCCCAGAAGGGGCCGCCCCACCCGGGACCCTGATAGAGAGGCCTATGCGGCTCATCCAGGGGTGGGCTGGGAGCAAGGTCGGGGGGGGGGGGGGGGGGGGGGAGGCGGAGCGTCACTCCTGGGCGGAGGCTGTAATGGGGTCTCTTTTTGGATAGGTGACTTTGTGTCAGGTGTCTCAGCAGTGCCTCTGGGCTTGTCAGTGGGTTGCCAAGTTCTTAAAGGCAAATACTGCTTCTTTTTCTTTTCTTCCCCAATCTCAGTAAATTTCCCATAGCTGCTCTCAGCCCCATGAGATGGGCAAAAGTCCAGAGTTTTTGCTTTGAGACTGATAAGGGAAAAGAACATAATGACAGCACCAATTTAGAGGAAGAAGATTAGGCAGACCTATGTACAAGGTATGGTTATTATTCTGGATATGTCATCACAAAAAAACTCCATGTCATCTGCGACCTTGTGCAAGTTTTTAAAAATTGGCTGTTTTTGCCAGAACTGTCATCATATTTATAAAAGACACATGTATAACTTAGATATAATATAGGACCTATAAATATAATACATAATTTTTATATTAAAGATATTTATAAAAGGTTGAAAACATCTTTAGAAGCTGAGGTGTTTTTCTGAGACCACATTCTTCAGGTGGAACATCTGTACTTTTCACTCATCCCACCCCCACCCCTAGAGCCCTCTATCTCCTACCTGACCTCATTATTGTATCCATCTCAAGCTTTTACCTTTATGTGTTTTAAGGATAAGAACATCAAATTTAGAAACACAGAAACATATTCACATCAGAACGAAGCATAAATCAGCTCTGAGCTGGAATGGAAAGTTTGTTAAGAGCCTTTGCAGCTACCTGGAGCCACCCTGACCTGCAGCTCTAAGAATCAGCCTGAAGCACGGCACACCCCATGCGAGTGCTCTGCCCAGACCTCCACGCACCCCGATGCCAAGGCACTCAAGTCCAGACTCCTTGGTCCAGTACTCAAGGCCCTCCGTATGGTCTGGCCCCATCCACCTTTCCCACCTTAAGGCCCACTCCTCCTCCCCTTTCTGTGAGTTTTGCTGACCCAGAAGTGGTTTCTTTACTGACTACATTCCATACCTCTCCCACGCTTTCCGGCCTCTGAGTAATTACTCATGCTGTTTCCTCTGCCTAGAACATTCTAAGCTTCCCCTTTTTCAGGTTCAGACTCATTTCTCCGGACCACCTCCTCCTGAAGTTCCCTGGCCCTCTGAGTGGACTACGTCTTTCCCACCTGTGCCCTCTTTTTTGGCACTACTCACTTTCTCAGGGGCTGGAATCTGAGCTTCCCTGTCAACTGAGGGCAGGACCCGTGACTGACTGGAGAAGAAGGGCTAGAAGTATTCACAAATAACCTTACCCATCTTAGCGGAAACCAATGTCAGGAAACAAATTATAAATGGGTCCACAAAGATCTCATCCTGGCTGAGTAAGAATATGGAAGGAAAAAAACCTAAACCTCAGACATGCACAGAAGGTCAGCTGTGACCACAGAGGTGCTTTATTGTGCTGCCTAAATCAAAAAGTAACAAGACTAGTGCCTTTTTTAAGAAACAGGAGTATGACAAGCAAGAAACCACCCTCTGCCTAGAAGTGTACCACCTAGTCCTACACTAAAGTATTTTTTCTAAGTTACCTCTCATGTTTCAAAAGCAAAATGAAAAACCTGAAAAGATAAGCAAAAAGACACCACATAGCCCAGATTTTAAAAATCCTTCTGCTAACTGTAGATAACCTTAGCAAAATTCCCATGGACAGGAAAAGGCTGTCATCCAATGGCACAGAGAAAAGGGCAGATATACGACCCCTAAGAGGAACCAGCTGGGTGTGGGGGACGAGATTTACCTGCCAGCATCGAGGTGGGGACGGAGATGACATGGCAAAGGCCCTGGAAAACTGGCAGCACCACGGAGGTCTGCGCAGGCTTCTCCCCTCGCCACACATTCCCCTTAGGTGACGCATCCAGGCCCGCGGCTCTGAATGCCTATGTCCTATGACTCCCAAAGACCTCCAGCCCTGAGTTCTTCCCTGATCTCTAGGCTCACTCCGACGGACTATTTCCACCTGAAAATCCAATAGGCATCTCAGACCTCACACGTGTAGCCAGAATATGATTCTGCTCCCTCTCACTCCTCCCGGCCTCACTGCCGATCCTCGCACCTTCCTCATCTTGGTCGGTCCAGCCCAAACCCAGAAGTTGCCCTTGATGGCTCTCTTTCCCTCGCCTCTCGCATCCTACCTACTGGCTAACCTTCAGTTCCCAAGTGTGAGCAGAGTTTGAGCCCTTGTCTCCGTGGCCATCTCCACTGCCACGTCCCTCAGGTGACACCTCATCCCACCGGCGTGTGGCCTCCTGCAATAGATTCCCAACAAGGCCACTTGGTTCCTCTTTTTCTCACTCCACTCCAGCTCCACACGGTAGTCAGGGAGGTTTTAAATGCGACTCGGGCCTTGTCACGCTCAGCTTCACAACCTCCAGGGCTCCTCACTACACGCAGACTCAGAGCTGAACCTTTCCCACGGCCTGTAGGGCCCTGTGTGATCAGGCCTCTGCCTCCGTCTCTCACCCCTTCTTGTACCATTCTCACTGGTGCCTCCCTCTTGTGTGTGTGCGTGTACATGTGTGTGCACGTGTGTGGAAATATGCCAGCTCATTTCTCCCTCCTTGATCTTTTCACTGGCTGGTCCCTCTGCCTGGAGAACTTTTACCTGCAGGAGGGTTCTGATTTCTCCACATCCTGCAAACGCACTTATCGTCTGCCTTTTTCATTCTAGCCATCCTGGTGGGTGTGAAGTGGAATCTCATTGTGCTTTTGATTTGCATTTCCCTGATTACTAATGATGTCGTGCATCTTTTCGTGTGCTTTCTGGCCATTTGTATTTCTTCTTCGGAGAGATTTCTATTCAGACCCTTTGCCCATTTTAAAATTGGGTTATCATTTTCTTATTGACTTGTAAAAGTTCTTTCCATGTTCTAGATATAGACCCCTTATCAGATATATGATTTTCAAATATTTTCTCCCATTCTGTGGGCTTTTTCACTTTCTGTTTTTTTTTAACCTTTAAAGCACAAAAGCTTTTAATTTTGGTGAAGCCCAGTTTATCTAATTTTTCCTTTTGTTGCTTGTGTTTTGGTGTCATATCCTTGTTAATCTTTTGTCAAATCTGAGGTCAGGAAGATTTAGCCCTATGCTTTCTTTTTTTTAAAATTTATTTATTTATTTATTTATGGCTGTGTTGGGTCTTCGTTTCTGTGCATGGGCTTTCTCTAGTTGTGGCAAGCGGGGGCCACTCTTCATCGCGGTGCGCGGGCCTCTCACTATCGCGGCCTCTCGTTGCGGAGCACAGGCTCCAGACGCGCAGGCTCAGTAATTGTGGCTCACGGGCCCAGTTGCTCCGTGGCACGTGGGATCTTCCCAGACCAGGGCTCGAACCCGTGTCCCCTGCATTGGCAGGCAGATTCTCAACCACTGCGCCACCAGGGAAGCCCCAGCCCTATGCTTTCTTATAAGAGTTTTAGGGTTTTAGCTCTGTGTAGGCTTTTGGTCTATTTGAGTTACTTTTTTATAAATGGTGTGAGTTAAGTGTCAAACTTTGTTCTTTTGCATGTGGATATCCAATTTTCCCAGCACCATTTGTTGAAGAGACCGTTCTTGCCCCCTTGAATGATCTTGGTCCCCTTGTTGGAACTCAGTTGACCAGGGCCACACGGTTTTAATTCTGGATTCTCAATTCTGTCCCATTGGTCCATATGTCCGTCCTTGTGCCAGTACCACACTGTCTTGATTACTGTTGCTTTGTAGTAAGTTTCGAAATTGGGAAGTGTGGGTCCTCCTACTTTGTTCTTTTCCAAGACTGTTTTGGTTATCCTGAGTTCCCTGCACTTCCTCATGGATTTTAGAATCAACTTGTCAATTTTCACAAAGAAATCAGCTGGGATTCTGAAGAGGAATGCATTGAAACTGTAGATCATTTTGGGGTGTACTGCCATCTTAACAACACTAATTCTTCTGATTCATGATATTGGGATATTTTTCAATTTATCTGGATCATTTTTAATTTCTTTCAACAATGATTTGCAGCCTTCAAAGTACGTTTTATATTTTTGTTGAATTTGTTCTTTTTGATGCTATCATAAAGGAATTGTTGCTTTTTAAATTCTATTTTTGGGTTATTCATTGAAAGTATACAGAAACGAAATCTCTGTATAATGGTTTTGTATCCTGCAACCTTGCTGAACTCATTTACTACTTCTCTTTTATTGGTGGATTCCTTAAAATTTTCTGTACACAATACCAGGCAGTTTGTAAATAGAAAAAACTTCCTTCCTAGTCTAGACTTTCATTTCCTTTGCCTTCCTAATTGCCTTTGCTATCTTGGCCAGCCTACTAATTGACTTCCAGTACTCATCTGAAAAAGAATCCTGCCCAATCCTTAGTGTCAAGCAATGGATCTCGTCATAGCTGCTCTACGAACTAACGTAAAATGTGCTCTTTGTGGAACCCTACTGCACATGCCAGACACTGCCTGGCCCTTTACACTAGCTCCTGAAATGCTCACAACAAACCACAGCCACATGATACTGTAAGAAAGTTGAGGCTCAGAGTTCAAATAACTTGTCCAAGGTCACGGTGCAGGACAGAGGCCAGACTGCGAAACCAAGGTTCAGACCCTTCCATGACATCACACTGCAACCACTGTGCTTTCCCTTCCCTCACACTCAGAGGAAGGGATGGCCCATCTCCATGAACAGAAAATGGATAAAGGTGGGGTACAGCAACGGTAATAGCTTTCTTTTGGGAAAAACAAACAAAATGAAGTAGAAAAAGCCTGTTATATATGCAGGAATTTGTACATAAAGTGTGCACATTTTTAAAATGCACTAGTTAAGATTTTATTACCCTTTGGGACTCCACATAACCAAGGAAGAGATGGCTCAGAAATAAGCATTACCAAATGACCATGGAGGAAAGAGCTGCCTGGCGGAGCTGTGGGGACAGTGAAGTGGAGCCAGGAGTGGCAGCAGGGGCCAGGATACAGGGGAAAAAGCAAGAGAGGACCAAGATGGGGCGGGAGGAGTCCTGAGATGTATTTACAAAATGGGGGAAATGGTTCTCGGAAGTGCCACTAAATGCTGCAGTTGGGACCTTGACGGCCTCCAGAGAGACACCCTTCACACCATTCTGCTCCTACACGTTGATCAGAAGCTAAACTGGAGGGTTCTCTCAACATATTGGTGGGCTGGCTTCGTCAGGAGATAACTTCTTGATTATAAAGCACCCCAATACTGACTTTAAGATAAAAATATAAACCGTGAGGAACAGCATTCTTTCAGTGACCATTTGTTTTCTACCACCGAGAGGCATTAAGTTCCTTTTGCTTCAGGAAATATTTCCACAGCAACTAAAAGCAATCAGTGCTCCAAACAGAGTCTTCATTCATTCATTTTTTTCAACAAAGATTTAATGAGCACCTCCTATGTGCCAGGTATTGTTCTGGGTGCCAGTGTTACAGCACTGAACAAAGCACATACAGAAATTCCTGTCCCTGTGGAACTTAAGTTTTAGTAGGGGAGCCAGAGCATAAAGGATATAAATGAGTCAAACATATAGAACGGTAGTGACAAGTGCCGGGGAGAAAGACAAAACAGGGAAGACCAGATCGGGAGGCTTAGTGCGTCATCCTCTTTCTACTGACCCTCATTCCTCGGGGATCCCAGCCTGTCTCATGGGATTGACGTGATCTAAAGACCTGTCCCCTGACCTCTAGACTCATAAACCCAACTTCCTGTTCAACCTCTGTGCCAGGCATCCCTAAGTTAACATACTCCACACTGAGCTGATCTGCAGCCCCCAGCCTGCCCCCCCTCAGCCTCCCACATCTCAGTGAAGGGCAGCCACCTTCTTCCCACTGCCAACAACCACTGCAGCCTTCCTTGCCCCATCTCCTCCTCATGCCCCACGTCCAGGGAGCACATTCTGTGGCTCAACTTTCAAAATATATCCAGAATTCCACTTCTCCGCGTCCCAGCTACCATGCTTGGTGTGCTGCGCCACCACCTTGTTCCTAGGAGACTTCAGCAGCCTCCTAACTCTCCCTATCTTGCTTCTTCATCCCCTGAACGATCTATTGCAACAGGGCAGCCAGAGGGACCCTGCTCAAATGTAGTCCTCTGTGTGACAGTCCTCTGTGCAAGCAGCCTGGTGGCCTCCCACCTCACTCAGAGTAAACAGCTCTCCCGTGGCCCGCAAGGCCCCATGACCTTGGTGCCCTGGTGCTTGCTTGCTTCCTGTCCCTCTGCTCTTCCCTTACTCTGCAGCCTCCCGGCTGCTCGTTAGCACATCGGGCACTTCTGCTTCCTTTGCCTGTGACTCTCTTCCCACAGAGAGCCACGTGGCTCACTCCTCACTGCCCTTGGGTCTTTACTGAAACCTCAAGGACTCCGACCTCTCCAGTGGGCCATATCTCTATTACCAGGACCCCCTGTCTTATAGCACAGACTGACTGTGTACTCAGTTGTGTAATATTCCATTACCATCTGTTCCCCTCTGGACTGCAAGCACATGTGCCTATTTTCTACTCGCTCCTGTATCCCCAACACCTAGCGCAGTGCCTGGCATAACAGTTCTCACTGTGAGCGAGGGACCCAGCAAGGGCAGACTCTCTCTAAGTGAGATTTACCCTCACCTGGGCCCCAAGACTCTGGACTGGCTTCTCCCCACTCTCAGCAGCCCTGACGATAGTTCCTGAATGAATGAATGGATGGATAAAGGGTCGAGCAGCTATGTCTGGCAGGAGTAAATTTAGATATGATACCCCTATGTATTGTTTACGAAAAGCAGGGCCCCATCACTTTGTGACTGATGCGGGGGTTTTCCCTCATTAGGAACAAGCGGAGATGGGGATGGGAGGGTGTGTGCGAGGCCTGTGGCCTATGGGACAAGGCAGCCTTCAGAGAGGATGGGCTCAGGCTTGACAAAGAGTGACCCACACCTGGAATCCCAGTGACGCTCTTATCTTGTTATTTGACTTTTGATAGGTTATATAATTTCTTCAAAGCTCTGTTTCCTCACACATAAAATGATGACAATAACACCTCAAAAGACTCAGTGAGACTTGATTTGTTGACACCCCCAGTGGGTGCCCAGCACAATGAAGGGGGTGGTCACTGAACGCCAGTCTCCTTGCCCTTCCGACAGAAGCTGTTTTCAGCTACAGAAAGGCCTCTGGCATCTTTCAGGCTCACAAAGCCCCAAGTGCATTCTGAATTCCCTCGCTTGTAATATGTAGGGAATAAATTAGATGGAAGGGCAGCACAGATGCACATGTAAATGCCAGGTCCACCATTTATGAACTTTTAACTTGGACAAGAAAAAGGTCATAAAATCCATCCCAGAGGGCTGCTACAAGGATGGTGGTGATGTCTGTGAAGATTCAGGACAGTGCCTAGTACCTGGGAGGT
This sequence comes from Monodon monoceros, assembly GCF_005190385.1. NCBI lineage: Eukaryota > Metazoa > Chordata > Mammalia > Artiodactyla > Monodontidae > Monodon > Monodon monoceros. The sequence continues at coordinate 99,972,741 of NW_021703777.1, forward strand.
ATGCAGTAAATGACAGCCATTGTGAGAGTACAGAAGAGGAGGCGAGGAAGACTCTCGGGCCTCAGCATCCTGGGATTCACACAAAGCAAAATCTCGTGTGCCTCCGAGGTACAGCAAACTAAGCATGCATCCCCTACACAGGGTGGCCACCCTGGCCAGACACATGGATTGAAGATGTCCCTGACAGCATTATATATACATTCCCCTATGTTTCCAGACTTTATAGAGACACTGTATTTATCCAGCATCTACCATGTGTTAGGAGCTGTTCTAAGTTATGGGCCGGCTAGCAAACATGAAGACAGGAAGTGTATAACCCCAGACTTGCATTTTGTTCTATTGGCTCAATTGGCTGACAAAGGCGGCTGACACCACAGGCTCCGCCCCAAGGCAGGATGGTCAGGTCCAGGCAAGGTCAGTGCTGACAGTGCACTGCGTGGGTGCAGGGGAGGCAGCGCCCCACCGTTCCTGAGACTGACAGGCAGAGATCCCCATGATTCCTCTAGGTCCTAAGTCTCCAGTCCCCACCCCACTGGTGCGCAGCAACTCAGGCCCTTTCTCTAGAACTTGGCGGCTGCCAGGTGACTGGGGGATCCTCCCACCCCGCCCTTGCGGCGGCATTAAGATCCAACTGTGACCAAAAAAGACTGACACTTCCGTGTTTCCTTTGCTTTATGCAAATACTAACACCACAAGATGTCTGGGGCTGTGTTCCTTCTTTTTCTGCTTTGTATTTTGGCCAACGTGTCACAAGGAAGAGGCACAAGGCAAGATTCTGATTTTAATTCATACCTGGAAATTCTTCAGTGACAGGTCTTTCTTCAGAGTCTTTTGAAGGATTCTGTGAAACTTTCTCAGAAGACATGGATTGTCTTGTCTTTGTGTTTGGTTCTGGTTCCAGCTTAGATCTAAAGATAAAAAATTAGCAGTCATATCATTTACTTACACAGGATTCCGCCTGAAAGCAGAGAGGAGTCACACGTGGCCCTCACGCTTGCTCTGTGCCCTCTGGGGGAGAGCAGAGCTGCTGCCCTGGGCCCGGCGGCCATCCCCACACAGCTCTAGTGGGGCACTTACTACATGGCAGACCGCACACCCCCAGCCATAACACGCAGCAGGACGAGTGCCATCAGGACGCACCGAAGGAAAGGACACCAGAACAGCCCGACCTCCTGAACCCACACTCTACACGTGGGCAGCGAAGGCCGACTGCTCTAAGTTCAACAAACCCAAGAAGCTGGTTGTCTTACACCAATGCAAAAGTGTCGCTGACTACACACATGCACGTGTTATATAACAAATATGATATATAAGTAATATCTGAAAATAACTGAACCATAAAAGCACAAGTCTTTACATATCCACTGGGGGGCAAGGCCTTGACTCAGGTCCCTGAGCCTCAGCACTTGGCACTGGCCCTGGGCTCCTCCCACAGTGTATTCTCTTCCACCCTCAGGGCCAGGTGCAACCTCACACGCTCACAGAGGCCTCCTCTGACTCTCCTACCTAAAACAGGCCTCCTCCTGTTACTCTGTGCCCCTGTCTGTCTTCTCCCCAGCAGTCACTGCAGTCTGGAACCATCCTGCTCGTTCATTTCTTTACTGTCTGTCTCACTCCACTGCAGTGCACTCTCTGAGAGCAGAGTACCTGACTTCGTAAGTCGTAGTTGCTGTGTGGCCCTAGGCTCCAGATGAGTGTGTGCCATTTAGTGTTTAATAAATATAGGTTGAATGAACGGATACTTTATAATTGTCAATAAATGGCTAATACGAGGAAAAACAACCCGGTTATGAAACAACGGGCCTTGTATTGGAATTCATACAGCACTATGAAAATTCTAGGCAGATTGCTAAAAAGATCTAAGATAATTTCCACGTTACTAGGCAGAAGGACTAAAAATAAAAAGAACAATGTAAATGCACATAAGGATGATATAATTAATGCCAGCTAACGTTTCCTGAGGGCTTATCAGGTATTGGGCACTTTTCTAAGCACTGTATATGCATAAACGTATTTAATGTCATACATCCCTATAAAGTAGTTACTAGTATTAATGGCCTTTTTACAGAGGAGGAAACTGAGGAATAGGGAAGTTAGGAAACTTGCCCAGGTCACACAGCTAGTAAATGGCTGGGCTGGGATGTGACCTTACGGAACCCGAAACACAACAGGCTAGTGTTCTAAGAAAGGCTGTTTTGGGAATGCTCCTCTACAACATTCACAATAGAAATTTCAAAAGTAATTATAGTATCAATCATGTTAAGTGTTCCAGTTACTATGGCTGAGTAACAGACCACTCTAAAATTTAGGCCTTGAAACAATATTAATCATTTACCATCTATCCATGTTTCTGGGGTCAGGAATTTGGGAGCAGCTTGGCTGGGTGGTTCTGACTCATGAGGGTACCGTTACAGGGCAATGGGGCCCCACCATCTGAAGGCTTGACTGGGGCTGGAGGGTTCACTTCCAGGGAAGCTCATTCACACAGCTCTGTGTTGGTGCTGGCAGGAGCCTCATCTCTTCCTCGCGGGGCCATGTCAATATGTTACCTGGCACGGCAGCTGGCTTCCCCCAAGGAAAGCAGTCTCAGAGACTATGGTAAAAGCTTCAAGGCCTTTTATAACAGTCTCAGCCTCAGTTTATAACAAACTGTCATTTCTGTCATAGTCCACTGCCCAGGCAGTTGCAATGGTCCACTCAGGTTCAAGGAGAGGGAACACAGACCTCATATCTCACACTCAATGAAGCAGTAACAAAATCACATTTTAATAAGACCATGGGGCATGGGATATGTTTGGGTGCAGCCATCTTTGAAAAATACATCTGCTATTCTAAGTATCATAGATATGCACAAAGATATAGTTTCAAGGATATTCAGCACTGCTTATAATAACAAAAAAATGACTTAGATGTTCATCAAAAAGTACCTGGTTTAGAGTTGGAAGATACAATGAAAGAGAAGACTCCATTTGCAATAGCCAAAACAAAAAAGATTAAAAAACAATAACAACAAAAATTGCAGCGTAAACTTAGCAAGAAAAGCCCAAAACTCACAGATGTTCTTGAAATATAAAAAAAATATACTGTAACAAATGAAAAGCTATATCATGTTCTTGGATTGAAAAAAGAAATATCATAAAGCTGTTAGTTCTCCCTAATTTAAAAATATAATGTGATCCCAATAAAAATATCACCAGGTTCCCCTCCCCCGCCATCTTGAAGTCAGACAAGTCAATTATAAAATTCATTTGGAAACATGCAAGAATAGTCAGAAAAACTGTAAATAAAGATTGAACTCTAGTTAATGATATACATGCTGAAGTACTTAAGGATAAGTGTACTGATGTTTGCAATTTATTTTGAATTGCATAAAAAAATGCCAAATGGTGTTAACGCCTATGGAGGGAAATTTGGTAATATCTAGCAAAATTATATTTACTTTCTAACCCAGAAATATGACTTCTATGACTCTATCCCAAAGATACAGCAATAATATGAAAAAGTAGGTGCAAGGCTATTCATTGTAGCAATTTTGTAATTCAATTTTAATACAGCAAAATCCTGAAAACTAACCATATGTCCATCAACCTGGAACTGGCTTAATAAACTCTGGAGTACTACGGAGCTGTAAGGAATGAAGAATACCTCTATATACTGCTGTGGAGCAAATCAAGCAAGGTGAAGAGAAGTGCGTATAGGAGGGAACTTCCTTAATCTGATAGAAGACATCTACAAAAAATCTACAGCTAACATCATACCTTATGGTGAAAGGCTAAATGTTTTTCCCTAAGATGAGAAAGAAGGTAGGAATGTAGTATACCTGGGCAAGAAGAGAGGAGAGAGAACAATTACAAATCATTTTATGAGGCCAGCATTACCCTGATATGGAAATCTAACAAAGATATGACAAGAAAGGAAAATTAGACAAATACCTTCATGAACATAAATGCAAACATCCTTAACAAAATATAAGCAAACTGAATTTAACAATGTATAAAAACAGCAATGCATCATGGCCAAGTGGGGTTTATCCCAGGAAGGCAAAGTTGGTTTAACATCTTAAAATCAATCAGTGTAATACACATTAACAGAAAAGAAAAGCAGGTGATCATCTCATTAGATGCAGAAAAAGCATTTGAAAAATTCAAGATACCTTCATAATAAAATGTTTCACCGAACTAGTATTAGAGAGTGTGCGGGAAAGGGTTGACGCAGCAGGTTTGGGTGTTCCATCTCCACACATTTCAAAGAAACTGGCCCTGGACCAGTTCCTGGGAGATAACCACCAAGCTCTTAGAACATCCTGCCTGATAAAGACTGTTCTTGTACCCCTGGGGCCTTGGACCACACCAGACAGTTTACACTAGCAATGTGATTAATGTTGGGGTCTTGGACCAAGCTGTATGAGTTCGACCTCTGGAGGGACTAGAGACTGATTAACTAAAGCCAGCGGCTTGGGTGCTCCATGCATACATGACTGATCCCCAATGAAATCCTGTGGGCTTCCCTGGTTGACAAATACTGTGTACATGTTGTCCCACATGACACATTCTCATTGCTGGGAGAATTAAGCACTGTCCGCGCTATTCCATTGGGAGGACAACAAGAAGCTTGCATCTGGTGGCTCCTGGACTTTGCCTTTTACCATTGCTGATCCTAATCTGTTTCTTTTCACTGTAATACTATACCATGAGTATAACAGATTTTCTGGGTTCTGTGAGTCCTTCTAGCAAATCATTAAACCTGAGGGCAGTCTTGGGAACCCCTGACAAAGAAGGGAATTTCCTAACCTGATGGAGAGCTACAGAATACCTATAGCTAACATCACACTTAATGTGAAGCAATAAATCCTTGCCCCATAATTAGGAACAAGGCAAGGATGTCCATTCTAACCACTTCTATTCAACATGGTACTGGAGGCCCACATCCTAGGCAGTGTAATAAAGGAAGAAAAAGAAATAAAAGGCATAAAGATTACGTTATTTATATATGGCATCATTGTTTATGCAGAAAATTACACAGAACTTACAAAAAAGCTGCTAGAACTAATATGTGAATTAATTAAGGTTGCAGGACAGAAAGTTATTTTGCAGATACAAAAATTAATTGTATTTTCTATATACTAGCAATGAGAAATTGAAAAGGAAAATTAATAAAACAATACCACTTACAAGAGCTTCAAAAAATCTAGGAATAAATTTAACAAAAGATGAGCAACACACATCTACTACGCTGAAAATGACAAAATATTGCTGAGAAAAAGAAATTTAAATATAAAGATAGAAATCAATGAAAAGATATACCATGCTTGTAGATGGATATTAAGATATCCATTCTCCCTAAATTTATATATAGGTTCAGTATGATCCCTATAAAAATCCCAGCAGGTTTTCTGAAGAAGCTGACAAGCTGATTCTAAACTTTCTATGGAAATATACAAAGGATCTAGAATAGCAAAAATAATATTGAAAAAGCAGAAATTTGGAGGACTAACATCAGCTGACTTCAAGATTTACTACAAAGCCACAGTAATCAAGATTGTGAGGTACCAGAATAAAAAAATCTGATTAATAACACTGAATAAAGAGTCCAGAAACAGATATATATGTATGGTCAATTGATTTTTGACAAAGGTGCCAGGTCAATTCAATGAGGAAAAGAAAGTTGAAATATTGCTGGAATAAGTGGATATTTATATGGAATAAAATGAACCTCAACCTCATCTCACTATATCAAAAAATTAATCTGAGATAGATGATGGGCCTAAACATAAAACCTAGACTCACAAAGATCCTAGAAGAAAACATGAAATAATAGCTCGGTAGACAATACAAAAACAGATAAACTGGACTTCCTCAAAATTAAGAGTTTCTGCTCATCAAAGGACACCTTTAAGAAAATGAATAGACAAGCCACAGAACAGGGAAACATATTTGTAGCACATATCCAGCAAGAAACTTGTATGCAGGCTATACAAAAATAACTCCATTACAAGTCAACAATAAAAAGACAAACAATCCGGTAAAGAACTGGGTTAAAGACTTGAAAAGACATGTCAAAGAAGCAAATATACGAATAGTCAATAAGCAGAGGAAAAGGTGCTCTAGACCACAGTCTAGAGCAAGAGCTGAAAAAATGAGCTATTACTACCACTCTTACTACTGCTGCTACTATCACTGGGTAATAAGAAAAGGCAGAGGGGTGGGATAGTCTTGTGAAATCCTAAAGAAATACACATTTTTTATTCTGACAAGATGCAGACCAATGGAGGAACAGAAGAAAACAGCTGACAAAATCCACTAGTAATTCCAAAAATTCAGGGACTTCCCTGGTGGTCCAGTGGTTAAGACCCCACGCTTCCACTGCAAGGGGCACGGGTTCGATCCCCGGTTTGGGAACTAAGATCCCACATGCTGCGTGGTGTTGCCAAAAATCTAAAAAAAAAAAAAACAAAAATCAAAAAATTCAGAGAAGGGAGAACACCGCTGTAATCAGTGCAAAGGACTCAGCAGGGTCTTCCAATTAGGGGCCAACTAGTGCTCATCTTCTGGGTTGGTGCTGTGGAGGGGGAAGGATTTGAGGAGTCTTGGTAGATCAGCAGGGGAGAGGTCTCAGGGTGGGGGTGGGCAGCCACAAGCTGCTTGGGTGTGCACAGCCTTGACCTCAGCCATGTTCCTCAGCAGGACTGGCCTGATGTCCTCCTAGACTGTCTTGGCTGACAGGTTACTCCAGTAATTCCACACATCCATGGCGGCTGGAGACTGGGTCCTTAAACCATTGGCTGATTGACTGCCTGAGAAAGACAAATATATTTAGAAATATGTTTGGAGACAAAAGTGGGCTTGGCTCCTAGTCTGCAGCTTATCTGCAGAGTAGCCTCTAGTCTGCCACTTATCTGCAATGTGACAGGTTTTTTGTTTTTTTAAATCCTCTTTGTCCGAGTTTTCTTTATCTGCAAAATGAATTAAATAGCGCTTTTCTAAAAAGGTTCTTGTAAACATTGAATGAGATCACCCGTGACAACGGACCCAGCATAGAGGTTGGCACACAGTAGGTGCTGCCCTGGCTCACCTTGTAAGCACTGGGCCTCAGTTTCCATATCTGTAGAACAGCTTCCAGTATCTTCTGTTCCAACCAATAAAACAAGGTTCCTTCTGCCTTTTTCCGTTTCACTTCTTTGATAATGAGAAACCTGGCTTCTGGTATCCTTCCAATATTAACACTCAAAGTCATTGCAAAGACTAAATAACACAGCAGACCAAAAAAAAAAGTACTATGGAAAAGGTTAAGTACTTTGTAAATTCTTACTGCTACTAATTCAGAGAGTAGAAATAACTGGGGGCTTCTCAGGGGAAGTGTCACTTAGGCAAACTCTTGAAAAAGGAGTAAAGTTTTGCCAGGCACAGAAAAGCAGAAAGGACATTCTAGGCATAAAGAACCTAGGTGTGGAATTGCTGGGTCATTGGGTGGTCATTTAACTTTGGAGAACTATTTGGCTGGTTCTTTTTTTTTTTTTTTTAAATAAACTGGTTGTTAATACACACTTTTCTTTTTCTTAAATTTCTTTTTATTTATTTATTTGGTTGCGCCGGGTCTTAGTTGTGGCAGGCGGGCTCCTTAGTTGCGGCTCGCCAGCTCCTTAGTTGTGGCATGTGGGATCTAGTTCCCTGACTAGGGATCGAACCCGGGCCCCCTGCATTGGGAGCGTGGAGTCTTACCACTGCACCACCAGGGAAGTCCCTGGCTGGTTCTAATAAAGAGTTACTTTATTAGAAGTAAGTAGCCATAAATCAGAGTTCCAATTATTAACCAGCCATAAATGAGAGTTCCAGTTGCTGCATATCCTCCCTAACATTTATCACTTTTATTTTAGCCATTCTAACATGTGTGAAATGGGATCTTGCGGGGTTTTATTTTATTGTGAAATAATCACATGCAGAGAAGTCTGTAGTTCGAAGAATGCTTTTTCCTGAACCATTGGAGAGTAAGTTGCCAACCTGATGCCCCTTCAACTCTGAATATTTTAGTATTTCCTAAAAACAAGAGTATTCTTTGATACAGTCAGAATACAACCATCCGTATCAGGAAATTCACATTGGTACATTTCTCCCATCCTCTCCCTAGACCCCATTCTAATTTGACCAGATCTCAATAATATCTTTTATAAGAAAAAAATTCAGTTCAGAGTCACACACTGACTGCATCTAGTTGTCGTTTCTCTTTAGTCTCCTTTGGATTGAACAGATCTTAGCCTTTCCTTGAGTTTCAAATCCTTGATACACGCCAGTGATTCTGTAAGACATCCCTCAATCTGAGTTTGTCTGACCTGTCCTCGTGGTTGGATTCAGGTTATGCATCTCTGGTGTAAAAACAATATGATATGATAGAAGTGATATTCTATTTCCATACTTCTCATTTCATCCTATCAGGCTGTACATGATTTCACTTTGATCACTTGATTAAGGTAGTGGCTGTAACCGTAAAGGTACTCTTTCCTCTTTGTAATTAATAAGTCATGGGGGAGGGCCTGCTTAGATACTATGCAATTATCAACTTCAAACTTTCAATTTACTCATTTATTTATTCCTCTCTAGATGGGCTCATGATGCCCTGCTTTATTCAATGGGTTATAATCTGCTACGATGTATTTTGACGGTCCAATTGTCTCTAATTTGGTCAGCGGAAGCCCCTTCAAACTGGCTTATGTCCTTTTTGCATGTCCCCATCACTCTCTGAGCCGTTCGTTCCTTGCTTTCTGGCACAACAAAATGTTCCAGGCTCATTTTATACTTTCCCTGACCCAGCCCCAGAATCAGCCATTTCTCCAAGGAGCGCTGGTTCCTGGAAGCTGAAATTGCTATTAAGAAGCCAAGATCGGAGTGCTAAGTATTCTTATTGCTACTGGGATGTCGGCGCGTCCAGGCCCTCTCAGTGGACAGAACCAGAAAGTATGGGTATGTGTTTGCAGACCTAGACACGCATACACATTTACAACCATATTTCATTTCTATATCTATCTATGTAAAATGAAAACCATGAGTTCACACCAGTACTTTTCATTCCAATCCAATTCCCCTTTCACTCCCCTAAGAGTGTGAAACCTGGCTCCCATTATCCGTATATACTTATTATTTGATCAGTCCCCCCTTGTATATCACCAACTTGCCACCTCCACTGCCACTCCTCCCCCATGTGGACACGCCCCTGTCCTTGCTCGGGCTCTCACTGCCCATGCTGAGCCACCCCTCCTCAGCTTGCTCAGACTCTGACCTGCCCTGGGAAATGACAGCTCTCCGAAGCTGCAGACACGCGTCTTACGCTGCCCCATTCCATGGCTGCGGGACTGAATTGTTCAGGAAGGAGAGGGGCTTAACTGACTTTTAAATAAAGGGTTCCATTAATGTCTGTCGCCCTTTGTGTCCAGGGTATGCTAATGTGCCAGTTTTTAATTTAAAATGAATAAAGGACTGCAATGCAGCAGACGCAGATGAAGTTGAGTGCTTTTTTTTTTTTTTTAAGTGATAAAAACAGATCTAATTATACACAGAATGTCTACTGAGATCCTCAGGGAAATTACAGATTAACTAGTTGAAGGCAATTTGAGAAAAGCAATTTTTAAAAAGTCATCAGGAAGATCAGTTTATGCTCCATGATTTACTTAAACTGATTTCTCTAACTGAAAGCTGAGCATTTCATAACAGCAATCCAAACAGTTTCCACCTGGCCAACATCTGTTTCCAGGTCCCTTATTTGAAAGACTTTGGGATTTTATTTAAAATTTAAGAACAGGAAGAGACAGAAGAGAGGGAGAGAAACAGATTTTCCAGTTTTAAAACAAGAAAATATGTGGAAGAAGTTCTTTGCAAACCTTAAATAAAGCCCTGTACAAATATTTGAGAAAAATGATTAATATTCCAGAGTCAGGCATAGCTCTTATACTTCTTTTATGCCCCCAACAAAGACTCTGGGTAGAAAGGAGATATTTTTGATACCTAATATTATAGCACTCTCATTTCAAAGATGGCTTTCAGTCTAAGGTATCCACTCTGGCACAGGTGCCCTGTACTCCCACAGAGCAGGAATATCTCACAGTACCTTAAGCCATCTTCACACTTACAGATACTTACTGGGCACCTACTCCATACTGGGTGATTTTCAGGCCAGTGCTACTTGAAGTATGGTCCGCAGACCAGTATGAGACTATGAACTGTTTGTTACTGGTCTGCTATGAATAAGTACAAAAATGAAGAATAAGCATTTAGAAACATTTACAGCAATTTGATACTGCCATTTAATCAGGGGACTCCTGTCTCTGAACAGGGTATAGACCACTTCAGGTGTTATCAAACTACTGTGGTGGCTCACCAGCAGCATGAGCTATGAACTTGACCTGCTTAGTGGAACTTGACACATCAGTCCATGATGGACTGCAAAGAACAAACAACAAAAATGCGGTCCTTCACCTCAGAGACTTTGGTCTAAGCCAGGGGTCAGCATGCTTTTCTTGTAAAGGGCCAGATGAGAAATACTGTAGGCTTTGTGAAAGAACGTATATGGTCTCTATCCCCATATTCCTCTTTTTTTCTTTTGCTTTTTGTTCTACAAACATCTAAAAATATAAAAACCATGTTCACCTTGAGGGCTGTACAAAAACAGGCTAGATTTGGCTTACAGGCCATAGTTTGCTGATCCCCTGTTCTAGGTGGTGAATAAGACAAAATCACAGGTGGGGGCAATATGGAGAGGTTGGTAAAAGGGTACAAACCTTCAATTATAAGATGAACAAGGCCTAAGGATCTAATGTACAACATGGTGACTACAGCTCATAACACTGTATCGTATAACTGAAATTTGCTAAGAGAAAAGAACTTAAATGTTCTCAGCAAAAAGAAAAAGAAAAAGAACCTGCTATATAAAAAATAAATAAAATAAAATACAAAAATTCAAAAACTAAATAGGTAAAAAAAAGATAAATATATGAGGTTATGAATGTGTTAATTAACTAGATGGGCAGGAATCCTTTCATAATGCATACATATATCAAATCACTACAGTGTACTCTTTAAATATTTTAAAATTTTGTACGCCAAATACAAAAAAAGCCGAAATTAAAAAAAAAACCCCACAAAATCATTGCTATGGACTTAGTATCACATCGTATCACTTCTTGTTTTCTTCATCTCTATCATCATTATCATCCCCAACATTGGCAAAATTTACTGAGCTGTTACGATGTGTAGGATACCGGGTTAGGGGCTGTGTATATAAAGAGGTAAAAGACAAAATTCTGCCTTCACCAAGCTTCCAATCTAGTTGGAATGAGAGGACCAAATCATAAATAATACTATGAGTACGTTCTTTAAGTACCAAATAAGTATGGTGAGAGTATGTGTTGTAAGTATAGCAGTTTTTCTTTAAAGAAGAAAAAATGGAATGCAGCAAAATTTTTATCTTTTGTAAGTAACCAACCTAAGGGAGTAAATAATAAGTAACTCAAGGTCATACACCTGGCCATGGGATTGGGCACTATTTCTAAAGTGTGTTTGCCAGGTGTTTCAAGAGTAAAGGGCTCCACAGTGAGCAGGGCTCTCTCTTAGAAAGATGTAATCAAGGCACAGGGTCAGTGTAAAGACTCAGGGAACTCTATACACTAAGAGTTTCTCAAACTCGTTTGACCATGGAACCTGCTTACAGAGTAACACTTATTTTATTTAGGTTGCCAGGATTTCCTCAGAATATCACAGGAACTTCTCACATTATCCTTTAGAATTAATAGTAGGATGTGACAACATTCTGATAGTTAACTTCAAGCTACAATGATAAATTCAGAAGGTGCTGTAAACTTGTCTAGACTTCCTATCTGTTGTTTCATAACCTGTGCAATGTTAGAAGAAACATCATCTTTCAGGCAATATGTTTTATCAATCTCAAGTCTCCCTTGAAGCAGAAAAAATAGCCAGGAGTTCCCACTCTAAGAATATCACTGTACTAGTGAAAAGTGATGTGTTCAAATGATGGGCCAAAACCCAGCAAACTTTAAAGTGAGGTTAGCCATGGGTAGATTCAGGATCAGACGACTCACCACTGAATAAGAAAGAAATAGCAATTTGAAGAGAAGCCCTACTATTTTAAGTTTGGATGTGTTCCTGGATTTCTGTATAGTTTATTACACCTAAACAAAGAAAATGCTCTGAACTCGTGAAAAACAATATCAGAGGTTAGTTTTAATTTCCAGATCGCCACCTCAAACCTCTTCCCAGGAAAAAGAAAGGCGATTGATACTCAACCTGATTACTTTCTGGAAAGGGGAAATGTTTCTCATGTTTTAAATTAGAGCACATACCCAGGAGGGCATCTGTTGGCTATTTCAACTTAAATCTTAACCAAAATATTAGTGCTTTCAGGTGATCAGGAGGATACGGGTGTACGTCAAACCCTTTGGGGATGACAAGGTCACCTGTGCCAATGCTGTGTCTATACTGCCCACAACCTTTCCATTTTATAAGCTCAATACATAGACCTGAGGATCCTGTAATGAGTGCCTGTGCCCCATTCCTTCCTTCACTCAAGAACCCTTAACTGAGCACCTATCTTGTGCTAGGCTCTGATTAAGGCACTGGGACCACAGAGAGAAAAGACACAATGGTCCCTGTCTTCAAAGGACTCTCAGTCTCATAGCAGGAGGAAGAACAGAGGTGAGACCCCAGCAAGAGTTATCACCATCTGCATGCTCAGCTTAAGGCAACTAACAGCAGGTGCAACTGTCAACTCAGGTAGCACAGTGCCTAGGGATGGGTGAAGAGAGCTACATTTGACAATGGTGTATCCTTCTAAGAAATGGAGCAGGCATGGAGGGAAAACCCCAGAAAGCTCGGCTGAGACTATGTCTGCCTTCACGGGCAAAACATTTTCACCCCGTCTGGAATAAGAGCCCTTTGGTGTGAGAGATTAGTGTGATATTACCATTCTATGAAAATAAACACCATCAGAGAATAACTTTTCTCTTACACTGTGAAAGGTTTAAAATACAAAACTATCAGACTGCCCCTTTACTAACAAATACGCTTTTCTTTCACCAAGAAAAAAACAAACACGAGAGTAGCAACAATGCCATAAAACATGAGAACTTGGGTTTCTCAAATCTATTTTCTAAGAATGATTTTTAACATAACCATCACCAATGAAAACAAAATAATACAAAAACAAAGAACCCACCAATCCAACTTGACAATGAAAACAACTCTACTTAACAGCCAAATTATCTTCAGGAAACTTGCCATTCATTCATTCATTCCACAGTCCTTACTGAGTGGCTTCCCTAGACTGGGACAGGCATCATGCCGCACACTGGGCTAAGGGGGCGTACTAGCAGCTTTCTAAGAGTGGAAGTGTCGCACCTGACCATGACAACGCGCAGGGAACCTACATCGGAAGGAGCCACTAACAGGGCCCATGGGAACTGCGAAAGTCCTTAAAGAGCAAGCAACATCTTAACTGGGGCTGGAAGTATAAATAGGAATTGGCTTGCCACATGAATATAGGGGACAGGGGCAGAGAATATAAATATATATGTGAAGGGCATTCTGGGCAGAGACATCAGCAAGGATTAAGGCATAAAAATTTCAAAGAACAAGGCCTCTTTAGAACACAAAGTAGTCAGGTATAGTCAGAGCATAAATCCATGGAGACCAACTAAGAAACAAATCGTTACGGGCCTGGAATGTCATGCTGTGAAGTTTAGCTTTGTAAAGACACTGGAGCAAGGGAGTGATAAAAGTATATGTATGTTTTAGGCAGATGCCTTCTGGGGTAAGGTGAGGAAAGAACTAGAAGGGAGGGCTGGACTACATTGTGAAGGGTCACACAGTTATTTCCCTCAAGGTCCTCTGCTCAAAGTAATTGGCACAGGGCAGCTATCTGATAGGAGACGAGGATGAACTTCACTGCCTAAATGAGAACAATTCCCATCTGATCTTCATTTGTCCAAACCTCTGCTGAGAACCAGGAACTGAGGAGGCAGCTGCAAAAGCCCCTTCTTACTTTACTCAAGGTACCTGTTAAGTCTCAAGTGTCAAGGTCCGCCTGAGATAAGGAAGCAGAATTGGCATCTCTCGCTCTGGTGGGTGTGAGACCCAGGGACCACGCACCACCTCTCGATGATAAATCACACACCATCAAGGCCCTAACTTCTCCTCCAGGGCTTGCTTTGGGCAAATACTCTGCCTGCCCTCCTGCCTGAGCCTGGACTGCTTTCTTCCTCTCTAATCGCTTACCCAGATCACTTTCTTTCAGCATCCAACACAAAGCCCATTGTTTGAGAAATCTGCCCTGGTTAACCTGACGTTCAAATCTGAGTTCAGCTATGGGACACTGTGCAAGTAACCCAAATTCCCTGAGCCTCAACTTCCTCTATAATATGGGGTACTAATACTTTTTAATAGAGTGGCTGTGAGGACTAAATGAAATAAACATAGTGCCTGACACATGGTAAATGCTTAAGAGCAGATAATAGTATAAGTTAACATATATTAACCACTCAACGGCAAGTGTTTTACCTATATCAACTCATTTTATTCTCACAACAACCCAACAAGGTAGGTATTATAAATCTTTCCATTTTACAAGTGAGGAAACTAAGGCACAGAGAAGTTAAGCAATCTTCCCACGGTCACACAGCAAAGCCAGGATTTAAACACAGGCTGCCTGCCTGCAAGCTGGAGCTCTTAGGTCCTAGGCTTTGCTACTCAATGGTACCAGTCCCCACCCTGAACTTGCTACTGATCTCACTAATTATGACATATCCTGATTAAGTTAGCTTATTTTTCATGTTTATATAGCAACCCAGTCTGACTCTAAAGCATAGTGCTCTGTAAACTTTGCTATTATTAATTAAAGAACACCAATGGAGACAATACTTACAATCTTTTCTTGTCCACCACTTGCTTAACTCGGATGGCTCTTTGTTCTGAGTAAAGTTTACATACTCCTGTTCAGGGGAAAATAGCAGAGGCCACTTAAAACTGCTTCTCAGGCAAAGGTATCATTAAATACAATGAGACAGGACAGTCTTCAGCTAGCAAATCTAAATGTTGCATCCCAGCTATTGTGAAATGCCACATTTGCCCTTTAAGATAAAATAAAATACTTTTTAAGTAATCTTCAATGAAATCCAAAACAGCACTCCTGTGATCCTTCACTTGCTGGGAATGTATCTCCTTGTGGGCTGTAACAGAAAAGGACAATATTCAGGGCTCTGTATTCAATTATACAGAAGAACAATTCATCTTCAGCTTCCTCACAACAGTTTATTAGAAGTGTTCTTAAAAATACAGCTATAAAACAAGTCTTGTGTCAAGTGACATTACATTTTTAAAAGAGTAAGATTTATTAGGCTTTGTGAGAGTAAAAGATTCAACCTGCAGAAAAACTAGTCAAATAATTTATGGTTTATTACAGCACGTAGGGATGGCATTTGACACAGCCCTCTTCTTGAGTGCTGACCCTGTTTGTATTAACAGCGCCCAACGCTCAAGCTGACCTTCAAGTAACATGTTTAAATCAAACTCAGAGCACACACGCCCCCTGTGCCTGCGTGTTTTTCAGCCTGGAATGCTCCGTCCTCTCCCCTCAGCCATTCACATTTCCTTTAGACACCGAGTCCAACCTTCCTGCTCCAGGAAACCTTGATTCTCTGACCCACAAGGATGCCTTTCTTCTGTGAACCATCACTTCTTCTTAGAGTCTGTGCCAGTTACTTTGCTAAGACAGCTCCGGTTTATGAGAGACTGAGTACCTGAGCACTGCAGGCACCCTGCTAGTACTTCACGTAAATCACTGCTAATGATCCAAACAATGCAAAAGGCAATTCTAATTAGGCCTGTTTTACACATGAAGAAACTAAGGCTCAGAGTCAATAAGGAGGCCAAGGTCACTTAATTCCTCATTTTATTAATGTTCATGTATTTTCTAGGTTACCTCCATGAATGTCCTTAAGGGCAGGGGGCATGATCTGTTTCTACCATAGGGCCGCGTAATCTGAGATTCACGTGAGGAATTTAGCTGATCCATGAAGTTATACACAAAATTTTGTGCATATGTATATTTTTTTCTGGCAGGAATGTCTATAGCTTTCAACGGACTCTCCAGGCTGTCCATGGAAGCTTCCCAAACAAAAGTCTGTGTCAAGCACAACAGCATCTGGCCACTTGAACTCTATGCTATGTTAATGTAATCTGTATCTGCCTAAGCAAATTAAAAAAGAATCAAGGAAGCCATCTCAGTCCCTCAGTAAGAATTAAACATCAGTGAAAGTGAGATGATAATAGTAACCCTAATGCTAGCTACTGCTCTAAGGATGCCATGAGAATTCTCATAAAAACCCTAAGAAATATACCTAAGAAAGATACGCTAAGAAATATCTCCATTTTATAGATGAAGAAACTGAGACCCAGGGCGATTAAGTGACTTGCCAAAGGCCATATGGCCAGAACATGGTGGAGCTGGGGTGGGTACATAAGCAGCCAAGGCTCCAGAGCCTTCCTCTCAACCATGAGGGTCTGATACTACAGTTTACTTTAATCCCCTAAGTAGAGGGTTTAGAGGCCTCGCATCCTTGTCCACACGCCGTCAGCTGCTGCCCCTCTCAGTGCCACCCAGAACACACGCACACACGCACACACCTCCAC
Source organism: Monodon monoceros (assembly GCF_005190385.1). Lineage (NCBI taxonomy): Eukaryota > Metazoa > Chordata > Mammalia > Artiodactyla > Monodontidae > Monodon > Monodon monoceros. Next base: position 99,989,426 of record NW_021703777.1, read on the forward strand.
ACACGATTCATCTTCTCTGACCCTGGCCCCTTGGTAAATTTTTGGTTCTGTCTGGAGAGGTCCTTTCCACCTCCCTCTTCCCACCTGTTTAACTTGAATTCATGGCCTTTTCATTATTTTTAACAGCTTAGGTTAAAACACTAATCAGGAAAAAAGAATGTTAAAGTTCTGAAACCTAAATCGAAATAAGAACACAAAAGAGAGCTTTACGCGGCTGTGCCATATGCATGATGTGAGTACTTAATTGAGTCACAGCTGGCTGGCTGCATCTTTCGGGGCACGGCACCTTGTGTTCTCAGTTGCTGGATCGCTTCTGAGCAGGTCCTCATGAATGTCTGAGCATCCTGGTCTATCTGGTCTCGTTCTGTGTCCGTCATTCTCCCATATTCGGACATGACATGGCTAACAGAGAGAGAGAGAGGGACAAAATTAAAGGGCAGCAGCAAATGACCACACATGGAGTCACGGGGTGTGAAAGGAAGAACAAAGTTCCCTGCTGCAGTGACGTTTAAGTTGAGACTTGAAGGATGAGGAGGAACTGGCCAGGCTAAGAGGTGGGAGAACTCTCTAGACAGTAGAACCAACACTTACGAAGGCCGTCAGGTAGGAAAAGCTTCCTGAAGACCAAACTGGAGCAGGCCACACCAGCGAGAGAGTGTGGCGGGCCTGGAGTGGAGTCAGGGGCCGGAGCACACAGGCCTTGTTAAGAGTGTGGGCTTTGACTTTGGGAACAGCGGGGCAGCTACTGATGGCTGTCACAAAGCACACCGACAGAGCTGGGGGCTGCACGGAGAGCGCTGCGGGGACACCATTTGTGAAGAGCTCTTTCAGGCTGGCATTTCTCCCATGTTGACAAGTGGTCTTCAAAACTCACAATGAAAGAGCTTTTAGGACCATTTCACTTCCCCTGATAATCAGTTAAAACTCTAAAGTTACTGAACAAGTAAGGGTGCCCACTTTCAGTAATGCCGCACCCTGAAGCTGTTGTAGTTGTATCTCTGTGCTCATTTCTGTAAGACATGGGTGGGTGCTGCAGCATTATTATGAACAGTGATGAGACACCCTGGACACTACAGCTGAAATTCAGAATCACAAAATGTCAAGTTAAAAGGGACCTTAGGTAATCATTCCACTTCCACCCACCAGCCGCACTAGCCCCCGTTCCCATCCTCACTGAGAACAAAATACAAAGTCCTGATATTCCCAACCTCCACCTGTGACCATACTTCCTGCCTCTCGTTCCCATTCACTTTGCTCCAGTCACACTGGCCTCCTTGCTATCCCCCAATCAGACACACAACCTTCGGCAGCCTGGGCTCTCTCCCAGCAGATGCCTGCCCTCTCTCTGCCCTCGCATCTCTGTTCACACAGTCTGCCCAGAACCAGCCCCACCGACCACCCCCTGTGCCGCACCCAGCACTTGCCCTCAGTGGTGGTCACTGCCTGTGTTGGTTATTTTTAGTTTTTATTTTTTTTAGTCTCCCTAATTCTTTTGTTTTAAATTGAAGTATAGTTGATTTATAATGTGTTAGTTTGAAGTGTACATCAAAGTGATTCAGTTATACAGATTCTTCAGTTATACAGATTCTTTTCCGTTATTGATTACTGCAAGATGTTGAATATAGCTCCCTGTGTCGTACAGTAGGTCCCTGTTGTTTATTATTTATTTATTTAATTTTTTTTTTGCGGTACGCGGGCCTCTCACCGCTGTGGCCTCTCCCGTTGCAGAGCACAGGCTCCGGACGCGCAGGCTCAGCGGCCATGGCTCACGGGCCCAGCCGCTCCGCGGCATGTGGGATCTTCCCGGACCGGGGCACGAACCCGTGTCCCCTGCATCGGCAGGCGGACCCTCAACCACTGCGCCACCAGGGAAGCCCTGTTGTTTATTTTATATATAGCAGTATGTATCTATTAATCCCCAAACCCCTAATTTATCCCTCCCTACCCCTTTCCCCTTTGGTAACCCCTTTGTTTTCTAAGTCTGTTTCTGTTTAGTAAATAAGTTTATTTGTAACAATTTTTTAGATTCCACATATAAGTGACATCATATGGTATTTGTCTTTCTCTGTCTGACCTACTGCACTTAGTATGATAACCTCTAGGTCCATCCATGTGGTTGCAAATAGCATTATTTCATTCTAATTTATGGTTGAGTAACATTCCATTGTGTGTGTGTATATATATATGTATATATATATATATATATATACACACACACACACACACACACCACATCTTCTTTATCCATTCATCTGTTGATGGGCATTTAGGTTGCTTCCATGTCTCAGCTGTTGTAAATAGTCTGTGCTGGTTACTAAGTCACTGTCTCTCAGCTCCAAAGCCGCCCTCCCACACTCTGCTTTGTGATGTGAGGGCTGCAGCCTCCCAAATCACACCACTCCTCTCCGACCATGCGTTCCTTACCTGGCTTGTCTTCCTCTACAGCACTCTGAAATAGTAACGTCCGTCTCCTCCCAGGAGAGTGCAAGCTTCATGAAAGCAGGGACTTTGCCTTGTTTACTTGTTTCCCCAACACCTAAAAATGCTGTCCCACACGCAGTAAGTGCGCTCACGTCAGCTGAGCACTTAGGATGCGCCAGACACTATTCTCGGTGCCTAACATGTATTTTATTTACTTTTTAATCCTTGCAATTCATTCATTCACTCACTTGTATACTAGCCCCCCATATGTCAGGCACTGTGGCGGGGCTGGAGGTTCAAAGTTAATTAAGTAAGGCTCATTTCTGATTCCCACAGAGGGTACCACGCCACAGGGGAGACTGGCACAGACACGGGGGGCACAGGAACTGCGGTGGATGGCACTGGTCTGGAAGTGGACTGTGGGACCCATGCAGGGAGTGGTAAGTTCATGCAGGGGAGGTGCTGGGCAGGTGGAGAGGAAGAGTCTCCACACAGGAGACAGCGGGAGAAGACCTGCTCCAAATCCCCAGCCTGTGGGTCATGGTTGGAATGACCACATAACGTATGATCTACAACAGGACACATCTGAGAATGAAAGGGAAAACAGAAGTATACCAGGTGGTCCCTGTAAACCAAGCATCCTAGCTATGGACCTCTGGGACCTCCTAATTTATTTCAAGGGGCAGCACATCACATGCACCCGGTCAGTGTCTCCACGCTGAATGTGCCTAGCATATGTCTACACAATTTTCCAAAGGAATGCAGATGAGATTATAAGTACACATTTATTTAAAGTTACCAAATCTGCATTAGCTGTTTCTTCAGTATCAATAGGTTCCCCCAAATACAACAATCATACAAAATACAAATATGCCACTATCAACTGGAAAGGGGTCCCTGCGGTACAGAAGGTGGGGACTGCCGGCTGGCGTAGTCATTGGAGGATTTTAAACAGAGGAATCTGCATTTTGCATGGGGTCTTCTGTGGTCGCTGGCCTGGAGGTGGATGAAATCAGACCCCAGTTAAGAGGGCACTGAGCATCCAGGAAGAGATGAACAGAGCCTGGGCAACGCCATGTCAGTGGGGGAGAGGAAGCATAACATATCTGAGAGAGATCTCACAGACCGGGTCTACAAGGCTGGGCTGACTGGGTGTGGAGGTAAACGAGGAGACGCCTAGGACACAGAGTACAGAAGAAAGCACAGGTGTGGAAGGAAAGATGGTAAGATGCGGGGCCAAAGACGGCATGGAAAGTTCAGGACGTGACAGATGAGGAGATGGAGCAACTTGAGAAAGGGTTCAAACTCTGATTCTGCTGTGATGTTGTAAGAACAGCACTAGCTATATAATCGGCATTTGAAACACTCATCAAAAGTAACGAACGCTTGCCAGTGACATAGCCCCAAATTAAGAATCACCATAACAAAATTACTACTATTTGGAAAAGGTTAACCATCTGGCAAATAATTCCAAAAGATATATTCTCACGGGACATGCACACCTAACTTTTTCAAACTTTGATTTTTTCCTTTATGATGTGCAGAGGAATAATTTTATTACAGACTTCAATTTATCTAAATATTAGATTCAGCTTTAAGGAGATTATGTTAGGTATAGGTTTGGATTAGTCAATTTATTTCAGGGAGAAACAAGGAAAAAACCAGAGGAGTAAGTTTATTCGCTGGTTCAGAAATTTAAAGGAATAGGCTTTTAAAAATTATCTGGTTGGTTACTATGTTAAGAAAGGGCAAGTTCAAAATTACAAAATACCACAGACATTCTGCCTATTAATTTAATATGCAATTAGATACTTCCTGAAGACAGAGAAGGAGAGAGAATAACCTAAGTTATTTTAGACTCTGTTCCAAAGGTTACTGAAAACGTTTGGACAAAAGTTAAAGGCCACGATCTCATTTTTGCTATAAATATTAAATATGAGCAAGTGTAGTACCTTGCCCATGGTATATGCCCAATATACATTATGAAATGAAACTGTTAATGTCTGGGCTACAGACATGAACAAAACATAGACCCTGCTCTCAGTAAACTCTATCACAACAGGTAATGTCCACAGGCTTATGCACACAACTATACATCATAAACAAAGGTTAACAGCCATATAACACTGTCCATGCATTAACACTAATTCACTGTTCTAAGCACTTCACATGTATTTTACCCACTTAATTAATAGTGGGTACTATTATAATTCCCATTTTACGCATGAAGCAACTGAGGCACAGAGAGGTTAAGTAACTTGCCAAGGTCACACAGCTAGGAATTAGCAGAGTTGGGATTTGAACCAAGGCATCCTGGCTCCATACTCTTAACCACTGCTCAAAGCACTTCTTTTTTTTTTTTTTTCCAGTACGCGGGCCTCTCACTGCTGTAGCCTCCCCCGTGCGGAGCACAGGCTCCGGACGCGCAGGCTCAGCAGCCATGGCTCACGGGCCCAGCCGCTCCGCGGCATGTGGGATCTTCCCGGACCGGGGCACGAACCCGTGTCCCCTGCATCGGCAGGCGGACTCTCAACCACTGCGCCACCAGGGAAGCCCCTCAAAGCACTTCTTGAGTCATAAAAGGTAGAAGAGTTCAGAAGAGGGGATGCTTATTCCCTATTAGTTAATCAGAAGGAAGGTGATCTATGAACTAAATCTTGAAAGGCAGGATGTAGCCGTGGGAGACAAGAGCAGACACTCTGAGCAATAGAATGGAATCGGGAGAGAGGGAGCCTGTCTGGAGAACAGTCAGTGGTTCAGTTTGGCTGGAGCACAGGCTAGGTAGAAGCGATGAGTTCTTGGTGGGCCTCCAGTATGACTTGAGGAGTTTTATTCTGTAGCCAGTGGAAAGGCAGAGCTCGATGAAGATAAATGTGGCAATTCCACATTTAGCTGGAAGAGAGGGGGAAGATCAGGTGATGGGTTATGGAAATCAGGCAGAGAATCCTGCCTTATTCATCTTTATATCCCTAGCACAGGTAGGGGCTAGTAAATTTCTGTCGAACTGAAGACAGGAGCCATGGTAGAGCGTGGGTGGCAAGACTGAAAAGGGGTGATGGATCTGAGATGTAAAAATCGTCAGGAACAGAGTAGATGTTGGAGGCAAAGCATCAGCAGACCCTGAGATCTGGGGCCTGGGTGAGCAAGAGACAGTAGTAGAAACAAAGAGCACAGAAAGAAGAGGAGAAAGAACTGGAAATATGAAAGAAAGAAGCTGCTAACAACACCTGTCCCTGTAATGCAACTCAAAAGGACAGAAGTAATGCTCTTGAGACTAGATGTTCTACGATTGATACTTTGTTTTCAAAAGCGAAACCAGGGCAAATGGTCTTCTAAACACTTTGTGGTAAAATCTAGACAAAGTAAAGTTCTGAAGTTCTATAATTTATGAAGGAGAAAGGGAAAAGTCACTGTGACATACAGCACAGTGGCCACAAAGCTGACACAGGGCTGAGGTTACTGACGCTCACCGCGGCCTGATCAAGAGAACAGAACACTGGTGCAGTCCACAAACTAGTAACAGACTGCTTTCACATGACGGACTCAAAAAATATTTGGTTGCCTGGATTTTGTTTAATTGATCTGACTCTTTCCATCCTAAACTTCCGAGGGCTATAGGAAAAGTCTGGCTCCTGGAAGAATGCCAGGAGTGGGAAGCAATGAGAGAAGGGCCATTTGGAGTTAAGAGTCCGGAGACCGGCGCTGTACGGAGAACAGAGTTACTAGCTCACCAGCAGCTGAGTTTAGGATCAAGCGGGAATCAGACAGAGATCAAAATATTGGCTTTATATGATTACTAACCACACATGGCCCCCTAATGGTGCCTGGCAATTATGCGGTATGTTCTCACTGTGTCTGCTTTCCCACTCTCCCAGGTGCCTGTTTCCTACCTTCTCCTCACAGCTCAAACCTCCAACACCTCCGTCCCCATCTGCAGCATCAGTAATAACTGTGCTTCCTGGTTTCTGAGAGCTCCTCCAAGCTCTCCCCACCTCGCTTCCCATGGGCCGGCACACTGTGCCTTCTCCCCAGCTACTAAGGATGAGGTGTCCATCTCCTAGCTCTGCCCCTCCACCTGGGCACCAGGTTGGCCCCAGTTTCTCTCTCGTGCACCATCAACCGTAAAAGAATTACTGCGCAGACACGGTGCTTAGGCAGTGTCTGGCACACAGTGAACACTACACGTGTTAGTTCCTAATAAAATCAATTTTCCCCGTCTACTGGATCTTTCCTAGCCACATACAAACATGCTGTTATTTCTCCCAACTTAAAAAAAAACAAAAGAAAATCTCTCAAATCCATGTCTCCTACCAGTTACTGTCCAATTTCCCCACCTTTTTCAGTAAAACTCCTCTGAGACGCTTACAACCCTGTCTCCATCTTCCTGACTATTCTCTCTCGACCCCATCCAAAGGGCCTTTTGCCCTCATCCAAAGGGCCTTTTGCCCTCATCCCCCCACTGTGGTCCTCACTCCCCAGGGTCACCCCTGGGTCATCCCTCCCCTCACTTACTTTCCACAGATTGGATGGAGCTAATGGCTCCCCTTCCCCTGATTTGCTTTCTCCTCTGTCTTCCCGGACAACACACTCTCCCATTTCCCTCCTATCTCCCCGGCTGCTGCTCGTTTTCAGGCTTTTTGTTGATACCTTTTACCCTCAGTCCCTCAACCTCTCCAATGTCTACGTTGCTCCCTTGGTGAGTTCAGCTAGGCTCGTGGCTTTTTTTGGGTCAGCGTATATACCAGTTCTACAATGACAAGTCCAAACTTATGTCTTCAGCTTGAACCTCTCCTTGAACCTGAGACACGTATATCTAACTGCCGGCTCAACGTCTCTATTCAGATGTTTAACCTGTGTTGCAAATATGCCCCAAACTGAGCTCCTGCCCGCTCTCTTCAAACATGCTCCCCCATCTGGGCTGATGGCAATTCCATTCCTTCTAGCTGCTCAGGCCCCAAACCTGGAGTCATCCTTGCACCTCTTTTTCTCGCCCAGCTCACAGCTAATCCATTAACAAATCTCGTTGGCTCTACCTTCAAAATAATTCCAGAATGTGACCTCGTTATCACATCCACTGCTAACCCCTCTGGGCCATGCCATCGGCATCTCTCACCTGGACTGTAACGTAACCGTAGCCTCCCAGCTGGTCTGCTGCTTCTGTCATGTCCCTACACAGATTATTCTAACACACTAACCTTACTGATCTGTTAGAAAGTTACTCAGATCCTATCAACCCTCTGTACGGACCTTCTAGTGCTTCCCCCCCTAAGAGTAAAAGCCGAGGTCCTCACAAGAGCTACATGAGCCGTAAGACGGCTCACGAGATCTGGCTGCTGCCCCCTCTGAGCTCATCTTCAACTACCACCCCCACACTCCCCAGTCCCTCCTGCTCCAGCCACCCTGGTCTCCCTGCTGTTCCTTGAACCCTCCAGACATACTCCTGCATTAGGACCTTACACTTGCTGCCATCTTCTCCTTCTGGAATGCCCTTTCCCTGGATGATATCTATATAAACTGAATGTCCTTCTGGAATGTCCTTTCCCTGGATGGTATCTATATAAACTGACTACTTACTTCTTTTAGGTGTTTACTCAATGTCCCCCCCATCTTAAAAAGTCCTTCCCTAAGCTACGTTTATAAACTTGTACCCTCCCTGACATTTTCTATTTTCCCTTCTCCCCTCCCCCTAAAAGCATTTATCCTGCTCTAACACTATTATGTTTTACTCATTTATTTTGTTTCTTGTCTATCGTCCTTTCCAAAATATAAGTTCCATGAAGGCAGGGACATTTGTCTGTCTGTTCATTACTGCATCCCATCATCACGAGCAAAACCTAGGATTCAGTAGGCTAATAAATCAATATCTCAAGAGCCAAATACTTTCTGAATGACCTCACTTAAGGCATGAGGCCGACCTGAAGAGGCCTGACACACAGCTATACAACTGCGCTCCTTAATAGGTCCCTCCCAGATTTATTTCACTCCCACCCCAAGACCTGCAGGCACCCCCCTTCCAGAGCCTTCCCTGGAAAAGTGGAGGCACAGAGGGGCAGGGAATGTGTCCATCCTGATGACAGGACCCCAAGAGAAGAGGGAGGAGTAAGCCTGAGGCTCTTCCCAGGGCCAACCAGGAGGCCAGGCTCCTCTCCTCCCTCAGTGCGGCACCTTCCCACGCCCCAACCCCAGGGTCCACATTTTCGGGGGCGGGGGGTCATTGGAAGAAGAGGAGGAAGCCCACAGGTTCCTGGGGAATGGATGGTCCTCCCCTCAGCAGAACCTGAAAAGCAACAGAGACCTATTTCCCTATCCCAACCCTCCCCAAATATTTTGTTTTCTTAACTAGTTTAGCTTAACATGGTAACCCTGACAGAATGTACTCTACCTGAGGCAGAAGACCCAAGAGACAGGGGAAGGGGCTGGGCAAGCACGCTCCACCCTCCTCCCAACTCCCCAGTCAGGTCAAGGCGGGCGGAGTGAGAGCAGTGAGCAGAGGGGTGGCGAGTCCTGTGCCGCCCCTAATAGAAACCATCTCTCCGGAAACGGAGGCTAACGGGGTCAGGAACAAATAAATAAGACAGGTACCCACTTCCAAGTGGCTATGTACCCTGTGGACGGAGCAGACCTATAAACGACTAATTCCAAAAACATTAGATTAACATCCTCCTACTCTATTTTGACTTAATGGAAACTCAGCTCAGTGAAATTGAAAAGGTCTAAAGGTTAATTTGATAAAACTGATTACTCAATTAAAAGGTGATGTTCCTTTAGGAGACATTATATATTAACCTTTTAAACTGGAAATTGACAGTATGGTTATTCTATTAGTAACAACAACAAAAACCAAAAAAGTTTCTCCCCCAGGTGGTATTGTTTCGTTGCTGGGATATTGAGGAAAAGGTACATCTACCAGAAGTGGAGGAATCAGTTTTAACTAAAATCATTCAAGAGATCCAGCCAGAGGCTACCTAGGTTGCATGCTGTTCTGCTCTAGTAAAATGTCATTATTTAAAAAAAATTAAATGGGTCAATAAAGTCTGAGCTCTACATTGTGGAAAAGATTACAGCTTCCTGATTATGCCAAGCTAACATAGCTTTATGGGTCTGAAGGTAATATTTCTCTCCACTCCATGATCACACTCCATCCAAAATCTTCTCAGTAACAAGCCAAGGCCAGCACATCGCATTGGGAGGCAGAGCAGTAAAAAAAGAAAGGCTTTAAACAGTCTACCACCTTTGGGAGGGAGAGCTTGATGGGAGAAGATAAGGATGGCCTTTCTCCATCTGGAGAGAATGTAGGGCATGGAGGGGAATGCTTATTCCCTAGTCCTCATGTTTCTACATGAATCCACTCCTCTAGCGTGACACCTAACCTGAGCATCCTCCCTCCTGCCCCTCCCTTGGGGGCAGGGACTTCTCTGATTGGCAGCCTGGCAGAAGGACCTGGGCATGGGTGTGAACACACATGGAGCCACGGCTCCTCTCTGTCCTCTCCTCTGGGATCTGCCTGCCCTCTCTCTCATATGCTATCAGGGGCCTCTGTGCTCCCTGTGCTCCGGGGCTGTGACCGTTCAGTGGCACTAATGGCTGAGTGCGTCTAATTCAGGAGCCTTCAGCAAGGTCACCCTCCTGCAGACCTAACCTCTGCCGCCACCCTAGGTTGCACTAGTGATCACGCTGAGAACACGTCCATCTCTGTCAGGTCGACTTGACTCTGGCATCCTCTCTCTCTCTTTCTCTCCCTCCCTCCCCCCTCTGGCAGGAAATTAGAGGTGCTTTCTTTATCAACTGACCACTGCCGCAACCTCATCACAAGTCAAATGGGATTCCAATTCAGGTACCATTCACCAAGGGGCTTCTATGTGCCAGGAACTCTCACACATCTCTTTTAATCCTCACAAGAACATTATCCACACTTTATTTAAAAACAAACAAAAAAAGCAAGCACAAAGATGTGAAGTGAGCTGTATACACTTACATGATTAATACGTGGCAGAACTGGGACTAGAACCTAGGTGTGATTGACCCTCAAAGTCCCTGATCTTTCAAAGGGACCAAAACAGGGGTAGGAGTGAAACTCAGACTGCACTGGCTGGCCATGAACTGCAACTGGGAAAAGGAATTAAAGACTGAGTTTCTATAATGGGGTAATGACTGGTCAAGACTAAGAAAGCCTCAGGAGCTCTAGTTCTGCTGACGCTGCAGCCACACAAGCAGTAAGTGGCAGGGTGAGATGGGCTCCAGGGAGCCTGGTCCTCCGCCCCAGAGTGTGCTGCCATGGTAGCCGGGAAAGGGGGAGGCCGAGGCCAGCTGCCCACTGTCCTGAGCAGGGGCATGAGGACTCAGAGTTAAGTCCACATCTGCTCTGGAAACACTGACACACTGTGTGGAGCTGAGCTGTGCTGTTCGAGGAGAAATGCCTTAATCCCACCATTATAATCAAAAGTTTAAAACTACTGCAAAGTTACAGAATAGCAGCCTTATAATCTTTTTATAAATCCACTGCTTTTTTAAAAAATTTTATTTATTTAATTCATTTATTTTTGGCTGCATTGGGTCTTCGTTGCTGCGCGCGGGGGCTACTCTTTGTTGTGGTACGCATGCTGTTCACTGCGGTCGCTTCTCTTGCTGCAGAGCACGGGCTCTAGGCACGCGGGCTTCAGTAGTTGTGGCGCGCAGGCTCCAGTAGTTGTGGCGCGCAGGCTCAGTAGTTGTGGCGCACGGGCTTAGTTGCTCTGCGGCATGTGGGATCTTCCCGGACCGGGGCTCGAACCCGTGTCCCCTGCACTGGCAGGCAGATTCTTAACCACTGCGCCACCAGGGAAGTCCCCTCATTGTTTTTTTCTTTTTGCACTGCATTTCAATTGTACTGTCTTATTTGAATCTCCTGACAAGTGGCAAGTGATTATCACTCTCATTATTTACAGCAGGGCTCCTTAAACCTTTTCTGAAAAGGGCCACATAGTATACATATTAGACTTTGAGGGCCATATAGCCTGTCACAGCCACTCAGCTCTGCTGTCATAGTGTAAAAGCTGCCATCGATAACATTCAAATGAATGGGTGTGGCGCTGTTCCAATAAGCTTTATTTATAGACACTGAAAATTTAATTTCATATAATTTTCTTATGTGGTAAAATATTATTATAATAATTATTGTTATTTTTAAAAACTGGTTTTATTTCTTATGTATTACAAGTATACTGTTAGGAGGGACAGTGTATTTGATTAACCAGGGAAGAGGAGGTGGGGCACTGGCCCAGCATCTTCCCTTAATTTCATCTTTTTTTTTTTTTTAATATTTCTTCCTTTCTTTATTTTGGTTGCACCAGGTCTTAGTTGCGGCATGCATGGGGGATCTAGTTCCCCGAACAGGGATCGACCCCGGGCTCCCTGCATTGGGAGGGAGGAGTCTTAACCAGAGCCACCAGGGAAGTCCCTATTGTTATTATTTTCCCTCCAGCCATTTAAAAATATAAGAACTATTCTCAGCTCACAGGCTGTACAAAAATAGGCAGCGGGCTGGACTTGGCCTATAGGCTGTGGTTTGCTGACCCCTGGTTTAGAGGAAGACACTGCATTTTACAGATTAAGTGACTTTCTCAGGTTTGCACGGTTAATAAGGGGACAGGGTGGCCTGAACTAAACCAACCTTTAAAGCATTCACCTGGCTGGATGCCTTTTCAAGGAAAAGGGGAGTTAATAATGGATTTCCATGAGAGATCTCTACAACCACTTATTTAACCTAAGTTGTAAAGTACTAAAGAAAGGAGCTGGAACTGACAGGCTTATACCAGTTTTATTAAGCTTTCCAAAATGACTGTCGCTTCCATTTTTATGCACTATAAAATTAGCATCTGATGTACACACACCTTTAGAAATAAAATTTACACTGCCATCTAGTGGTGACCAACTATTTTAACTGAGAACTTTAAAATAAGGTTTTCTTGGTACTAAGCATTAGAATAATTTAGTATATTCCAAAATTATGCAAATGAAATACAGTTAAAAGTATGAAGTAGACAAACTGGTAGAGATTATTTAAAATTCACCTGGGGCATAATTATTTTCTCTGTTAAAGAATTTATATGAAACATTTTCATTTTTGCATATATTGACCAAGTTTTTTTAAAAATCAGATTTTTTCTGTATTTTCTAACTGCGATAGGAAGGCTTCTGAAGGCCAAAATCCCTTGTTTTATAATGATTAAATCCTAAAAAGATGCTTCCAATGATGTCACTTCATATGTCTAATCCAACTTTTCCATTAATTTAGGTAATACACTTGAAGCTGACTCCTATGGTAGAAACGCCACATTAAAGCCAGGTGCAAATGTAGGTCAGGGAAGAGCAGGAGGCATGATATCTGCACGGCGGTGTTCCTGTGTCTACTGAGAGCTGGAGTCTATTCCAGAAGCCATTTTGGAAGGCTCGATCAAAATGTTTTTTCTTTTTAAAAATCAACCTAACCAAAAGTTTCTTCACTAGAGGCAAGAGCTCGTCTTTCCAAATGGCATTTTTACATGACTTGCATTAGCTCTTCATTTGCTCAGCAATATGCATTCAGTGAGAAACTGCCCCATTTCTCTGCATGTTTCACAACATATATGGCACACAAAGAGCTACGAACACATGGGAACATCAGAATAGGGGACATTGCTGTGAGAATATGGTGACTTTGAGGACATGGGGTATGGCTGAGCTTACCTTGGCTGGGGGGGAGCCCCTTTTTGCTCTGCAGATATTCTTCCACTGCCAAACTGACCTTCCCCATTACAACCCTAAGTTAGTAAAAAGTGAGGACAAAAAGCTCAAAAGGAATATAGGTATGGAAAAGAACAGTCACTAAAATCATGGTAAGAAATAGACACTTACCTATAAGCATTAATATAATCTTTCCTGTGTTCGAGAAGAAAATCTCTCAGTTTGCCAATGTGTGAAATCTATAATGAAAAGAAAGCAAACGATTCATATGAATAAATATGTTACGCTCATATGCAACAAATTTTAAATTAGTAGAGAATGGAATGCAGGTAGTAAAAAGATTTTGAAGCTACAAACTGGATATCTCTGGTTTTAGATTCCTGTATAATCACTGACTTGTTGGGTGGCTTTGGGAAAGTCACCCACATTCCTGGGTCTTGGTCTCTTACCGATGGTTCCTTCTTCCTGTAATTGTTGTGATCTGTGACATAACGAAGAGATGATCTCTAAGGAACTTCGAGATTCAATGAGATAGTACACGTCTAGTAACTACACAGCATGTGCTCAATAAAGGCCAATTCCCTTCCTTATGTGTCTTATATCCAAAATTTTATAGAAAAATATTCCTTCTTCCAAGTGTTCTAGGGGATGGATTCTAAGGCTGGAGCTATCAAGTATATAAATAGGGCCCATGCAGAGCAGCAGAACTAAAGAAAAGATGCAGGAGCAACAATTTATCCCTACACAGCAAGTCTCCATTTTCCCTACTTCCACGGATGAACAAAACAGACACAAAAGTACAGAGGACGGAATTTGTGATGGCTTATTTCTAGTACTAAAGCATGTGTCAGGTAATGTGTGTGGAATGAGGGATTAAGAAACAAATAAAATAAAAAGAGGCAGGAAGAAACCTAGGATCATGGTCAACATGGACAAAAGTGTTTCCAGAAGGAGAGAATGATTAACTAAGTTGGTGGCCTGCTCTGTCCTTTGACCACAGCTCACACTAGTTTCCTCCTAATGTCCTTTGTACTTATTCCAAACATACGTAGCCCCATCCTTGAAGGATGTGCTGAACTTTCATCTTTTTCATGAAAGTTTTTCTGTCAAGGCCAACTCAGGCTAATTTTCGCTTTGCTCTGAACTTAAAAGCACTTCTGCATCCCACCCACTGGGCACTCAGCTACACACAGCCACGTCCTCTGGCTTCACTTTTGCATGCACGCCTCTTTCTTGGGGGTTAGGAACCACGCAAGGAGGGGCTGCACAGCTTCCCGCATGGCTCTAAGCACAACATGAAGCCCAGAAGGTGTCAGTATTTGTGGAATGAGTAAATGTTTAAATGCAAAAATAGTATTTACCACTGAAGAAACATTCAGCATTTGTCTGGAGACAGGTAAGGGTTCAGTTAAATTTCTCACAGAGTCTAGACTAAAAGCAAATATGGTTCAGAAAAGCACCCTTAGGCATCTATAAGAGCATGAATCGAAGAAAAACTGAACTATGGCCACAATATTCATTTATTTACCAGATTACAAACAACAACTGAGACAGCCAGAGTCTGTCCAGCATCCCTGGCTCCGTGAGGAACTTCCCCACACACGACCTTGTTCTTTCCCAGCAGCCCACTGTGGGCACTGACATCACCACGCTCATTAACCAGGTTGGGAAAGTGAATCTTGCAGAAGCTAAGTGACTCGTCCCCAGTCACATGGTTAGTGCCTGGTGGGGCTCAGAGGCAAGCCTGGGACTCTGAGTTCAAATTTGTCCCGTCTTCCACCACTAAGCCACAGCTGCCTTCCTCACACTCTTACTCCTATTTTCCACTGACGCTGCATTTTAAAATCTGACTTTTAAGATTGTTGGGAAAAAAATTTAAGAGATGTGCAAACAAGGTATTTACTGTACCACATACAAGATTTAATCAAGTTAAGTTTAATACATTTCAGTGGTTTCCATTCCCTTCCCCAACCCCTGCCTGCAAGGGGCCAGGTAAGCAGTGTGAGGGAGTAAAGCAAGAGGAATGGAGGGTGCAGTGCATTGGGCAGGGATGAATTCTGGTTTTAAAACACACTGCAGCCGAAGGAAGCATCTCTGCCGGCCGACTTGCCAAAGGGCAGCTAATTGTCATCTCTGGGCCTAACCAATGGGATTGAGTCCAAACCCCAAATGCAGCACTCAAGGCCCTTCACAATTCAGCTCCAAAAGTCCTGAGTGGCCTCAGTCCTGCCGCGCTCCCCACAGACCACAAAGACCACAATGACTCATTACCGACTGGTTTCTCTTCACCAGAATGCAAGCTCCTAGAGGTTAAAGGGTCCTCTCTCTTTCCCCAGAACCTGTCAGGCACAGTTCCTGGTGCAAAGCAGGGCCTCAGAAACTTTTACTAAATTGAATAGATAGTGGGTACTGAATAATCCCCAAAGGATTATACCTACTGTGGTAGTCAGGGTAATGCCATTACCTCCACCCAAAGATGTCCAAGTCCTAACCCCTGGAACCTGTGACTATATTATGTTACATGACAAAGGGGAATTATCGTGACAGATGGAATTTCGGTGCTCATCAGCTGACCTTAAAATAGGGAGAATACCCTGGATTAATACTGGAGTATCCAGGTAGGTAGGCCCCTATGTAATCACAGGGTCCTTAAATGGAGAACAGGGAGGCAGAAGAGAGAGTCAAAGTGATGCAACGGGAGAAGAGCTCAATCCAACATTGCTGGCTCTCAAGAAGGAGGAAGGGAGCCAGAGGATGAAGGCAACGTCTGGAAGCTTGAAAAGGCAAAGTAATGGATTCTCCCCTAGCATCTCCAGAAAAGAACAGAGCTCTGCCAGCACCCTGATTTCAGTCTAGGGAGTCCCATTTTAGACTTCTGACCTACAGAGCTAGAAGATAGTAAGTTTTTCTTGTTTTAAGCCTCTAAACTTGTGGTAATTTGTTACAGCAGCAATAAGAAACTAATACACTTTGTCTCAGTTTGGGGTGCTATAACAAAATACCACAGGCTGGGTGACTTTAACAACAAACACTTATTTCTCACAGTTCTGGAGGCTGCAAAGTCCTGGTCAAGGTGCCAGCATATCTGGTGCCTGGTGAGGGCCCTCTTCCTGATTTGTAGAGAGTTGCCTTCTTGCTGAATCCTCACATGGTGGTCTCGTGTCTCTTCCTCTAAGGGTACCGATCCCATTCATGAGGGCTCCACCCTCATGACCTAATTAGGTCCCAAAGGCCTCACCACTAAATACCATCCCATTGGGTAGTAGGGCTTCAACATATGAATTTTGGGGTGACACAAACATTCAGTCATAGCATACCTGTTGAAAGCCTTATCCAAAACAGTTTTTAAAAAAAAAAAAAAAAAAAAAGGAGTCAAAGTTTTCAATGAAAAGTTTGAACAGGCCCAAAGGAATCTACTACGTAGGCTAGACCCAGCAGCACCCCCCAGCTTTAGCTAATTTCAGTCCACCAGGGTAGAATGGTGCAAGGGGATAAGTGCCAGGTACAAGAAGGCCCCGCAGGCATCTCAGAAAACATGCTTACAAGAAGTTTCCCTTAAAGTACAACAAATGTGATCCCAATTTCTTATGACATGATACCTGAGATTTGCTTCAAAATAATATGGAGGTGGGGAGGAGCACAGGAAAGAGGATCAGTCCTGAGCTGACAGCTGAAGACGGGCACATGTGCACAGGCGGGCTCCTTACACTCTCGGCCTACTTTAGTATATACTTGACATGTTTTCTTAACAAAACATGATTTTTAAAAAAATCTCCCATTTTGCACTCTCTTTTAACATGTTTGGTGATTCTGAAGTACAGATTTTCTGCTGCCAAACTAGTAATAACCCACATTTGAACCAACACCTCAACCCCACGCAAAATCTCTAGCTATTTTATTTCTAAGTACTTGCAAGCCTTGCTTAAAGTTCCATTTAAGAGGATCAATGCCATTTAATAAAAAACCACCACCAACAAAACCTTCATTGAGAGTTTACTACGTGCCAGGCTCTGTTCCAAGATCTCCCCACACATTAGCTCATCAAATTCTCCCAGCTACACAAGATGGGTAACATCATCACACCTATTTTACAGATGAGGAAACTAAGTCAGAGACAGGGTAAGTAATTTGCTCAGGAACACGTGGGGTGAAGCCTGAATGGAACCCAGCATTCTAAGTATCAGGCTTGAGTTCTTAATGCCCAGATTTAAGCACAGATTCTTGGCAGGTGGCAAGTGCAGTTTCCCAGTATAGTAATCACAAAGAGGGATGACTGGGAACCGAGAAAAGCATCCAGTGAGCAACAGCAAGCTGTTTTGTCTTGTATCTGTATTCAACAGTGCACTACACACCTGATGTTACCCAAGAGTGACATACCAGGCATGTGTGTGCCAGGAAGTGTGTGAATTGCTCACTATGTGCCGTCATCGGCTCCCCTATAACAATCAGATGAGTTAGACGTTACCCCCATTCCCGTTTGATAAACATGGAAACTGAGGCCCACGTGAGGTCGGTCACAGGATAATAAGGGGAAGAAGTGGCATGGATCACGGGTCTGTATGACTCAAAGGCTAAGTTATTTATTCTACATTATATGGTCAAAAGACTAATAAACTATTACTATTTAGCTTATTTGAGGCTTTTCTTCACAGAAATATAAACTGGGTTTCATGTGACAGCATTTGTATATATTGATTTTTAAACTGTTTTCAACTACAGTGGATACAGAAAGATCTGCAAGAAAGATTTTTTGAATGTTTCCATGTAGAGCGCTCGTTTTATAAGTCACTCAAAGTAGGAACGTGCCCATATCCAAAGTGCCTGTTTTTACCACTGAAGTCTCCTCCTCCAAGCTCGGCTGTTATCCCTTGTGTTTGTGACACGGGAGGCTTGGAATTCGCAAGTACCATAGGGATGCTGGGAGGAAGGCCCACAGCTGTGAGCAAGGAACCAGGATGGTCAGAAAGACTGGCCGTGCAATGGCGACCCGTTCACCCTGAGTATCAATCATCAAACTGCCTCAAAACACAGTTTAAACAAGTAATGAAGGCAACTTCCAGGACTGGGTCTCTTCCCCGTGTCTGAGTTCCTCTACCTCCTCGCCTAGTGCGGGGCGGGGTATGAGCAGAGGAGCAGGCTCCGGGCAAAAGACTGTGGGGTTTGGGTGGAGCAGGGCAGACAAGAGAGAAACGGGTACGGAATCCAGGGAGTTGGTTGAGCTTCTTGGTTCTAATCTCTGCTCAATCTCCACCACTTACTCTGAAGGGGACCTTGATTCCCCCCCACCCCCTTCAGGCTTCGCATGGAGGGACCCCAGCTGGACAAACTTCCTCTTCTGTCTCCCAACGCTTCACTCACGCGTCTGAGGGAAGAGGACTTACTGGTGTAGGGTCTGGAGACAGCAGTGAGCACACTCGGCAACAGGCAGCACAGAGGGTCTGTTCTGGCCAGCGCTCCACCCATATTTGGCCACAAATCTAAAGCCAGGTTCTCCGTTTGGCTTTTTCACGTTCTGACTCCTGTATTTCTTTCAGGTAGTTCCAAAATTGTGCTGGGAAAAAAGAGGTGTTTTTAATAAACTCCCTAAACTCTTAGCCTTTGCCAACTGAAATTTTGAGCAAGTTGCTTAATCTCCCTGAGCTTCACTACAAAGGGAGGGCAGTAAAAATGATTCTTTAAAAATAGAAATAGCACGAGTTAATAGCTAACTTTTATCGAGCACATGCTGTGTGGCCGGCATCAGTCTAAACACTGTGCATCAATTAGCTCATTTACTTCTCCTAATAACCCTGTGGGATAGGTTCCACTATAATCCCACTTTACAGATAAGAAGACACTGAAGTAACACATTTCATATAAATGGTTCAAAATAAACAGGGGACTCTGACTCCCAAACCAAGTACCTGTGTGCTTTCAGCCTCTGCAAGTCTGCCCACGAAGACAAACCTACTGTCCCATCCGAGCGCAGTGCGTCTTTGAGGGCTGCTCTCACCACAGTGCACACAGAACGTTTTAAGATCAAAAGTACCCAATGCTGAGATGCCTTGTTCAGGTCAAATGCAATGTCAACAGCTATGGGTCAGCGCAAAGCCAAGAGCCACACTCCAGGGTCAGCCAGGATCTGGCTTCTCCACAAAGCTGATACTCAACTAAACAATTGTTTAAACTCCATTCTAAAATGACAGGCATTCATGTGACTCATCCTTTTCTTTCTCTGAAGATAAATCAAGTTCACTTTTAAGTGACTGTATTCTAATAAGCCTAATTTCAAAAATCATCAAGACACTGAACTTCCCCACAAAACACATCTACCATATAAGCAGACTGATTATAAAAAACAGTAGCAGTGGTCCCTGTATTAGATGCATTTGACAGGGAAAAACAGATTCTCACATTACCTGCTGTTACACATAAAGCTTTTACTAGGAGAGACCAAACAAAGACATCCCAATATGTGCACTGCTGACATGGACTCAGCCCCAGGGACTCAACCCCATGGATGGTTGCCCACAAGCATGTTGCTGAATGGGGGAAAAACCAAGGTTGCGCACAGCATGTACTTAGGTAAATTATATGAAATACAGACCTGAAGCTGAACCCACAGAGAGAGAGAGGAATCTAAAAGACTGCTCATCAAAACACTGATGGTTGTCTGGGTGGTTAACATTTGAAGACTTTGCTTTTTCCTAATACCTTTTCGTACCTTAAAATTTTTCTACACTTCGTATGTGTAATCTTTGCAACCAGACAAAAAATGTTTTTAAACAAAAAGGTAAATCTTGCCTAACTAAGAATGTATACTGACTGACTCCCCAGGCCCCGCAGGGTCAAGTCCAATTCCTTGAGCCTGGGACCCCCTAGTGTTCCTGGCCCTGCTGACTTCTCCGGGTTCAGAGCCCTCCCCCATCTCCCAATCCCGGTCTTCTGACTTACTCCTACTCTGCTCAGGGGATACACCTCCCGGAAGTCTTCTCTGCCATTTCCAGGCCAGGTTAAGGACCCCTCGCAAGCATCTCTTTTTCAGGGATGTCACCATCTTGTTTTGAAATGTTTTCATGTCTATCGGACATAATCTGCTCAGGCATATGCCTAGCCCAAAGCGGCTCTCCAAAAATGATTTAATGTTCCGAACTGAACTGACTTTCTATCCGCTTCAAGAATTACTAGCAGGGTAAAATAAACTCCAAACATAGTAAGTCTGCTATATACTTTACATTATCCACTAGATGGCAACACATGTATTATAGCAGGAGTAGTAACAGGAACTCTCAAAAATATCACAGTTTTTCCCCAAGGGCTTTAAAATTTTCTCTGGTTCTGTATTTTTGATCTAGAATCAAAGGATTATTAAAGGTTAATTGTGCTGTGCAGGCTGAAACTGAAATGACACTGTTTTGAAATAGACACGTGCACTTGGATGAGTCCAAGGTTTTAAAACACTGCACTCCTGGCAGGTTCAACACAAAGGCAGCTCTGGAGCATGGCTGCCATCTGCCGTCCCAGGCGGCGGGCCCAGCTTTGTTTATGTGTGTCATCCACAGCACAGACCTGCTAGCTGCTCCTTCGTGGGTGTTTTGTAAATTACCCAAAGCAAGATAAACTGTAAAACAAAAACCCTGCTACAAAACTGAGGGATTCTTCTCAAAGGACGACTGCATTTTCACCGCAGGGGGGTTCAAAGCAGCCACCAGTGTCCTCTGCAGATCACAGCAGTGGCCTGACTTGCAACTCCCCTAACTACTCTCCCCCGCCACAGGAATTCTGCTCTGGTGCTCATAACACTTCCAACAAAGACCTGATTGATTATGAAACACTAAGTACTGATTTGCATAATTTGCCTCCGCAAGAGACAGCCATTGTTAAAGATTAAAGAGACTCCGGTAAGGCCCTCTGGCTTATTGTAAAAAGTTCCCTGTAACACAAAATCGTTATTTTTTTCATTCAATCAGTGGACACAGCTTGCTGTCCAGTTTAGTAGGCAGCCAAAGGACAGTCAGAACAACCACTGTTGTACAAATGTTTGCCAACTACTGATAAGCTAAAACGACTTTTCACAAGGATCATGTTCCCAAGTCTAATCTGGAGGCCCACTAACTAAATTCCAAATCCACCTCCCTTCAGTCATAATTGAAAAATGCATCAATACCAATTATAGCTAAAAGTTCAGAACCGTCACAGCTCTGGTGCGCGACGACTCTGCTGAAGTCACAGTGAGGGTTGTCTGAGTCCTGTCCCCACCCCCGTGCTAGAGAAGCTCCCAGTGACTGGTCACCCACAAAAGAGCCTGGCATGGCCACAGACATTCCTTTGGTGCTGGGGTCACAGCAGTGAGTGTGTTAAGGAATTACATGTATGAACTGTTCTTTTTCACTTCTTTCCTTTCAGCAATTGTTTAGTAATAAGCAAGTAATAAGCAAGGAGTCTGAGCCTCCTCCTATCACTTCCGCCCTAATTTCTACTGCACGAGGCCACCCTTCAGTGCGTACAGGGCCCTGGAGGGGTGGCAGCCACTCTCGCAGTCCTTGCACAAGCCCCTCCTGAAGCACCATACTCCCTCGGTTTCCAGGACCCCACTCTCCCCAGGTTCTCTTCCTAAACCTCTGACAACTTTGCTTCACCTTCTTTCCTTGCCTCTTCCGCCTTTGCATACCTCAGAAACTTAATGAAGCTCAGCACTGACACATTCTTGCTAAACCCACCCCTTCCACCCATAGCTTAATTTACCATCTACAGAAAATGCCCACCCAGCCCCTGCCTCCCTCCTGTGTTCCAGGAGCGTATTCAACCGTCTACTGTGTGTCCCACTGGTGCCTCAAAAGCTACATGTCCCAAAGCCTTAGTCATCCAACCACTCACGCTTGATCCTCCTGACTTACTCTCAGCCCCTCCCTGTCCCCACAAAGAGAAAGAGCCTCTCTCTCTCGATTCCCCAAGTTAGAAAATCTCAGGACATTTTGACTCTTCTCTCTTTTTCACCCCACAAAGTAAACTGGTCAGCCAGGCCTGTCCACACCACTGGCTGAAAATCTGCCAAAGGAATGGGCACCCACAAACCAGCTTCTTTGCCTGCTTTCCCACACCCACCCCAGAGCCCAGACCCTCAGAGCCCTTCCCTGATCCAGCCTCCTCTTTCCGCCTCTGCCCTTTGGCACTGCTGTTTTGCCTGGAACATCTTATTTCTCATCCACCAAGCACTCAAATGTGCTGGGCCCTAGGAGGTTTTAAAATATGGCATTCTGGGTTCACTTCCCACTTTCTCTGTATGATGCCTTCGGGAGGCATGCTGTAAGTGTCTGTTAGCTGAATGTTATAAATGTTCGCTGCATGTATATATGTTATACACATTACATATATACATGCATATATATGTGTGCATATATATAACATAAATGTTAGTTGAATATATAAAGAGCTCTACCCCATCAGTCTGGAAACCTCACTAGAAAAGAAGACACAGACATTCCTGATCTAAGGAAACTGTCATCAGTGGTTAAATAACCTGTTTTGGAATTTTGCTGAGAACCAGTGCCAACCTTACTGGTTTGCAGTTTCCAGAATTCAGCGTATGTTTTCTAATAGAGGGGCGGGGGTGGGGGGAGGGAGGGAGGGAGGGAGGGAGGGAGGG